>NC_081289.1:110719968-111052468 GCF_030490865.1 Poecile atricapillus | reverse complement strand
AGCACTTTTCCGATAGCTTGAGAAGGGCTCCTGTTCAACGCGGGCTTGCTCCAGCACCCCATCGTTTATCAGAAGTCCTTGGAGGCCTATGGGAGCGCAGAGGACAGAGGTGCCAGCACCTCAGCCCCAGGCTTCCTGCAGCAGTGCCCGCCGGACCATGGTACTTATCGAGCTCCCGCCCGACTCTCTCCCTTCGTTCCCAACCTCCCCCACGCCTTCCCGGGGAAACAGCGAATTACCACTGCCCCCGAAAGCAGCCGCTTTTGGGAAGGGCTGGAAGATTAAACGCAAACAGAGCATTTCGGGTCTCACCGGTCTCCAGGGATGGATCTGTTCTCCCGTGAAAAATAAAATCCGGCTGCAGTGCAGATGAAGAGGGTAAATGTGAGAAAGGGCCAGGCTAAATTCTCACACATGCCCTACGGGGGAAAAACGCCGGGTTGCTAACTAGTGAGGTGAGGCAAACAATAACAAAGACTTTAAGATTCGGGATTTCAGGGTAGGGGCAGGGGTTGTAAACGGTTGCGACAGTATTAAGTGGTAAAACACGAATAAAATGTTTTTGGGGAAAATGTATAGGCACGTCAGGAAAGATGTTGAAATGTCGGGTCTCGCCATGCGGGCAGTACGGGAATTAGCTTCCCAAGAGGCACGATGTTAATGTTGATGCCACCGTGCCTCATAGTTTCTCAGCGAAAAGTGAGCGGCTTTAGACAATAATCTGAAACTTTTTTAAAAACCACGCGCCTTCTGGGGAAGCTTGGCTTGACAGAATTGTGGCTACTTACTTCTTTACCTTTGATTATGCTTTTGATTAGACTGACCTTGATAAGGTACAAAAACTGTTAAATGCACATTGCTTGAGAGCGGGTTTAAAATTAGTCTTTTCCTTCGCCCCCTGTCAGAGATTATAAACACACATTTAAAAGCTTTTTTTTTCTTCCCCCACCCATTCCTCTTCACCATTTCTACCTGCAATGCCTGACTCGGAGACAATCAAGTTCGATGTCCAAACCAACTCCCCCGACGGCAGAAGAGGGACGCGGGGGACATCGCCAGCCGGGTTCTGCCCCAGCGGTCCTGCAGCCGCCGTACCCGCGAGGTACACACCCACGTGGGGTCTGACCCAGCGCAACAGCCTCGAAGGATGGGCTCAAAAAAGGTCTTCCATATACAGTTTTTTATAAAATAAGGTTATTTCAATCTGTTTGTTCATTTAGGCAATAAAAGATGGACTAATAATTTTAACACTGTCACCTCTTACAGCATCTCACTAGTTATTCACTGATAGGTGCTGTTGTTGAGCAGTGTTGCTTCCAACTCTAGCGGCAGCTAAGCAAGCAATCTTCCCTTTTTCTCGCTCAAATCCACAGCCTACTCGTCATAAAGCAGTACGTTTTGGGGATAGATATGAATTGCTGCACCGTTCATTGATTCCTACTAATGAGCCGGTCTAAACCAACACTGGCGCTAAGTAGCCCGTCTCTAAGCGTACAGACGATGTACGGTTCTTTACTAGACTGGCTGGTTCTTTACGTGTTTTCTATGAGCCACATCGTGGCGAGTAGCAAGAATTGACAGTAACGATTTGGAGAGGAGAGCGTAGGATTTTTTGCCTCTCTCGTTTTTGCATTAGTCTTTGCATAGCGTCTTAAACACAATGACAGGAATGATAAAAATTTATTTCAAAGGGCCTGTACTTCCCTCTTGCTGCCTCGCGGGGCTAGCTCGAGGGCTGTTTCTCCAGGGCATTTGACTCGGCCTGCCATGGGGACGAGGAAAGACCGCTTTACATCTCTCCCTGTGGTGAGGTCCCTTCGGAGGGCCTTCACACCTACTGCTGTAAGATGGGCTGTGCAGGAGCGAGAGGTCAAGAAGGAGGAGGATGGATAGAGGGGCTATGAAAGGGGTGGAGGGAAGCTGGAGTGGGAGGTGGGAGGAGGAAGCTTTCCTAGTCGGGCCTCTGTTCCCTGCCCTATGGAAAGCACATTTTGGTCTCATACGGAGTTTCCTCAGCCCCCTGTCTCCACCTCACCCTGATGAGATGTGAGAGGGGAGTCGGGACCCGCTTCTCGCTCCTTTTCCATGAGCCGCCAAGTCCCCAAGCGGCTGTCATGTGATAGCAAGAGAGCAGGAACTGCGGGGGTCTCGCGACTCGGGCACCATTACAAAACTGCGCCGGAGCGCACAAGCCCCGCCAGCAACCACGGCGGTCGCCGCCCCGCTCGCCTCCTCTCCCCGCCGACTCCCGGCGCTCGCTGCTGCCGCGAACTTCTAAGGGGACACCAGACTGAGCGGTGAGAGGGATGTTTTTATTTCCTTCTTTCCTATCTCTGCAGACGTCCGGGGTAATTTCATGCTCTCGAGCCCTTGGTGCCTGAGGAGCATCAACTCCAACCGAGTGCGCTAAGCGGCAGGGGGGAAGCCCGGGAGATTCGGCGGCCTCCAGGAGAAAAGTGGGACTCCAGCGGGGGCCGGGATCTCCCTCTGGCACGTAGCCCCCGAGCCCCCGCGGCCTGGGCGGCAGCTGTCTCTCCCGCAAGCTGAGGGGCGTTGAGGCAAGCGCGTCCCGCCGGGAGAGGCTGCTGGAAGAAGCCGAGCTCGGAGCTCCCTGGCTGGCCGCCGGGCGGTCGCTGTTGCGTGTGGCCCGGGCAGGTGGAGCCCAGGAGGTAGAGGCGGCGGCGGGGCAGGGCAGTGAAGTCCCCGGATCCCAAGCCCGCCGTGCGCGGCATTGAGCGGTGTCTAGTCCGGAGCGGCGGGATCGTGCGGCCCCGGGAGTGCTGTGGCGGGGCGGCAATGCCCAGGCCGGGGAAGAGTTCGTACAGCGACCAGAAGCCGCCCTACTCTTATATCTCCCTGACGGCCATGGCCATCCAGCACTCGGCCGAGAAGATGCTGCCCCTGAGCGACATCTACAAGTTCATTATGGAGCGGTTCCCTTACTACCGGGAGCACACCCAGCGTTGGCAGAACTCCCTCCGCCACAACCTCTCCTTCAATGACTGTTTCATCAAGATCCCTCGGCGACCCGACCAGCCGGGCAAAGGCAGCTTCTGGGCGTTGCACCCCGACTGCGGGGACATGTTTGAGAACGGCAGCTTCCTCCGCCGCCGCAAGCGCTTCAAGGTGCTGCGCCCCGAGCATCACCTGCCCGGCGGCGGCGGCGGCGGGGCCGGCGGCGGCGGTCCCGGCAAGTCCCCGGCCCCCGCCCCTCACATGGTGCACTACTTCCATCCGCACCCGCCGCCGCCGCCTCCCCCGGGCAAGGTGCCGGGGCTGGCGGGCTCCGAAGCGGCTGTGGCTGCGGCCGCGGCAGCCGCCGCGGTGGGAAGGCTGCCGCAGTTCTCGCCCTACGGGAGCAGCCAGCCCTCGGGCTTCAAGCATCCCTTCGCCATCGAAAACATCATCGGCAGAGATTACAAGGGCGTGCTGCAGGCCGGCGGGCTGCCGCTGGCCTCGGTGATGCACCACCTGGGCTACCCGGTGCCCAGCCAGCTCAGCAGCGTGGTGAGCTCCGTGTGGCCGCACGTGGGGGTGATGGACTCCGTGACCGGTGTACCCGTGTCCCCCGACTACGGGCCCTTCGGCATGCCCGTGAAGGCGCTCTGCCACCCGCCGGCACAGACCATGCCAGCCGTCCCGGTGCCCATCAAACCGGCACCGGCGTTGCCCGCTGCCTCGGCCATCCCGGCTCTGACGGTCGCCGCCTCTCAGATCTGCCCCTCCGCTTCCCCGGCTGCTGCATCACTGCTGGAACAGACCGTGAGCAACAACCCCGAGGGCAAGAGTTCCCTCCACTCAGTCCTGGTGCACTCCTAAAGAGCAGGAGCTCGGGGGGAGAGAAGCCCCCAGGCTCCCGGGGGAGAGGACGAGGGGATCCAGGGCATGCGTGCGGAAACCCGATCGATCTCATGACTATACCTCTGCTGGTGTCTGTGTTTATATCTTGTACTATCAGGTTATTTGAGAGCCAGGTCGCAGGTAAGACCTTTTATCGTCGTTAAATGTCATTAGTGGTGGAGAGGCGATGTGAAAAATCACAGCCGGGGCCGAAGGGGATGGCTCAGAGGAAAGGGCCGAGGGCGAAGTTCTCCCCGCCAGCCTGAGGCACGGGGCGACCATGCAGCCTGAGCTCACCGCCGAGCCCCTACCCCGGGGCAGTCACCCCGGAGGCCCCACGAAACCCGAGCTTCGAGAGGAGAATTGCTGCAGTCGGCCGGCGAATAGGGAGAGCAGAAGGATAAAACCCCTGCTGAGGTCCGCTTCTCCCTCTTCCACGAGAGACAGGAAACCTGTGCTCCACCGTCCTGTAGATCTTGCCACGGAAGAGGTGGGCTAAGTGGTTACCTTAGACCCTGGCCAGCTCCGGGGCCCCACGACGTGTAATACTTGTTGCTTAAAGAGTAATCGTTAAATATTTCGATTAAGTAATGGGAATTTAAGTGATAACTGCAGTGACGGCGAAGGGTTCCTTTGACTAATAATCACTTGGGCTTCCCCTTCACACTTTTATAATCCATCCTATTATACCTTAGAAGGGATTGAAGCGTCACCTGGCCTCTCAAACTGTGTGTGAGTGTCCGAATTCCCTAATTTCTCATTAAAACAAAAACAGCCCGGTGATTCGTAGATTGTGCTTTTCACATCACCTTTCACTGCTCACAGACACCACTATTTTGTACGTGTTGCTTGACGTTTCTTCCACATGAATGTGAACACAAAAACCTGCGGGGGAAGGGGGGAGGGCGAGGGGTGAAAGAGGTGAAGAAAAGTGGGGGAAGACGACAGGAAAATGGTTTAAAAGTTATTCGGGAAAAGCACTTTACTGAAAACAACCTTCCGATAGACAAGAAGTCGTGCAGAGGGATCAGAAGTCAGAAATCAGAAGTCAGAGAGCGAGGTGCTGGGCTGATGATTCCCGGCTGATTTGTGAGTGATTGCTGCCGTAGCCTGTCTGCCCTGCTGTCCACCAATGCTCATTAAAGCCAATCCATCCATGTGCTTCTGCTGGTGCTATTTAAAGTACTCGCCTTTCACATTGGTTAAGAAACGTGAGCTTGTAGCGTAAGTTTTCGCTCCCTCCCCCCAAACTGACAAACTGACAAAAAGTTTTCTCGGCTGCAAGACAAGGGGAAGAAAGGGAAAGAAATCTCTTACAGGTAAATTGACTGCTATGGGGGCACTGCCGTCTCTGCCCGCAGCTCACGGGCAAAGAGCCTGCGTTCGGGTGTGAGAAGAGGGCGCCGGCTCGGAACCCGATCCCACTGAAGGCAGTTGTAGTTTTGCTAGCTTCAGCGTGAGCTGGATCGCGCCTGGTTCCTTGGTTTCATTCTCTCATGCCGGCGCACCAGCAGTGGCCCGAGACCCCAGGTCTCAGTCCCCGCCCCTGGGAAAGGATACCCTGTGACAGGCTGACCCTTCTTGGTGCCAGAGAAATTTGCTGGGAAAAGCAAACCCTTCTGGCCTCGAGCCTTGTCTGTCCAAAATTGTCCCTAAACACACCCGTGGGGTCTGCTCGACCATTTGAAATAGCCCTAGAACTGTTGAATTTCCATCTGTTCCCTCTGTTCTAGGTGTGTTTGCACTTTAATTTCAAAAATTATGGAATTCCTAGCGCCTAAAAATTACTACTAATAATGTTATGCTAAAGAGACACATATCGGTATCACGGTTTGTGAATTGGTCTGGAAGGGGAATTGCCTCTAAAGTACTGCAACTAGATAAACTGAGCCAAAATAAATTATTAAAAACCAAACAAATAAACAAAAAAGACAAAGAAAAAAAGAAAAAGTTCTTCACGTTTTCTTTAGTCTGCTGTTTTCCATTTTAGGCAGAGACTCAATTCGATATTCCCATTTCTAAAACCAAGTTGCGTATAAAAAAAGCAGTCTGCCAAATAAATAATGAATAGCAGTAGTTGTATATCAGTTTTATATGTATTTAAATATATTCCTCTGATCATGATGTAACTGCTGTGTAGGACCCCAAAGCACGTCTTAAGGAACCTTACGAGTTTTCCCCTTACATCGGACAAAGGGGTTAGCGGGATGGAGAATTTGGAACAGGAGAAGAGGTAATCCTCCTGGGAATTATTCAAATGATTCTGGTCAGTTTTAAGACTTTGAATGACCTTCTAGATTTCATAGCGGGAAGACTTTTATTTGGTGTGAGGAGGCCTGTCTGGGTGCCGCGGCGAGGTGTAAGCAGGAGGCTCCGGCCGCCTTTCGCACCCGGGCAGCTGGAGCAGGTGACGGTAACAGAGGCAGGGCGCTAGGAGCGGGGCGCTAGGAGCGGCGACAGGAGGAAGTCTCTGGTCGGAGGCGAGACGTGCCTGAGGGCCGGGCCCTCGCCCATTTACCGCAGGGACACACCGGGACGGCGGGGTACACGGGGATTTGTGGGGTACCCAGCGAATTGCGGGGTGCCCAGCAATCTGCACACACGGGCGCTGTATACTGCAGGTTTTCCCCACCACAGGGGCTTTGGGGAGAGGGGAGTTTATGCCATGGGTCTCTCGCCCAGGCGGCTTAGCGGGACTCCCAGTGCAGTGGCCTACACTTTGTATGAACTAAAGATGGTGATATTTTCTGTAGCTTGTAGAGTGAAAATTTTAGGGGGTTAGAACTTGCTAATTTCAGGTTATCAGAGGAGGAGGGAAAAATAACTATTCAAGTAATATTTTCCAACTTATTTATGCATCTATTTTCCCTTATTCTTAAGTACTTCGTCTCTAAACATAGCCTTTGCAGAGTTACACAAATTTGCACCAACAACCAATAATCCCAATATTTAAACTCAATTCTAATGCTGCTTAAAACCAGTACAAAATGTAGAGAAATGAAATGGTATCCTTTCTTCCAAGCTGAAAAGCAGGTGTAAACTGGTGAAGGGTAAGATTTTTCACTTGACAAATAAAATAAGGAAACAGCCTTGTGCCAACTACTAGATTTTGTCTGTCTGCTATACCAGTACACCTCATGCAGCAACAGCTTGTCCTCAAACTAAAGTGTACTTGTGCTCTGCAGAGAAAAGGCAGCTGAGTCTTTATAGAGTGGGTGCAGGTATGGTGTTTGTAAGCAGAAGAAGCAGATGCAAGGAAGACAAGCAAGCTCAATATTCATATTGTCAGGCTGCCAAAGGTAGAGAAGTTAATAAATATTACTAGAAGAATGGAGGCCTAAGAAAAGGCATTCACTTCATCCCAGTGTGCTTCTGGTTTTTTGTGACTAGCTAATGTAGTGATTGTTGTTTCTACCCATGGGAAACTACTCCCATCCAAGACATTGCTTTGTGTATTTTATGTCCGTCCATAGGGCACGCAAATCAAGAAAGAAAAGCAAATGCAGTAAGACTCCCAGAATTAATGTGGCTTATGGGCTAAACATGATAGCAGTTTTTCTGTGGATATGTTCTGATCTCAGTGATACCTGCTAAACTATGACAACCAGAGTTATAACTGAAATTCTGGACTCCATTGATCCAGTTCTGGAGTCTCTCTGGACAAAAATTGATACAGAAAATCTGCTTGCAATTTTGCCTCTGCTGCTGCTTGTGATAGCAGTTTTTTCTCTTAATTGTAAGACCTTATTTTAAATAATCATCCTTAAAGTCTGTTTTAAAATAGAGCCTTCCCTGTAAGTGGTGGAAATATGTAATAGTTCTGGTTTTGAAAGCAAAATTTCACCTCAGCCCCTGAGTTCTGCTGAATATATGGTTAATCATATTAAGATTAACCATCTTTAGTTAGACAAACCAGTTTTGGTTTTAGACATCTAATGATAAAGACAACAAATTATAGCCTACGGGCCTCTTTATTCTGGACATATATAAGTATGTAACTTGTTTGTTTATAGAATCAGTGATCCTGCCTCTTCGCTTCTACAATGTGATCACTGGTGCAGCCTGTGAAGAAAAGCTAATAAAGCACTCTTCTCAGAACCCTGGTAGGAAATAAATTCAAGATCACTTCAACTCAAAAGTATTCAGATTCACTTCTGTGTATCAAAAAAAGTCAGCTGCAAAATGGCACATGAAGAAAGTTATGTTATACAGCAACAAATATAAGGCACATGAAGTGTCAGATGAGACACAGGGCCCAGGTGTGTCTCTGCAAAGGCAGAGTCCAAGTGCCATAGGACAAAATAAATTATGGTTGGAAAGATGGAAGTAGGGATAGGAATAAATGGCGGATTTCCAAATCAGAGTGCCAAAGGGACAGGTGTTGTGTATCCCAGGAATTCATAATTGTGGTATGCAAAAGGTGAGTTACAGTCAGGAAAGTGACAAATGTTTGCTAATATTAAGTCATTTAAACTAACAAAAAAGAGTGGTCAAGAAATTGAGAGTTGCTGAAAGACATCCACACTGGGTTACAGGATAATAAAAGGGAAAGTGAAATCCATTATTGACATATGAAAACTGCTATGTGTGGGGAAAATAATTCTGATTTTATATACATAATGAACAGTCATAAAGTCTGGATTTTTACTTATGTAAAAGTTATGGTAGGTAGCACTAAGAAAATGTTGTTTTATTAGTTATTAGCTGTGAAAAAAGAAAAATATTGGCAAAAGAATAGAGAACACAGCAGAAAATACCATGTCCCTCTTTAAGTCTAAAGGAAACTGGAATACACCAGGGAGACCTGTGAGTTCCTCACACCTGAAATATACCTCAGGTACATTAAAACTGTCAGGATACAGAGAGAATCAGAGGTGATAATCAAAGGTACATCTTCTGTACATATAGCAATCAAATAGTCTAAGACTTTTCAGCATGGAAAGCAAGGATATACAGAGATATATGACACAAATTTACAAAATTGTGAGTGACCTGGAGAGGGAGGCTGAGGTGCACTTGTTCATTCTTTCTCCTAATACTAGAACTGTGAATCAGAAGGGTTCAAAGTAACCAAAAGCTGGGATACTTCACACAGCACACTACTGAATTAATTGTTGCAGGGTGTTCAGGGTGTTAAATTTTTACATGCTTTTTAAAAACACGTGGAAAATTCATATAAGATCACTGAGAAGTGGCCCAGAAAAACTCACTATCTCTTGCTCAGATTTGCTAAGCTAATAATATATTTCAGAAAATACTGCGATATATTTTTCCGGTCCTACTCTTTCTAAACCATCCATTATTTATTTACTGTTTGAGAAAGGACACTGGGATAGAGGAACATCTGGGGTCACCTATGATAATTGTTCTTCATCAGAGAGGGGATCAGGATTTGCGACCTCTATTTGTAGCTAAGGGTCTCTAATGAAAGAAGTTCTTTAATGCTGCTTCAGTGTATAATGTATGAAGGCAGACTGGACACATGCAGAGATGCATTTGCAAAGAATTCAAACTCCAAAGGCTAACCCCATGTGTTCTATATGAAAAATATTTTAAATGGTTCAGGAATGTACAAATTTCTCATTTCAAGAATAGTGCTCCATTCATTGGAATAATTTGCTTATTTTCTGGTGAAAGCAATTTAATCAATTAAAAAGCTTCTGCATGAGAGACTGAGCACCTTTTTAATATTATGTTAGGATAATTGATATAGTAGGCTGCATATAGGTACAGATTTAAATGCTCTCTAAGATGGGGGAGCAACTCAGACATTTGAGTCCTGGTACTGTAACAGTGGTGAGTCTATGCCAAACATCCATAGTGTTGTAGGCGTTGGCAGAAGTGTCAGTACATTACTTTTGTCTCTATCTCCTTTTTAGTTACAGGACCAGTGAAAAGAAGCAGCCTTTTGAAGGAGGAAATAAACAAGTTCTGACAATAGAAAACACATGTCTAGTATTGAGTTTCACGGAGTATTAAAAGATAAGTTTTATTGCACTTGACATCCAGAATATACCACAGTAATTTGTCATATTTCTCTGGACTTCACATGGAGGCTTAATCTACACTGGAAGAGGTAGTAATTTCTGACGAGACACAAAATCTCTGTTTAAGCCAAAAATCCTGGGAGAAAGCTGTAAGTTCACACTGCATGGATTGCTTTTATTATGTATTGCTTATTAAAATAATTATTGAACAATATATATTAATGACAAAATGATGACCAGTGATGCCTCAAATTTTTAAGCCAGTGTCATCATAAAGCAGTCATTTGGAAAAGTAAAAACAACTTGATATTCCTTATCAACTAATCATGCCCCTCAAAATGGAGGTTTTTGGTGGAACACCAGTGAATAAATTATTAGGCAAAGAGGTCTTCTGTGAGTAAGGGATATTACGTTTTATTATCACTCTTCAATTTACCAAAAACCAGACTTTTAATTCTGTGTGCTATACAACAAACTCCCAGCATGGATCAGGTCTTCCTTTGAGGATGATCTAAATAATTTGAAGTTCAATCAATTATTAATTATGGATAAAAGTCTATAGAGAAAGAAGGAAAATGTATTTTCATCTATTGCTTGCACCATAGAACTGCTATTGGAAAATGATAATTTGCTGAAAAAATGTAAGAGAAACTTTTTGGTGTAATTGTAGTAGTCATTTGTGTTTTATGAACCAGTTGTTTTATGTGGCATGTGTGATTGGATTAATTCTCTCCTAAGTCTTGAAATTAGGATGCTTTTAATCCCTATGTGGTCTTTTGACTGTGGCTGGTATGAATTTGTACCATAACAGAATAGTAAACATGCAAATTATTGTGATACTTCATATGCTTAATAAAATATATGGTTGAAACTGTTAGGTGCTTATATCTTTTTTAACTGATTATTACTGACTGATTATGAAAAGCTTTTCTGGTACACATAATAAAAAATGCAATGTAATGTGCTACATTGCTAGCTGATTATTATTGTACACAATTTTTAAAGTTGAATGGGACTGTTGGTGCAAGACCTAGAAAGAGAATAAACTTATTGCTTCCTCAAGTATTTGTGACAGAGATATAGAAAAAAACATAAAAGGATAAATATGATATATATCCAATGTTAAGTTACACCAATTATATCAGTAAAACAAATAACAAGTGAATTGAGATCCTTACTAAGTCTCTGGTATCTTTACATTATAGCTGTTTATAAGCTTTCTTAAAAATGGGAAATGCCCTGATTTATTTACCAACTTTGAATTTTGTTGACAACAAACAAACATTTTGAAAACATGGGCTTCAATTCAAAGTCAAAAAAAAATTCAATTCGTCAAAGTCATATTGCTGCAGATTTTATGTTTCAATAGATTTGCTGCTTTGTAAAGGTGTTTCTGTGTCACAGTCATGATTCATCTGCAAATCTCCAGACAAATGAAGAGAAAATATATAGACAAACATCAGTGTATTAGACTGAGGAATTCTAAAGGAAAGAATAACAAATATAGGCATAAAATGGGGTTAATAAAACCTGCAGGAATCAAATGCAAGCTGCTTTGAAACAACTTCATGTGTTTCTCTGGTAGCCAATTTTTAGTGAAAATACAGGTAGTGCAACAATCTGAATATTGAACAGAGCTTCAGTAAAGTGTTTCCTATGATGACACCTGGAAAATCATCAGTGTATGTTGAGGAGAGCTAGAACCTTGTACAAAGGCTCACTATACGCTGGTAACAAAAATTTATACATTTTAGGTCTTGTAATAAAGGTATCTGAGGAGACTTGCTAGACAGAAGCAACTCAAAAATTCCCTTTACTAACAAAAAAGCAGAAAACTCACTGAATATGCAGGAATATGAATGAAGGTCGAGAAAAAATTAGAAGCTCTCATGGATTCATAATACCTTTAGCATACATACAGTGCTCTTGTTATCCCCTCCATTTCTTCCTTAATTGCACAGTACTTTTTAAATTTGCTGCTCTATTTATTTACTACTCTGCATTTTCTTCATTTCTTATTCTAAGCCCAGGACCTGTGTTCTCTGAGTTTGACAGTGAATTTCTCCTAACTTTTCCTGGAATATGAAATTCCCTATTTTTTGTGATATGATATGATTTTATTCCATTTTTTCAGTTACTGAAGTTCAACGATGTTTTCAGGACAAAAATTTTTTTACAGGAGAGTTAAGTCTGCTGTCAATAGATTCAGTTTTCCTAATGTGCCTGAGAAGCAACACAAACATACATTTCTCCCAGGCAGGAATCAGAAAACTGTTAAATTCAACCACATTCCTTTCATTTGCTGAAAATTAAAATCAGCTCCCTGCTTTGGCAGCAGGGAAAAAGAGGGGGACCACACGAGTGGAAGTGATTAATTGTTATCAGAGAGGTATCTTGAGTGTCCCAGCAGTTTTCTGGAACTCACAAAAGTGATGAGTGGGCAATTTTTGGAATTCATGGCAGGAGAAGGCAGAAAGGTATTTGTCACTACTGACTATTAAGGGCGCATCTTTCTTAAACTAACATTTTTGCAAAGACAGTAGCTGCAAGACTCTACCGAGGTTTCACTCTCTTCTCCTGGGGGAGACTGCCGCTTTGGAACAGCAGTCTGAACGTTTTCATTCTGATGTCAACAATCCCTGCCCTGGGACTGTTGTGTGCCTTTTTAATTCAGAGCATTATAGCAGCATTTACTGTTACACAATTAATTCAAGAAAAACAAAATCTCTGGCACTTCTGCATCACTTAAGAAGGAAATGTTCAAGTCAAGAAAGCTGTACCAGCACAGGCTGAAGTAAATCAGTGCCATCATATAAGAGAGAACATCTTAATTGCCTATATGTTTTTTTATTTAACAGTGTTACCAGAAATGCTACAAGGTCCGTGTCCTGGTTTAGGGCAAATTTGGGAGAGGTGTCCCAAAATGCCTCCAGTCCGTAAAGATAATTTTCTTTAAATGGATCCCATTTTCCTCTCCTTTTTTTTTTTTTTTTCCTTTTCTTTTTTTTTTCCCCAACAATGCTGTCACAAGAAAACCACCAGATTTGAAATTCTAAAAACTACACTGAGAATCTAAGGCAAGAATGTTGGACATTTATGTAGAAGGTCCAAAGATTAACAATTCTTCATGAAATACAATACTTCAATCTCAAAATGTTGGAGGGTCATTTTGGAATAATACTTAGAGATGACATGTCAAAGGAATTAGAATTGGGCCTGAATTGGCTTATTAGTGGAGAAAGATTTACAAGCACTGCAGACATAGATTCTGATCTCTCAGATGATGAAAGGTGTGTTCAATGACTTTTACTCCATCAAAATTAACAAAGGTACATTGAAGAGGACTTACAAAATTATGAAATGATTGAAAGATTTTAACTTTTCAAGTTCCTTTCATTTTTAAATTTCTCAGTAAATATTTAATAAGGACACTGACACCCAGGTAATAATTCTCCCAGTAACCACAGAAGAGTAAGAGAAAGGGTTGATTCATGAAGTTTCCATTCGTGTCTTTGATGGATATAAGAAAGGATTCAATTACTTTGACCCAATATGGCCAAGACATTCAGAGACTGCTCTATAGATACCAGAATTTTTAAATACTGTTGTTATGTGCACAGGAACTCTCCTTTCTAGTCCAGATCAAATGATGAGAACACTGCAGTATCTTAGTGAAAAGCACCACCATAATAAAAGAACGGATAACCAAAAATTAAATATCAAGCTGTAACATTTTAATTTCTTGGGAAGTCACATTTTGCAAGTCAGATGAGCAGTGAAGTACATTTTTTTCAGACTAGACACTCAGAGCATCAGGAGTTCTGTCAAGATTGAGTTGGACTTTTCTTCTTGCTAGATAGAGTTGTAGAACATAAAATGGCACTACTTATGTATTTTACAGACAGAGAACATAAAGGAAACTTAACTTTTCTTAAATAGGTGGTAGCAGAGACTGACTGTATCTAAACCTCACAAATATTGGTTCAAGCCCCATCTGCAAGGTCCTCTTCTCCCATGGGAACAGCCTTTAATTTTGATACTTCTCTCCTAATTCAGCTCCCAGAAATGGCTTATGAAATACATCATTGTGTTCATAAAACTCTGCTATAGCTGCTGGTACCTGTTCTAATTGAAAGAAAGCAATAATAAAATCCACTTGCACTCTCATTCAAATGAGCTTTGGGTACCAGCACTACCTCTGAGACAGTCTGAATTCAGACAGATTTCCTCTTTCCTTTGAGTCTTATCTGAGACAAATATTTTTATTTTCTTACTGAGCTAAGCTAGTTAATCAGGTCTTCTCATCCCTTTGAGCTCTGTGGTTTCTAATTAGCATTACCCCTTTTCCAAGTTCTATGGAGCTTTGGTTCCTTGGAAGAACTGCTTCATTCTGCCTTGAAGTCCTGCTGCTTGCAGATGGCAATGCCTAGCCCCAGATATGGATACACGGATAGATGTCAGATTTTTGTTGCTTTGAACCTAACCCATTTAAGCATCTGCTTTCAGCTGTAGAATGGACACTACCAAGTTCTTGGTTCTGCAAATATTTATTCTCACTTTTTCTGCTTACCAAATGTTTCTTGCTGCCATATACAGCATAGAAAAACCAGGAAAAATGGGGGGAGAATGAAAGTTTCATGGAAAAAGTAAGGGATACTAAGAGCTTGTTAAATATTCTATCAGGCCCTTATTCGAAGAATTTCCATTAATTGCTTTGTAATCAAAATGCTTAGGGGGACCCTAATGATCTGAAAGGATTCAGCTGGACCACCCAGAGCTGCAAATGGAAAAGAAGCCTCAAGGGCCTCTTGTAGGATTAAACCTACTCCCATTCTAACATCTTGAAAATATTCTATGAGGGGCCTTCCCACCATCATCAAGTAATAGAAACCTTTCTTTGTACTTATCCAATGACTTTAGCACCACTGTGCTGCCTGAAAGCCAGACCGGAAGAAAATATTCACCTCTAAGGCTGACTTGATAGGAGTGTTATGTCATAGCAGTATGACCATTGGAAACACATCCTAAAGGTTTCTGTATGTTGGTGTAATATAATTAAGATGCTGCCTGTCTATATAATTAATTTTTATCTGTATCTATGTCATTCTATGTCTATCAGGGACTAATTAAATGAAGTTGCTACTCATCGCCTTTACATAAATTGTGCAGTAATAAAGCTTCCCATTCAACAGGAATATCCAGTCTTAAAACTTCTACAAATGAAAAGAGCAGGATGAATTTAGTGACTTAAACTGAGTAGGAGAAAGGGGAAATAACCTCACCAAACAAAAAATAAGGCAGACAGGAAGCTGGGGAATTGGCAGTAGAAATTGTGTTTGCCTGCATACAGATAAAAAAGAAAGAAATTAAGCTACATTATAGCCATCAAAATATGTAGCTACATAGATTTTATATATAAAACCAGTAAAAGATCAGATTTTTGAAAAAGAGAATTCTGTTTTACATCACAATTCAAATTAAGTGAAATATATTTGTTCCAATACTCCTATAATAACATAGTCTGGAAACATATATGTAAGGGAAATAAAAAGTAGTAATATAATAGATACATTATTTTAAAGTTATTTTAAAGTTATGGCCTATAAACCAGTGAGAAATCTTCCCCCAACAGTGCAGCAGAATTGAATATGACAAAGCCATTGTGAATTGTCTGATGCTTGAATTGAGACTGCGGCGAATATCAGGCATATTATTAAAATATTACTTATTTTTCATGCGGTTTGTTGCATCTGGTTGTCCATAGTAATTAACTGAAAATCTGCTATGTACTTCTTCTGTTAGTGAATATGTGTAAAAAGCTGAAAATGCAGGGCAAAGAGATGACCAGCTGGCAAGGTCATAGATTGTATGAAAAGCAGACATTTTCATTAGTACCTGATGTCCATTAAATTTTACAGCAATCAGCTTGCATTTTAACCTGGACAGCTGCAGTTGCTTTGGCCTGCTGAGACTGTCCAAGACCACAATAGTTTCTTCATTGCTATAAGAGCGAGAACTTTTAATGACATGTTTTGGAGATGCTCACATTAAGACAAAAGTCTTCTTTATGAAGCACTGAAAACATACATTTTTATGAGGTTAAAGTTTCCATTGATCTCAATTTTTAGAGACTACAGAGAGGATTATTTCACCACATGAGAGAATATTTGAATGTAAGAAGACTCCCTCACAGAGAGGGACAAGTTTTAAAGTATCAAGAGGCCACAACTTTGTCCTGCATCTTAAATCCTTCTGTAATCCATAGCCAGAGTATCAGTTGTATCAGAGATGGAGTGTTATATGCAGACACACCAACAATGGATGCTTGCAGTGTACTCTTAGATGACCTTGTGTTTTAGTACTCCCTTTTTGATTCCTCATATACTATGAAGTAGATTTGTAATTTGTAATAAGTAGATTTCACCCATAAGCAGGTGAAACAGGTTAAATTCTCATTAAAGGCCAATTCAGCCACATGCATAACAGCATGATTCAATTAAAAGGAAGACTTAACAAACTAATTGACAGAACAAAGCTTTTAAAGCCTACACACAACCTCAGCACATTTAGGAAGATTATGGTTTAATGTACAACTCTCTGGCTTTTCTGACATATCTTCAGTGCCTTGCTGAAACCTTTCCCCTTCCTGCACCTGGACCAGAGCTCATTGTGCTTTAAGGAGGGTTATTTTGGCTTGAAGAGAAGAGGACTTTCATGACTTCAAACATGGACATTAGATCAAGTTTTATCTTCTCACATAATCCTGTCTTTGATGTCACCAGGCTGAGGCCTCTCAGAATAGAAAGAGAAAGCTGTGAAAAGAGGCCCATTTAATTTATACATTTAAGTGCTGCTGTTCTAATTCACCAGAGTAGCATTTTCATTGTTTTCTGCTTTGCATCCTAAAGGCAGGCTTACACCAGGCAATTATGAATGGCTCTTCTGAACAAATAATTGGAATTCTCTAGTTGTGGGATATGGTTAAACAATGTCAGGATTGGAGACAAGAGGTCAAATGTATTCCCACTGGCACTGCTGAAGTTACAGGCTACTCTTTTCACTTGCCTCGAAGGATGAGTATTTGTAATAATTTGTTTTAACAGCAGCTAATCAGGTAAGCTGCATGATACAAAGAGCAAACATGAAAATGATATTTTGTATTTGCCTTCAATCCAGAACAATTGTCTTGAGTTCAAATAACAAATCCTGAGAATGTGGTATGGAAGAATGCTTTGCAGAATGAAGAGTATCTGATGACAATTAAGCTGGTAAATACACATAACATTTACAAAACCCTCCTCTTGAAACTGCAGTAAGGAGACAGCTGTAAAAATAGCAATTGATTCTATATGGAGACACCTCTGTTGTATAATTCCACCAAATTATTGGTGGAGCAATGGCTCTATGATTGAGTATCTTTCCTTTACCTAAAAAAGAAATTGAAACACCCGAAGGATTGAGACACAATTTCTGCAGTTTACCTTGTAAAGCAAATAATTTAGTCTTTTACGAAACAGCTAGCTCCAAATTATCCACAAAGAAATTACCCATATCACTTTCTAGTGAATTTTGTAATGTAGGAATTTTGTGCCAAAGTTCACCAAAACTGTAAAATTTTATACATATCCTAAGAAGATCAAAACTCTGTGTGTGTATGCATGTGGACAATGGAACTGTACTACAGAAATACAAATAATGAGATAAAACACCTTATCAAGATGAAAGTTGAATAGTCTTTGTTTAGTAGATTCACTAATAAAGAAATGGATTGACTAGAAGACAAACAGGATAACCAATAGCAAAATATATGTACCTTCCTGATTCAGATATTTATGCATAGTGATCATTGCCATGAATCAAAACCAGAGCAATTTGTTCTTCCACTTTCACTAAAATACAATATACAGGGTAAAATTTACATATTGTCTGTTGCCTTACCTAAGGCTTATGCCTGTTTCACAAAATACACTTTTGGTTCAAAGCAAAGTATTGCTAATTCAAGCCATTCAAAACTCAAAACCTCTGTCTCTCCCACAATTCCCAAATCTTTTTTTTTGCCTTTTGAAAGTATGAACTGCCGAAGTTCAGTCCTTCTTTACAACAACAAAGCTAAAACTTATTTATCTTTGAAACGCAATCTAATATGGATCATATTTATAATTGCATTAATTTGAGAGAACAGGGTTCACAAAGGTACCCATTAAAATGACAGTAAATTTTATACTACTGCTTCTACTACCATCTCTCACCACTGCAGTCCCAAAACTCTTCTTTATTTATGTGCTTAAACTTCATGTAGACTAAAGCTCTGTACTGGAAGTGAATGAGTTTGAAGCAGAAAATCTTAGTTTTTCATATACCTCTTTTTTTTTCTGCAATGCTTGACATCTATTTTATATCACCAGCACAAATAAATGTTATCTATAGACTCCTGTCCATGACACAATTAAACATTATTTCCCATTTTACAGTGCCTTTAATGGCTATTAAAGCTTATTTTAGGAGACATATTCTTTATTTTCTTTTCTGCTCTCTAGTGTGAGGTTAACATGGGTTATACTCTAATTTATGTTTATTAGTGGGTTATGATTCTGACTGCATCTCCATGAGAAATATTACTGGCTTCCACAGCTACCTTTCTGATGATCATAAAACAAATATTGAACAATGAGGAAAGCCTTAAAAAAACAACCCCCACACCCCACAACTAAACAAAAGAACCCAAACAAAAAACAACAAACAAAAAACCACAAACAAACAAATCCCTGTCTAAAATAGAGGAATGGCTAAGTACAACCTAGATTCTATGCTGTGTCACTTTCTGGAATTTTTTTGCTGCTATGGTTTTAGGTGTAAAAATTTATACTGTAGCACTGTCCCATCTGTGCAAATCTATGTCAGTGATTCCAAGATTTTTGGAACAGAATGTTACAAAAATTCCCTGCAATAGTCAGAATAAATGAAGCTCTGGGCAAGGAAATGGCATGTCTCTGCTGTTGCTCTTATTGACATAGTCCCACTGACTTCACCAGGAGTTGGATCAGTCTCTTTTGTTTGGTGAAAAACTATAGACCTGCCAGTTCTACATGCAGAGTTGCTCATATGTTCTGTGTTTCTGGCACAGTCACAATTGCCTATGCATTGACAATATTTAAGTGGATAAGGCACTCAGATTAAGTAGAACTTCCCTTCTCAGTAAGTATAGGAAAACATTAGTATCAGCATTATACCAGTTCATTAGACTACCCAACATCATGTTAAGAAAACAATATAGATATAGTATATAAAGATATGGTGTATTTAATTATAATTAATGTGATTTCATGAGAGAATTTGATCAAATAGTAGAGTCGGAATTTCTGCAGGTACTGTTACACTACAATACCTGTGCTGCTAGTGGCTGGGGACCACTTCAGAGTGGTCCAAGGTCTGCACTCTGTCCCACATGGATGGCAGTCCAGGGAATGGAGGAGTGGATGGCAGACATCCTTCTGTCTGCTGAATTGTCCTCTGAGTAGAGCAGCAAAGCTGGGAACTGCTAGTGCCTCCACATACTGCCTCCTTTCCCTCCTAATGGGTGAAACTGTCACTTTTTTCTTGGTCTCAACAAGGTTGGTTGCTTCTGTCACATGCCCTGGATGCTAGGAGATGTTGTTAACAACATAACCTTATAACATAAATCTTATGTCCAGTGGGGAACAGGTTTTGGGCTACAGTTTCTTTCTGTGGACATTGAAAAAAAAAAAAAAAAAAAAGGGAGCAACCTCCTTGAAGATGGAAAGCATTAGGACTGAGCACTTTGTTGTGTTCTTTCATCTGGCTGGCCTAATTCCTAGCCAACAGAATTTCAGTCACCTAGGCAATATCTTAGGGCTATATGTAGCAGGGGCAACTAATAAATAGCATATTCCACGAAGAAGAGACATTTCACTTGCCTTAAACAGGAATCAAGCCATGTCTTGTGCAGCCTGAGTGAATGCTGTATCATGGATCTGCTGGAAACCAGGATGAACATCACCTCCAGCCATAGAGTAAAGAAATGGAATTTGCCACTCTGTTAACACTGGCTATATTAGGCATCTTACTGAAGGACTTTGAGGTATCCCATCATAAAGCAAGTATTTTCTGTGGGGATTCCAAACAGCTGAAACAAGGGCTCTGGATTCTGCCACCTGACCCCTGTATACACGTTTTTCTGTGAAGCTAATTCTACCTATGTATATTTAAATAATACTGAAATACTTATACCCTGTCACACTTTGCTCCATGCTCTTTTTCTTTCAGCATAAACAGAGATAAATAAAGAGATGCAAAGATAAACCATAATACCAGCAGAAAATCAGTAGCCTTATTTGGGTGAGGACTGAAAAGTTAGGCTGCAGTTATCCAGTCATATTTTGTTTGCTTCGGGCTACTTATTTATGACATGAAAAATCACCTACATCCAAGTATGAGTGTACCAGTGGAGCACAGAGAAATTCTCACTTCCAGCAGTTCTGCCAATACAACAACACACACTTCTGCAGCTGTAGCTGCTGGAACCTCCTTTTAGACTCCTTTAGCTCTGTCATTCTATCCAGTTATACAATTAGATCAGTACTACTTCAGTAAGGGTAATCAAGACTTTTCAGAATGTTGATCTTTTAATCTATTAAAATATCTATTAATGCCATTATTATTATCTTTTTAATGCCATTTATTTGAGGACAAAATATGGTACACAGTGTCATTAATGAAACTGAACACAGTCTTTACTTAGATGGCAGCTTGTGCCTATTGTACACAGCTGTTGAAGTAAGTGTTGTCAGGGGAGAATTTGACCCCAAAAATTATTTCTTTCTGACTTGCAATCACACTTAGAACTGTATATTTTCTGAACTGTTCAACCAACATTAGAGCCAGAACTTTTTTTATGTATTTCATTACAAAGGAGAGATCATACATCTTACAAACAGAATAAAGGTGCATGAACTAATGATGTTTGTTTATCTTTTGAAAATGCTTCTTAGCATAATCATCATATTTCCATAAAAGCAGAGCAGTGATGATGTGATTAGATAGTTAAGTTGCTTTGTCATTAAAATGATTCTGTGAATAGGATGAATAATTACAACTGGATACCTGAGAAAGCTTTCATATGATGTGTCTTTTACCTATATAGAGAGATCAGAATAGGAATAATATATGTAAAAATAAGTTAAATTAAAACTGATTAAAAACTGCTATAAACCAAATCTGCAGAGTGGAAACAAATGGGAATTCCAAAGGGAAAAGAGTAAGCAAAGAAAGGTTTGAGAATTTCACAGAGAAAAGAACAAGCAAAAAAGAGTTTGAGATTTGATATAATGGGAGGACATACAGAGGGAAAGAAAAGGCAGGCAGGCAGGAAGGCAGGCAGGCAGGCAGGCAGGCAGGCAGGCAGGCAGGCAGGAAGGAATGCAGGAAGGGAGGGAGGGAGGGAGGGAGGGAGGGAGGGAGGGAGGGAGGAAGGAAGTGCGGAAGGAAGGAAGTGCGGAAGGAAGGAAGGAAGTGCGGAAGGAAGTGCGGAAGGAAGTGCGGAAGGAAGGAAGGAAGTGCGGAAGGAAGGAAGGAAGTGCGGAAGGAAGTGCAGAAGGAAGTGCGGAAGGAAGTGCGGAAGGAAGGAAGGAAGTGCGGAAGGAAGTGCGGAAGTGCGGAAGGAAGGAAGGAAGTGCGGAAGTGCGGAAGGAAGTGCGGAAGGAAGTGCGGAAGGAAGTGCGGAAGGAAGTGCGGAAGGAAGGAAGTGCGGAAGGAAGGAAGTGCGGAAGGAAGGAAGTGCGGAAGGAAGGAAGTGCGGAAGGAAGGAAGTGCGGAAGTGCGGAAGTGCGGAAGTGCGGAAGTGCGGAAGTGCGGAAGTGCGGAAGGAAGGAAGGAAGGAAGGAAGGAAGGAAGGAAGGAAGGAAGGAAGGAAGGAAGGAAGGAAGGAAGGAAGGAAGGAAGGAAGGAAGGAAGGAAGGAAGGAAGGAAGGAAGGAAGGAAGGAAGGAAGGAAGGAAGGAAGGAAGGAAGGAAGGAAGGAAGGAAGGAAGGAAGGAAGGAAGGAAGGAAGGAAGGAAGGAAGGAAGGAAGGAAGGAAGGAAGTGCGGAAGGAAGGAAGGAAGTGCGGAAGGAAGGAAGGAAGTGCGGAAGGAAGTGCGGAAGGAAGGAAGGAAGGAAGTGCGGAAGGAAGTGCGGAAGGAAGGAAGGAAGGAAGTGCGGAAGTGCGGAAGTGCGGAAGTGCGGAAGGAAGGAAGGAAGGAAGGAAGGAAGGAAGGAAGGAAGGAAGGAAGGAAGGAAGGAAGGAAGGAAGGAAGGAAGGAAGGAAGGAAGGAAGGAAGGAAGGAAGGAAGGAAGGAAGGAAGGAAGGAAGGAAGGAAGGAAGGAAGGAAGGAAGGAAGGAAGGAAGGAAGGAAGGAAGGAAGGAAGGAAGGAAGGAAGGAAGGAAGGAAGGAAGGAAGGAAGGAAGGAAGTGCGGAAGGAAGGAAGTGCGGAAGGAAGGAAGTGCGGAAGGAAGGAAGTGCGGAAGGAAGGAAGGAAGGAAGGAAGGAAGGAAGGAAGGAAGGAAGGAAGGAAGGAAGGAAGGAAGGAAGGAAGGAAGGAAGGAAGGAAGGAAGGAAGGAAGGAAGGAAGGAAGGAAGGAAGGAAGGAAGGAAGGAAGGAAGGAAGGAAGGAAGGAAGGAAGGAAGGAAGGAAGGAAGGAAGGAAGGAAGGAAGGAAGGAAGGAAGGAAGGAAGGAAGGAAGGAAGGAAGGAAGGAAGGAAGGAAGGAAGGAAGGAAGGAAGTGCGGAAGGAAGGAAGTGCGGAAGGAAGGAAGTGCGGAAGGAAGGAAGTGCGGAAGGAAGGAAGTGCGGAAGGAAGGAAGGAAGGAAGGAAGGAAGGAAGGAAGGAAGGAAGGAAGGAAGGAAGGAAGGAAGGAAGGAAGGAAGGAAGGAAGGAAGGAAGGAAGGAAGGAAGGAAGGAAGGAAGGAAGGAAGGAAGGAAGGAAGGAAGGAAGGAAGGAAGGAAGGAAGGAAGGAAGGAAGGAAGGAAGGAAGGAAGGAAGGAAGGAAGGAAGGAAGGAAGGAAGGAAGGAAGGAAGGAAGGAAGGAAGGAAGGAAGGAAGGAAGGAAGGAAGGAAGGAAGGAAGGAAGGAAGGAAGGAAGGAAGGAAGGAAGGAAGGAAGGAAGGAAGTGGCGGAAGGAAGGAAGTGGCGGAAGGAAGGAAGGAAGGAAGTGGCGGAAGGAAGGAAGTGGCGGAAGGAAGGAAGTGGCGGAAGGAAGGAAGTGGCGGAAGGAAGGAAGGAAGGAAGGAAGGAAGGAAGGAAGGAAGGAAGGAAGGAAGGAAGGAAGGAAGGAAGGAAGGAAGGAAGGAAGGAAGGAAGGAAGGAAGGAAGGAAGGAAGGAAGGAAGGAAGGAAGGAAGGAAGGAAGGAAGGAAGGAAGGAAGGAAGGAAGGAAGGAAGGAAGGAAGGAAGGAAGGAAGGAAGGAAGGAAGGAAGGAAGGAAGGAAGGAAGGAAGGAAGGAAGGAAGGAAGGAAGGAAGGAAGGAAGGAAGGAAGGAAGGAAGGAAGGAAGGAAGGAAGGAAGGAAGGAAGGAAGGAAGGAAGGAAGGAAGGAAGGAAGTGCGGAAGGAAGGAAGGAAGTGCGGAAGGAAGTGCGGAAGGAAGTGCGGAAGGAAGGAAGGAAGTGCGGAAGGAAGTGCGGAAGGAAGTGCGGAAGGAAGTGCGGAAGGAAGTGCGGAAGGAAGGAAGGAAGGAAGGAAGGAAGGAAGGAAGGAAGGAAGGAAGGAAGGAAGGAAGGAAGGAAGGAAGGAAGGAAGGAAGGAAGGAAGGAAGGAAGGAAGGAAGGAAGGAAGGAAGGAAGGAAGGAAGGAAGGAAGGAAGGAAGGAAGGAAGGAAGGAAGGAAGGAAGGAAGGAAGGAAGGAAGGAAGGAAGGAAGGAAGGAAGGAAGGAAGGAAGGAAGGAAGGAAGGAAGGAAGGAAGGAAGGAAGGAAGGAAGGAAGGAAGGAAGGAAGGAAGGAAGGAAGGAAGGAAGGAAGGAAGGAAGGAAGGAAGGAAGGAAGGAAGGAAGGAAGGAAGGAAGGAAGTGCGGAAGGAAGTGCGGAAGGAAGTGCGGAAGGAAGGAAGGAAGTGCGGAAGGAAGTGCGGAAGGAAGTGCGGAAGGAAGTGCGGAAGGAAGTGCGGAAGGAAGGAAGTGCGGAAGGAAGTGCGGAAGGAAGTGCGGAAGGAAGGAAGTGCGGAAGGAAGTGCGGAAGGAAGTGCGGAAGGAAGTGCGGAAGGAAGTGCGGAAGGAAGTGCGGAAGGAAGTGCGGAAGTGCGGAAGTGCGGAAGTGCGGAAGTGCGGAAGTGCGGAAGTGCGGAAGTGCGGAAGTGCGGAAGTGCGGAAGTGCGGAAGGAAGGAAGGAAGGAAGGAAGGAAGGAAGGAAGGAAGGAAGGAAGGAAGTGCGGAAGGAAGTGCGGAAGGAAGTGCGGAAGTGCGGAAGTGCGGAAGTGCGGAAGTGCGGAAGTGCGGAAGTGCGGAAGTGCGGAAGTGCGGAAGGAAGGAAGGAAGGAAGGAAGGAAGGAAGGAAGGAAGGAAGGAAGGAAGGAAGGAAGGAAGGAAGGAAGGAAGGAAGGAAGGAAGGAAGGAAGGAAGGAAGGAAGGAAGGAAGGAAGGAAGGAAGGAAGGAAGGAAGGAAGGAAGGAAGGAAGGAAGGAAGGAAGGAAGGAAGGAAGGAAGGAAGGAAGGAAGGAAGGAAGGAAGGAAGGAAGGAAGGAAGGAAGGAAGGAAGGAAGGAAGGAAGGAAGGAAGGAAGGAAGGAAGGAAGGAAGGAAGGAAGGAAAATAAACTTTGAAAATATTAAGTGTGAGAGAATGACAAGAGTTAGGAAAGACCTGTAAAGGAGCTTCAAAGTCAGCAATAAAACACAGAAATCATTGGTCAAACCAATGTTGTCCCCATGGGATTCACTTCTGGGACAGTCACAGGAGTACAATCAAGCCTTCAGCAGACAAAGATTAGTACCCTTTTTAAGTAAGACAACACCATAAATATGATAGAGGGTGCTTTTCAAAAGGGCAGACTCATGAAGTCAGTAGTGGAGACTGCTGAAAGATATAATGTTCATGTACATCATATGCTTTAAAACATATGACCCCAAATATCTATGGGAACTCATAATTAAAATGTCATCTTTCAAGTCTTTCACTCATACAGACTACTTCACAGATTTATATATTGATGAGATATCTGTGTTCCTAATTATAGTAGGGATCTGAAGTGGAACAAGATGATTTTCAAATGGTCAGGAGAATTGAAATTCTTCACTTTTAGGAAAAAAAACATACAGTAGAGAATGATTTGAAGGACTTCAGAGGATTTTGGTCCCAAACACGGTTGAGAAAATGTGAACTGAACTCACAATATTTTGGTGTTGAAGAGAATATCACAAATTCAATAAAACACAGCACAAATACTTGTGATTAAGAAAATTTTCCCAGTGTAGGTAAATTTAGGTAAAGTAATTTTCAGTTGGACAGGTCAAGTCCCTATTCTCAAATACTGACATGAAAAGGACATTCTTGTTGAAGAGAATGTATAGTATTCACTATCTTAACTTTGATAATATTTTAAGATTTATTACAAGTTACATATAAAAGAAGTTACAAATCCCAATTCCCCTTAGAGTTAAAATCTGTCTCTCATAAAAGTTCTAGAAGACTGTATTTTTATCTCCATATTCCTGTTTGCTTATATAAATACATATGAGATCTAGGTGAAAATTTTTCATTTTTTTGTTTCCAAATCATCCCATATGTTCATTTTTGTTGGAATGGCAAAACAATTTCTTCTGAAACTCTGCAAGAGAAAACAAAGTTTTGTGTGAGCAATGGAAGCACTGAAGATGGGACTCTACAGGCTTGCTTCCTACATTCTCTAGAACCCATGACTCATATGTGGACTCAATTTTTCTTTTGGTTATCATAAACCATCCAGTTCTTTCAGTTTCATGTTTAATGAAAGCCAAAGAAATTTCATTCTTTTGAGACCTATACTTCTCTGGAAAGGTGGAGGCTTGAAGGGAAGAGGAATTACAGATGGAGAGTATGACTGCAGAATTTTTGAAGGTCTTTTTTGAAGGAAATTAGAGAATAAAATGATAATATTAATGCAACCAGTACCACACAGCCAAAGACAGCATGGGAACTATTTTAGATTTAACAATTAGCTCATCAGTGGATAAGATTTTATTGATTCCATATATGGTCAAATACTGTAAATTTTGGGTCAATTATTACTGGCAGGCCCTGAGAAACACAAACTATTTAAAAAATACTACCCATTCATCAATTCATGGACACACACACAGAGATAAAAAAACCTCACTGAACGGACAGATTAAACCTTGATTACAGCTGAATCACAATTTGCACTGATGTTTATGAGTTCTTTGGCTAAATAAAATCAATTTAAATTAGACAGTCTAGTAAGCCTTACTTGGAGTAAATCTTAGAGAGTAAGAGAATATTATTTAAATTGATAATAAATAGTAGGTACTGCATTTGAAAAAGGGTAATAAAGCTGTTAAGACGTTTCATCTTGAACACAGGTTCTTGCTTCTAAGAAGAACAAGAGATTGTATAACATACCATGAATAAATGCATGTTCTAAAACTATTGAAAGATTGACATTAGTTCTTATAAAAACTGATAAATATGAATGTGAAAATGAATAAAATATAAGGTCATCAGCAGCTTACCCTTTTTTTATGAACTTTGATCATGAAATAGGGTTTGCATTTGTTTCTCAGATCTGAATGGAGATGGAATTCAAGATAAGATATTAATCATAATTAAAATGACTATAACAGGTCTATTCCAGCAAATTCTTAACAACAACAAAGAATGCTTAGCCATAATGAACTGCTTCATTCATTAATTTCTTCATTAAGAGACACTCCACTTAATAAGTTCAGTAAAAAGGTGATATAATATTGTATTTGTATTCTATTTTTTATCAATTTCCACTTTGGTGGTATATTATTTGGAAAGTGAAATAAATAATTTAAAACATGTAACTGCTTTTATTTATTCATATAGTAATTCCCTAAGCAATGCTGTGTTTATAAGTTGTCAGTGTGCATATTAATTTGTCATACCCACCAATCTCATGTTCATTTATTTACTACTATTCATTGAGAAATAGATTAAAAAGGACATGCTGCCCCTTCTTTGAAAGTTTTAATAAGGCCAAGTAGGCCAAACAGTATATTCCAATTGAATCCTGCTGGTTGCCAGGACTTGAAAATTACTCATTAGTGTTCTACATGATTTAATATGTTTGTATGCATGATTATGTATGAATACACATTAAATGACAGATAAAATAACACTTTCTCATTTGGATATTAAAATGTATTAATTGTTCAGTATGTACAGGCTCATATGAACTTGTTGAATAGCATTAATTAACTGAAATGTGTGTCATATTGATAAAAACTGGTGATGGTCCTATGAAGAATAAACAAAGAATGAACTAAAACCTTTTCCTTGTTCCTTCTCTTCCCTCCTTCCTACCACCAAACCAGGCCCTCATAAATGCCAACATGACCACTATCCAGAGAATTTGGTATCTAAACTTCTGTTTTCCAAAACAATAGTGGTGCACACGCTGCATGTAAGCAAGGAACAAAAGTATATTGTTCTCACCTTTCCCAAAATCTACCAGAATCAAAGAACCATTAAGGCAGAGAAGGACTTCTTGGGATAATCTCTTGGAAGTTACTGCTCAGCTAGTGCTACCAAAAGCTTGTTGTCCAGGACTGACGACAGCTGGGTTTTGAATATCTTCACCAAAGAAAATTCCACAGCCTCTCAGGGCAAACTGCTGGTGTTCGGTCATCCTCACAATATAGAAGTATTTTCCTGTTCAGAGGAAATGTCATTTTTTTTTAATTTGTGCCCATAATTTTTTTGTTTTGTCAGTGGGCAGCAGTAAAAGGAGCCTAGCTCCCTCTTTTCCTTCTCTCCCATGTGTAATTTACACATGTGTTTAAGATCTCCCTGAGGCAATCTCTCCAGGCTGGTCAATTGTAGCTCGCTCAGTCTCTCCTCAGGAGAAGAGAACATGAAAGATGCTCCAGTCCCTTTATCACCTTCTAGACCCTGCACTAGGCTTACTCCAATATGTTTGTGTCTCTTCTTTAATGGGGAGCCCAGCACTGCACTCAAAACTACAGATGTACCTCACCAGTGCTGACCAGAGAGGAAGGATGACCTCACTCAATCTGACAACAGCTGGCATACACTAGCTCCAGATGCTGTTTGATCATCTTCAGTTCGGCGTCCACTGTCCCTCACATCTTTCTCTGCAAAGATACTTTGCAGCTGAACAGCCCCCAGAATGTCCTGGTGCATCTCTCTCAAGAGAAAAATCTTTCTCTTATCCGCTTTTGCTCATCATGAGATTATTCCCAGTTCAATTCTCCAGCATGGCAAAGTCCCTCTGATGTTTATGCTAACTGTACCAGTTTTTCTTCCTCTGTAAAATTGCTGAGGGTGTATTCTGTCTCAATGTCCAGGCCATGGATGATGTGAAACAGTACTGGCAGTATTTTTCACTGTGTAAACCAGTAGAGATCACAATATTTTGGGCCTGACCATTCAGCCTGTTTCCAATCTCACTGTCCACTTCACTAGCCACTACTTTGCCAGCTTGTTTATGAGAATGCTACAAGAGATAGTAGTCAAATGCCTCTCTAAATAACCTTTCACTGCTCTCCCTTTGTCTACCAAGGTAGTCACGTCATTGCAGAAGCATTTCAGGTTTCACTGGATGTTGAAAGCGTAGCCAAGAAATGAGATAATTCTCTGCTTCTTTTACCACTAGCAGCAGAAAAAAAATGATAGCAAAAAAATGGTGTTATTGCAATCCTTGCATATATCTTTTGTTTATAGTTCCTGTGTCTAAGCCTAGGGAAGAAGAATTGAGGATTTAATTGCAAAACTATGTTATTTAAATTATGTTCTCAAAAAATAAGATGTGCAACATATTTTCTCTGACAATATAAAATCCTAGGCCTAATATCATATGCTCATGGAAATATGATTCTAGTGTACAGTGGAATGTGAAGAAAACTTATCTCCTGGACCCATTCAAGACCTTCATGACCAGCTCTCTTGCTGACAAACAATTAATTAGTAAAAGGTCTAACTGCATTTTCTTTGTTTGGCCAAAAGTCCTATTGTTGGGAGGGATGGATTTCTGGGAACTGAAGATGAAGAAGGTGTACTCCTAGGAGCTGCCTGAGAGTGGAAAATACTATAAAGCAGTGGACATTAAGTAGTTTATGGAGTTAAAACAAAAATAAATGGAATTGACATTTAAATCTGAAATGCCTTTCTACTTTTCAACGCTTTATAACTATATAAATACATACAAGCAACTATATGTTTATAATTCTTTACTTAGTTTTCCAAATAATGTATCAGTGAAGTGGAAATTGATAAAGAAAGAATAAAAAATACTATTAATTACACTGTACTTTTGAAGAGTGAAGTGAGGGAGTTTCTATGCAGCAAACTCTGATGAATGAACCTTAAAGCAGACAGTTACATTAATACTTTACAGAAGTCATGAGTAGGGTTACATGGTAATTCCATATGAAAATCCTTATGTCCTGTATTAAGCAACTCTTTCCCGTGCTTCTTTTTAATAGAAGACCATGAAACAAATAACAGTAACAATGTTTATCAAGAAAGTTTTTCTCCTGTGAAAGGAAGACTGTCTCAAAACACAACCTTTGTAAAAATTAGTGGGTTTGTTGCCTTGAAGATAAATTACCAGTCTGCTTGTCCAAGAACATATTTGACTGGGATTCCTATTCAAATTCTTAATTACTTTCATATACCTGAAAGAAGAATCTGGCAAACTGATTCTACCATCTTTAAAAGACAGCTACTTATGTCTGCCTCAGATAAAAAGTAACACTGTCCTTGCAGTTACCAATAAAAACAGATTATAACTATTTTGTTTTTTCTCTAAATTGCAGGTCACTGCAAAAAGATGTTAAGATAATAAATCTACCAAATAAACATATTCTCCTGGCACTCAGCAGGGGCTGGCTTGGGCTCATTTGTCTCCAGTTCATTATCGTGTCTGCATTATTCAGTAGTCTGGTTCATGCTCAATGGGCTTCAAACAACTTTTAAGAGCTAAAGTCGTCTTAGTTTTGCCTCTCTCACTATGTAAAACAAATTTGAAAGTTGCTCAAATTGCTATAGTGAATTAATGTCATTAATGCTGTAATTGAGTGTTACTTATTCACGTGGTACTGTGAATGTTCAACTTGGAATTAGCTAATATACATGGTAAATTTCCAAAGTTTCCATTTAAGCATTGTTAGATTCAGTTTCATATATGAATAACAGCTGTTATTCAAAACACTTGTGCTGCATTCTTTATACATATGTTATTATTATGGTTTTAAGATTCTAAAATGATTATTTTATATACAAAAATCAACAAAATACGTTGAAATAAGACTCTGAACAACTAAATATTTATTTGTGTATGTTTATAACTTATTGCCATATAGCAGTGCTTAAAATCCCCAGAATTATATATACGTAAAACATGACTTGGACATATTTCAATCTAAGGGTGCCAAAGATATTTTTAATACTGTTTATTGGGTTTGCATGGAAAGGTTTTGATAGCAGGATGACTAAAGGCATGAAGGTGCTAGAATGTTCCTCCATGCCTGACTCAGCCAATGCCAGCTACAAGGTGGACCTGTCACAAACCACAGCAGAACCCATTACTGATGGTTCTAGTGCCTTTGAAATGACTTATTTAAGAAGAGAGAAAAAAAAATCTACTACACAAGAACCAGCCAGCAGAGAGGAGTGAGAATATGTAAGAGAAACAGCCCTGAAGACAACCAAGTCAGTGGAGAAGGAAGGGAAGGACATGCTTCAGGCACTGCAGCTGAGATTCCCCTGAAGCTTGTGATGAAGACCAGGGTGAGGAAGCTGTGCCCCTGCAGCCCGTGGAGGTCTGTGATGGAGCGGAGGTCCCACCTGCAGTTCATGGAGGACCCCATGATGGAGCAAGTGGATATCCAAAGGAGGCTGTGACCCCATGGGAAGCCTGCACCTGAGCAAGGTCCTGGCAGGCCTGGTGGCCTCACAGAAACAGAAGCCCACACTGGAGCAGATTTTCTGGCAGGACTTGTGTCCGTGCAGGAGGATCCATACTACAGCAATGTGTTCCTGAAGGACTGCCCCACATGGAAGGGACACATGCTGGAGGAGTTTGTGAAGAACTTCAGCCCCAAGGAAGGAGAAGGGCCCACGTTTGAGTAGATCATGGGGGACTGACTGCCATGGGAAGGACGCCATGCTGGAACAGGGGAAGAGTGTGAGAAGGAGAGAGCAGCAGAGAGAGCACATGATGAGCATGCACAGAAGGTCCAGAACCCCCATCCCTTGTTGCCCTGTGCAACTGGGAGGGTGAGGATAGTGCAAATCAGGAATGAAATTGAGCCTGTGAAGAAGGAAGGGTTGGCTGGTGGAATATGTTTTAAGAGTTGGTTTTATTCCTCATTGCTCTATTCTGCTATGTTTGGTAATAAAGTGATTTCCCCAAACTGGGTCTGTTATGCCTGTGACAGTAATTGCTGAGCAATCTCTTCCTCTTCTTATCTCATCCTATGATCCTTTCATTGCATTTTTTTCTCTCAGTCAAGCATGAACGATATAGAAGCTTCATGGCCATGTGGTCAACCAACTTATGCTTGTTTTCTCATTCTCATTTGGAACATGAAGTTCCAAAAATTTCTCCTTGACAATTGTAGGCTCATATTGCCAATTTCAGTATTAATTTGTGAAAGGGTTATGTCTGCTAAATGACTCTTGTCACAAAAGGAAGACAGGGGTTTGTCTTTTCATTCAGACTAGAAGATACAGGTACATGTTTTGAATTTAGGAAAATAAAGCCTATTTTTTTTTTGTCTTAGGGAAAACAAAGTTAAGTAAATCTGAATTCCAAATAAATGAAACTGCAAGGCATTTCTCAACATTAAATTCCAGGATTTTCAGAGATCTAGTTTTGTTGGTTTTTATCCCTGGAAATGCAACAAAATATATTCTTGCATTTGAGACAGCTGGCATCCACACAGAAGAAACTCATACTTAAATAGTTCCAAAGCAAATACATAACATTGCATGCACTTAGCAGTAAAGTTGCATCAGAAAAAAAGCTAAACAAAAAGACCCCAAAACCCCCAAAACCCATAAATTCAAGTTTCTTTTTAATATGTTTTCTGTCACAGTTCTTAAGACAGGCATGGGTTGTGTCAGACAACAATCATGTCTTTCCACACTGTTAGGCAGTTCTATCTGTTGCCAGAACAAACTTTAATTTAACTCTTGGTGATACCATATGATAGGTACACATAAGCTACATAAGCTCCAGGAGCCTAATAGCTATGCATGCTACATGGAAGACGATACACCGGTGCAAAATAAATATTTTTTTTTTGTAAATTTTTTTTTCTCTATCAGGTTTATACTTTAGTAGTATACTTTAGTAGTAATACTTTACTAGCAATTAATTAATTCAGTACTACTAATAAGTAGTGATAATTTAGTACTAATTACTTTAGTAGTAATACTTTAGCTGAAACTTGGAAAACTTAAAAGCATAATAAATATTCTTAAATATTGATATTACATTTATTACATGCTAATCACTGCATGCTAATTTCTAGGGCTTCACTGCTGGGGAAGAATATATTCTGCAGGCTAAAGGCCATGCCAGCAAGTGTATTTCAACACCAATTGCTTCCAAGTTCGTTAACTAGAGTTACATGTTAGAATACATGTTAGAATTACATGTTAGAATACAGAAGGAACCAAAATTCTTGTGTGAGCAAAGTGATTGCAGGAACTGCCAAAAACATATGTAAACACAGAATGGGGGGTAAAACATTATTATAAAAGATCTAATAGAAGCATCTCAGGGACCTAGCAAATACCAACTATTTCATACAATCAATTTTTTGTAATTAAACAACCATCAAATGCCTAACAGTGCTGGGATAACAGCACTGACAAGTCAGAGAAATAAAAGTGATGTGAAAAAGAAGGAATTTTCAAATAATCAGGACCTCACGCATTTTCATTATGAATCTCCTATCAGCATAACTTCTCTGTCATTCAGTAGTCTGATCAAAGCATGATCCTCCTGCAAAATCAATAGGTGAAACTTGCAAATTTGTTTCCTCAGTAAAAATACATGGAGATTATTTAAATAAAACAGTGGAAACACTTTTGCTTTTAAAAGCAAGAGGATTAATAATATTGTTTTTAACTTGGTCTCACATACATCTGAAGACCAGTTTCTACAATTTTTAAGTGCCCTGGTGTAATACTCAGCTGCCTGGCAGGAGACACCAATACTGAAGCTAAAAATAAATTAATAGACTACAAAAGAGAACTTCACTCATGCTTTTGAAACCTTGAATATTCAGGAAAGAATTCCAACAAGATAAATGAAAAAAGATACTTGAAGAAGATACAAAGAGAATGTAGGAAAATCTTGGGCATCCAGTGAGGACATGAATTTTTGTACAGTAAGTGTAAATGACTGATGGTTTGAACAAAGTTTTGTTGGGATGTGGGCAACTGAAATGTATTTAAACTGAAAAATATGTGTTATTAAAGAGACGAAAAAATGACACCAGGTTTTAAAACATGTTTGGGCTGCAGACTTGAGATTTCTTCTTGCAATTGGCAGGCTGGGAAAAAAAGCACAAAAAATATGAATATACATATAATAGTACTGTTTCTTAACATATATCTCTTCACTGAGATTAACCTGGTATCAAGAAAATACCAATCAAGAAAACCAAGAAAAAAGAGTTTAGATACTAGCCAAAGGGGCTTTCTAGGTTTTTGGCACTTCTTTACACTCTGCAAAGACAAAAATCTTTTATAGTCTTTTCCAGTAGTGAAGCTAGAGATGATAAATTTGTTTCAAGGTTAGTGCATACATTTGATGGAACATCTGCATCTTAAAACATTTTTAAAATTTATTTTCAAATGTATCATATTCTCAGGTGGTAAAACCCATTTTCTGTGTAGATGTCTTTGAACAACAGAAACTGTGGTACATTTGCTTATTTCATTATCACCCCACTGATTAAGTAATCTAAAAAGAAATTGTGATACTACAAAAGTGAATTGCTCTCCAGAGGCTTTATATTCCACTGTGTACTAAGAAATTAATTTGAATGGGAATAGGAAAGACTGTGTAAGAGAGTAATAACGGTAATGATCGATAAGGTAAACCAAAAATAGAAGAGACAGAACAATAAAACATTACTAGACATCAGAATACATCATTCATATAGTAGAGAAATCAATTGAGATGTTCTCATGCTTCACTGATACAAATTCATTATGTGGGTTAGGGGTTTTTTCTCATTAGAAAAAATATGCCTCCAAAATCAAGGTCTAACTTGTTTACATTTCTGCAACTTTATAGTTGCTCAGAAGCAAATACAACAACACTAGTGTAGATGTAGTATTTGTTGAGTAATAGGATTTGTAAAGAGGGAGACCAGAAACCATATCAGCTGTAAAGAGACAAATGTAGCACAAAGAGTTATCGACTTTATGAGCTAGGAATCTTGATACTGCTTGACACTCATTCTCAATTACCTCAATTACCATTCTCAATTGTTCCACCTGTTGATTGAACAGCACTAGAAAATATCTCAAGTAAATTAATAGATTTTGTGAACCCACTGAGATGCAAGAAGAATGCTTTAAAGAAATTGACCCTTTTCACCAGACCAAGTTGGTCAGAGCCCCACCCAATCTGGCCTTAAACTCTGCTGGGGACCGGGCATTCACAGCTTTTCTGCACAACCTGTTCCAGTCCCTCACCACCCTCACAGTAAAGAATTTCTTCCAATGTCTAACCTAAACCTCCTTCAGCTCAAAGCCATTTCCTCTCGTCCTATTATTACACACCCTTGTAAAGAATCCCTTCCCTGTTTTCTTGCAGGTCCTCTTCAGGTACTGCAAGGCTGCTATAAACTCTTCCTGGAGTCTTCTCTTCTCCAGACTGAACCACCCCAGCTCCCTCAGCTTGTGGTCATGGGAGAGGTGTTCCAGCCCTGTGATTAATGTAATGGCTCTCCCTGGACTTTTTCCAGTGGATCCTTGTCTTTCTCAGATTGGAGACTACAGAGCTGGATGCAGGTGGGGTGTCACCAGAGCAGAAGGACACACTTCCCTCCCTCATCCTGCTGGACACGCTACCTTTGATGCAGCCCAGGATACAGTTTGCTTTCTGGGCTGTGGGCACACAGTGATTTTTTCATCCACAAACACCCGCAAGTCTCTTCTCAGGGCTGTCTTCAATCCACTTCCCACTCAGATTGTACTTATGCTTGGGATTGCATCAACTCAGGTGGAAGACTTTGCACTTTGTTGAATTTCATGAGATTTATATGGGCCCATCTCTGAAGCCTGTCATAGTCCGTCTGAATGGCATCCCTTCCTGCCAGTAAGTCAACCATACACACAGCTTGGTGTTGTTGAAGAAGTTGCTGAGGGTGCACTTGAATCCCCCTGTCCATGTTGCCAAGAACAGTGCTGGTCACAATATGCATTATGAAAGAACATATCTTAGACTTGCATATTTATTTGGGATAATGGGCTTATTTTAGAATCATTGTTACAGCATTGTTACATTAGGAAGTGAGAGAAGTTTCTTGCAGTTTCACTAATCACACAGTGAACCAGAGAATCAAACCAATTGACTCAATTGATCAAACTAATTAATTAGCAGAAAAAAATATGGAATTACTTCCTGTCTAAGTCTGATAACTTGTCTCTAAAACGGAAAGGTCATGAAGGATCAATCAAAAAGGTTGTGGTACTTCCTCTACTGAATTTAATTTTGGAAATAAATCACACCTAATTTTCATCATGACCTATCTTTTATGACCAGGTAGGTATAACAATTCTTATTCTTCTTCAATCTTATAATATTGATGGGTGATACTGTCATTGAAGACACTTGAATATTTACGCTTTTCAAACCACTATATTTTGATCTGTTTTTCTACCAGCTGGGTGGCATTCAAATCCCTCAACAAATAAGAAAGGAGCCAAGAGAAAAATAATACAAATACTCTCTTATCTCTTATCCATGGTAATTTATATTAAATCAGGACCATTTTTCTCTCCTGAACTTTACCAAGATCTGTTAAGCTATCTGATCAAAGCTAGCCTTAATGTGTGTCCCAGTAGGTAATTTCCAGAAAGGATTTAAAATTATTCCAGTGAGTTGCTCTGGCCAAGTGTACTATTGTAATTAAATTGCATAGAGAGTATAGCTTGTGTTTCTACCTACCTTTCCACAAGCTAACATTATATACAATACTCATAATCCAGAAAGAAAACATTAAACCTCCAGCACCTCTACCTGCTGATTCAATCCAATCTACCCTGCAAAACAAAAAATCAGCTGATACACTGAGAAGAATTAGACCTCAGCTTTAAGTGTTCCCACCAAGATCCATGGAAGCACTACCCTCATTCTCAACTATCCTGAAATCAACGTAAAAGGTTATCTTCAATCACCATTAATACTTTCAGCCATTAACATGCCTATTCAGAAACAGCATCTATCTTGCAAACACGTGCTGCAAAAAGCTCCAGAGATGGCAGTATGAGAAAAACATCACTATATATGTGGGTTTGTATTTATGTGTTCAACAGATCATGCACACTGACAGCCCTTCACAGCATTAGTCCTTTCAAATGAATAAATCTGTTTGAAATGGATTAGCCCACTTACTTCCCTGTGCAAGAATAATGGTACTGATACAAATGTAAATTAGATCTTTCCTGTTACACATCACATTCAAAGCAAATGCTTGCATTACAAAGGGTATTGATTTGCTCTGAAGGTGTGAAGAGGTTCAGTGGCACAAAATTCTAATCAACACTTGCTGCCATCTTCTGGCTTCCTAAAAATCCACAAAAAGTACTTCTCTTCAAACCCAAATACTTCTTTGGTACAAACATAAAACTAAATGTCACTAATCTACTTTCCAATTTCACAAAAATGTTCGTATCTCACAGGTCCAATTCTAAAAAACATGTACATGAAATTTTGAAAACAACAAAGTAATAGGAATTAGGGAAAAATATTACTAATGCATAGATGCTAAAAAGAATATATTTGGTAAGTTTTAAGGGACAGATATGCTTTATTATATAATGCCATTTATGATACACATATAATTTCTTTGTAATTTCTTTCTAATATATTACATGTAGTGATAAGATGTATTGGTAACTTAAATTTGTATAAAAAGTAGATTTAGCAACAAATACACCAAAACAAAGTAAAACACATTTTGGGCTTAAGCCGTTTTAACACTCAGAGCACAGTATGCTTTTGGACACTGAAGGTCAACCTTGATGCAGTACTAGAAGTGGAAGGGGAAATCTGAAAAATTATAAAGCAGCTTTCAAGGCCCAAATCAACTACAATTTAGCAGGGCAGCATGAAATGGGAGACAAGGCCATAAATTCTGAGGTTCAAAACATCAGAAGACGTGGGAGTATAAAACAATGACACAAAGGTTTCCGAGCGAATTATAAATAAGCTAGATCTGAAAATAGACTAGGACCTTCATTTCTAGGAAAATAGATTAATTAATGTGCACATACAACCAAATTAATGGTCTGGTAATCCAAAATGCATGCATGATAACATACCACAATTTATGAGCATATAATTTTCTTTAGCATGGTGACCATTTCAAACCTACCCTGTTTAGTTTGAAAATAATACTTTCAATGAATCACTTTTATGGTGGTCTAGGAGTGTCTTATTGGATGCTTACAGGCAGGACAGAAGAGGCTGGGAAGTGGCATTTCATGTAAAGACAATAACAGAATCTATGAAGTTTACAGTTGGCAACGGCACAGCTGAGAGACACTGCGTAAGAATCAAGGGATTAACAAATAATGTGGATGTCATTGTGGGAGCCTGCTACAGACCTCTTAGCCTGGACAATAATGCTGACAAATTGTTCTTTGAGGAACTAAAGGACACTTCCAAGTCAGCTGCCCTTGTCCTTGCGGCAGACTTCAAGTTGCCAGACATCAACTGGGAGCATCACACAGATGGTACAATCCAGGCCAGAAGATTAATAAAAAACCTGGGTGACTGTCACCCTGAAAACTCAGTTTTCTGAGCTTGCTGACATAGTTTTCTAAAGACTTTCCCAGGACAGTAACTGTAAACATAGATATATATACACTCTTTCTGATACAGGTCCTTTGATAGACATCTCTCACGGCTAGTGCAGTTAGGAAGGTGTTATCCTGACCATCCAATCCCTGGCCCTGGTCAGAAACCTATAAATTCTGAGAGGAGAAATAAAGTTCTCTCTTCCTTTCACCACACCTTGAGCTGTGTTCGTGTGACCTATTTCATGTCCAGCAGCAACAGGTGACAACTTTGTAAAAGAGATTCTAAGGCAGCTGATTCAGAATCAGAGAATCACAGAATCATAGAATATGCTGGGTTGGAAGGCACCCATCAGGATCATCAAGTCCAAATCCTGGCCCTATGCAGGACACCTCAAGAATTGTACTGTGTGCCCAAGAGCATTGCACAAATGCTTCTTGACAAAGGAAGGGTTAGTGCTGTGATCACTTCCCTGGGGAGCCTCTTTCAGTGCTCAAGCACACTCTAGTGAAGAACCTTTTTCTAATATCCAACCTAAATCTCCCCAATTCAGCTTCATGCTATTTTATTGAGTCCTGTTGCTAGTCACAGACAGAAGAAGTCAATGTCTGCCCCTCCTCTTCCCTTCATGGGGAAGTTGCAGACAATAATGAGGTCTGTCCTCAGTCTCCTCTTCTCTAGGCTGAACAGACCAAGTGACTTTAGTCACTCCTCATATGGCTTCACCTCAAGGTCCTTCACCATCTTTGTAGTCTTTCTTTGGATGCTCTCTAATACTTCCTATATCTTATATTTTTTGCAGTGCCCAAACCAGCCCCCAGCACTGGAGGTGAGGCTGTCCCAGCTCAGAGCAGAGCAGGACAATCCCCTCCCTTGCCCCGCTGGTGACACTGTGCATGATGACCCCCAGGACAGGGTTGGCCCTCCTGGCTGCCAGGGCACTGCTGGCTCATGTTCAGCTTTCTGTTAAACAGGACCCCCAGGTCCCTTTCTGCAGGGCTGCTGTCTCATTCCCCAGTCTGTCTGTACATTACATCCAGGATTGCACCATTCCAGGTGCAGAATCCAGCCCTTTCCCTTGTTTGACTTCATAGGGGTGGTGATTGCCCAGCCCTTTAATATGTCGAGGTCTCTCTGAAGTGCCATTGTAGTACAAGTGCCCATACACCCATTTGCTATAAAAAAGCTCATACACAGAACTGCAGGATTCAGGTTTGCCATTTGAGCCATGCAGTCCAAGTATGTTCATTTAGAACAACAGAGTGAATAACACTGCTGAAAGATTGCAGTTATAGTAGGAAGGAAGGCATAGCAATGATAGCTCTAGTCCCTCTGGACTGAGTAGAGATGGCTAAGCTGACGCCCCATTTCAGTGGGGGCAGTCATGGTTCACATTCAGATGTAACTTTGAAGAACTGTTTTGCAAGGGCTTATCTTCAGGGACTCTCCAAAGAGAGACATACATATCAATGACTTTTCAAAAGGGGACACAAATGTGACATTAGCCCCTAAGACTTCTAGAAATTATTTTTAGTAACTGCAGTCTCTTAATTATCCTGTAGACATGCATAACATGCAGGATAAACATGCAAGAATATATTTGCAATAAGTTCTAGCTTCTCTTTTACATGTGGCACCTAAGAAAAAACATGGGAAATCACATAATCTTTATTTAATTCCATAAAGACAATACCCATTCAATGCTAGATGATTGCTGTCCTGCCAAGGGTGCTTTACAAACACCAATTCCACCCCAACTATTCACATTTTCCATGTGCACCTCATTTAAAAATGGAAATATAATAATTTAAAATAATTAATATTAATTGTAACTATTTGTTGAATGTAAACTATCACAAAATCCTTTGAGCCCAACAATCCAATGTGTATTGGAAACAGCACAGTAATCTGCGTACAGCCACCAGATGGTGCCACCTCCATCACTTAAGGGAGGGAGAGCTCTTCCCCCACTCCAAATGTGCTTCACATAACCAGCAAAATCGCTCATTCGCTCCGACTCCTGCTATCTTGTGAGTAAAAAACCAAATGCCAACTTCAATATCCAGAGTGACCATTATGGTTAAGACTTCTCACTAGCTTTTGAACTTTGCCACTCTCTGTCTTTTCTGCAAAACAACCACAGCAATGCACGCTTCATGATAAAGAGTTGTATTCCTGGTTTGGTGTGCTGGTTTTGGCATGCTGGTTTTGACTGAGATAGAGTTAATTGTCTTCACAGTAGCTGGGGTAGGGTTAAGTTTTGGATATGTGCTGGAAACATTGTTGCTAACTCAGGGATGTTGTATTTACTGCCAGCAGGGCTTACACAGTGTCAAGAACTTTTCTGCTCCTCACAGCACTCCACCAGTGAGTGGGCTGGAGATGCACAAGGAGCTGAGAGAAGACACAGCCAGGACAACTGAACCCAACAGATCAAAGGGATATTCCTTTGGATATCTGCTGGGGAAGAAGGAAGAAGTGGGGACTTGTCTTCCCATGTCACTGCTACGTGTGATGGAGCCCTGCTTTCCTGGAGGTGGCTGAACGCCTCCTCGTCCATGAATAGTGATGAATTAATTCCTTGTTTTGCTTTGCTTGAGTGCATGGTTTGTGCTTTGCTTATTAAACTGTCTTTACCTCTGCTCACGAGTTTTCTCACTTGCGATTCTCTCCATCCTACTGCAGGGGAGTGAGTGAGCAGGTGCGTGGTGCTTAGTTGCCACCTGGGATTAAACCTTGATGTTTGGTCAACTGAAACAGGTGAAAAAATATTTAACCATATGCTGACCTTCAGATATGACACCACACACATTCTCTCTCACCTCCCTTCCTACTTTCCCCATCAAGACATCATTTAGCCGACTCAAGAGTCTTAGAGATTAAATCTAGCATACTGACTACTGTTTGACTACTACTGCTACTACCAGCCTTGAGCACTACCAGTGTGCACCCCATTAGCACAATGATATCACCTGACTGAGGTTCAGTAGCACAACAGAAGTGGAAATGCAGTATAGAAGTACAGGCTTCATTGAAGACTTTGCTTTGTGTTTAATTAAAACATAAATAAGATGTTAAATAATTACATATCATGTATGATATGTAGCAAAGTTCCACACATTGGGCAGAATATGCAGCATGTTGTGGGTATTTGTGTAGCACAGTGGGAATGTGCACTGGGGTTGAATACATGAAGCTGTGTTGTAATAAAAAAAATAAAAATATGAGGATGGTCAGTAAGTTCTGTGAATTGACTTATTGAAACTAAGGAAAAAACATATACCTGCCCTTTGCAACAAAAAAGAGGTCTGAGTCATACAAAAAAACAGATAGTGTGCCCTGAGCAGTTCAATAGCATTTGTATCCTCTGAATAATTTTATTTATGCATTCTCTTGTGCAAATTTGTCATGTCAAATACAGATTACTTGTTTTTTTAGTATTCAGAGTTGCCCTATTAGGTTTCTGATGCCATTTATACTGGAATAAGTGCCAGCACATTTGTTTACTTTGCTAATAAGAGAATCACTTGGAACGACACTAATGCTGAGAATCACTTGGAACGACACTAATGCTGCACTTCCAAAAACAGAAAGTAAAACAAATGCTACTGCAAAACTTGGCTGTTTGGGAACTTTAGAGTATGTGTGATGGTCTCTAGGGAAGTGCTACTTTTACAGTGAATTGCTAAAGTTGTCTTTAGCAATTTTGCCTTTTTTTCTGCCTTTTTTCTCAATTTGAACTCTTTAGAGTTGCTCTTTCCCCGTATTTTATCTACACTGGAACAGTAAGGATCAGGATAGAGCTCTCAAAATTCTGTGAGAAATACACTAGGAATAGGTGTGATATGAGTCTAACAATTCAAAGGATGAAAGGTCTCAACATTTCAAGTGCTTTAATAGTGAAGCAACTGTTGTACTGTGTGTGTTCAAACTGAGTAGCCTCATTCCCCTTTCACTGTCAACTCCATTTTTTTATTTATATGATAACACTTAGGCTTCAGTGAAACTGCATACTTAAGAAGAGTAAAAGATGCTTTGATAGGCTTCAGTAATCAAAGACCTAGAAAAGTAGTGGAGCAAGAACTAAGGGTGGAGACAGCATCTCTCAAATGGCATAAATCAAAGAAGGGGTCCTTTATCTGTGAACTTTTTGGATGGACTACTGGTTGTTCATTATATATACATGTATGAAACTGTAAATCCTTTAAACTAATTTGATGGAAAAAAATACTGCTATTATTAAAAAAGTGTCAAAAGTTTTTGTCTGTCTGAAACCATAATCCATAGGTTTGGAATTGTATACCAGCATGGTTTTTTGTGTGTTCATTTTTTTGGGAAAAAACCCAACCTGACTATATGTCTGTAGGACCTCTCCATATTGTCTAAGTCTCCATTCAGATTTTTTCTCTTTCGCAGGCTCTTAATTTACAACAATTCTACATAATTCCCTCAAACAAAAACATTTCTCCTTCCACCACTTGTAAACCCTGGATATATGCCTACTCTGAGAAGAATAAACTGCAAAATCCATGAATAATGCTTATGTGAGAAGATGATGTGTTAGAAAGATAATGGTATGGAACTCACAGGGGAAAATACAGTTGCTACTGCCCAGATAGAATGTGGCCAGCATATCTGACCTTTCACACACAATACAGTCTCAGGGGAACTAAAGGAAGGGTGGAGTGGGACACCATGGCCAGACTCTGTTGACACCCTTGCAGAGGAGGGAGGAACTTGGTGGTATTTCCTAGCTGATAAATTGCACAGCAGCTGGAAACCAAGAGAGATAAGAAAAAACGTCCAGCTGTTGAATCAGCAACTGTGGTGAAATCACTCTCCTTGGACTTTTTTTTTTTTTTAATGAGAAAATCTACTTTCCTGAACTCTAATATGTGTCTGAGAAGGATGCTTGTGATTGTCCTGAAGCAGAGGTGCTTCCTGGGGAGGGGGGCCTATTGGAGGTTTTTTCACAAATTTGCCCTAAACCAGGACAAGAGGACAACACTTACCCTGCAGATGACCTGCTGTCCTGCCAGACCTGTGAGGTCCTGAGTCACTTCAATAGAAGTCTTAGCAGTCTTCACACAGAAGGCAGCAGAAAGTTGACATGGAATCCCTCATTGTCACAGAGAAGTCTGCGGCCTCCAGGCTCAGCCTGCAGAAATTCTATGAGCAGGAAACCCAGAAACTTTGTTGCTAACATCCAGCCACACTTTACATAGCTCTGTTACAGGTGTGAAGTGCCATCAAGCACTTCAGAAGCCCTGGTTACAAAAATGGGAAAAGCAGAGTTATTACTAATTCATTTCAATGGAGACTCTAGGCACTTACAGAACAAGAGTTCAAGTGAAAAAACTGCGGTCCACGTGGCTCTGATTGTCATGTTGGCTCTGATTGTGTCATGTATGTAGACAGAGTTCCAAAATTTTGTGGAAATGTCAGGGAGAAACTTTGGCTCATGGGACTGGACGGATGCCCCACAGATGGCCCAGTGTTTGGTGCACCCTGTTCCTTACTTCTCAGATACCAATCCAGCCTGGGCTTGAAGCTACACTGCTCCTGCTAGTGCTAGCTGTGGAACATGAAGAGGAATAAAGGGAAAAAAGATGGAACCCCATACCTTGATGGGCCTGAAAATGTTATGGATTTCTCAGCTGGTAAGAGTCACTAGTAGGAAACACATGCTTGTCCATGGTCACCTACCCTAGGCCTAGCAGTTTATCAGCAGTAAGCAGTTTTTCTCAGGTGGAGAGCTTCTAGAATAGCTGGTTGCTGTGGAAGATTTCACCCACACTTTGTGAATTCAAAAAATCCATCATACCATAAAATTTTCTTTGCAATAACAAAATAAAAATTGTACCACTTTGATCAAAAGAAACAGTACTTGACCTAGGACATTCCTGTTCCCCTGACTTCAGAATACGTTTTCCGGAATATTTGAACAAGACAAAGAAATTTTATCCACACCCTAAGGAGCTGTAGACTTACAAAGTAAAGTTACTTTGGGAAACTGACTGGTAGAAAATATTCCTGAAGACACATAATGCCAAAGCCTAACTTTGGAATTGTAAATGGACAGGAGTAGATTCGACATCTAGCTTTTCCACAACTAAATTTTATTTTGTGACTGAGTCACAAAATAAAGCCTTGTGTTCACACTTTTCTCTAGAGATAGCTTATAAGAAATATGTCTAGCTTTGTGAAAGAAATTTATAGAAAATCAGCTGCATAGATATTCTCGTGTATGTGTATTAGTGCATGGACACAGTTACATTTGGCATGCACAAGCTGCTGATCACATTTTGGTTTTATTGGTCCAATTAATCTCTTTCTAATGTAGTTGTGGTGGTGTGGGGTTTTTTTGTTTGTTTGTTTGGTTTTTGTTTTTGTTTTTGTTTTTCTATACTGCTGTTTTTCAAAAGAAAAAATATGCTAAACCCAAGAACTGGAAATGCTGAGACTGTAATTTTTCCAAACAATACAAAGTAACTTCAGAGGAACCTAAGCCTCAATAAGGCAGTGCATTTTTTGTTTTCTGTTATCATTCTTCAGTATCAGTCTTTCCCCTTTCTTGTGTTAATAAAGGATAATATCAGCCCTGATAAAAATGTATGTCTTTATATCAAGATACTTCTTTACAAATTATTTTATTCTGCATATTGGGTGGATGCAAGGCTGGTGTGGCAGGTTGTGGTAAGCAGGCTTATAAATCCCATAGTGAAAGGAAAGGTCAGAAGTGGTAGGCAGCATTCTTTTATTTCTGTAAAAAGGAGTGAAAAGGTGTATAATATCTGGCAGTTTTCTCTTTCCTTTTCTCTCAATGGTTTAATTTTTTACATGAAATACAAAGGTTCAGCAACACTGACAGAAGTGAGGAGTCTAGGAAGTCCAGCAGCTCACTTCAGTGATTCACTGAAGCCACTGGTTGTGAAGGGCCTTCAGTCCTAACAGTGAAAGTCTCTGGTGTTGGGACTGTGACTGTCAGGGAGCCTTATGAATGGTCAGACCAGGAAGCTTCCTTAAAAAACCTTGTGACTGCAGGGGTCCTCTGCATAGCCACTCGGGGCAAACATGGCCCAGTTATTTCCATGTGATTCAGCTGACACCCAAGCCAGCAAACAGACTGGGAGTCAAGCTCTTCGGAGAGATCAATTAAATTCTATCTGTTTTAGACACTATGCCAGTAATAGCTCAGCCATTTTTGAACAGCTCAAGAGATGCCATAATTTCTACATTTGCCTAGCCTGGGGGAGAAAAGTACCCAAAAACTGTCATGGCTATGCCACTTTAAAATCCTGTTAACAAACTGATGGGTTCATTCAGTGGAGAGCAAAAAGATGATCGAGGGACTGGAGTACCGCTCTTATGAGGGAAGGTTGAGGCAGTCGGGCCTGCTCAGCCTCAAGAACAGTTGACTGAGAAGAGACCTTACCAATGTCCATGAGTATCTGAAGGGAAAGTGTCAGTGGATGGATCCAGGCTCTGCTCGGTGGTGCTGGGCAACAGCACAAGAGTCAATGGGCAGAAACGGATGTGTACGGGAAGCTCCGCCTGAATATGAGGAATAGCTTCTTTACTCTGTAGTGACAGCGCACTGGAAAAGATTGCCCAGAGAGGCTGCTGAGTCTCCCTCACTGGCGATATTCAAGAAAAACCTGATCGCAATCCTGTGCCATGTGCTCTGGGATGACCCTGCTTAAGCAGGGAGATTGGGCGAGATGATCCTCTGTGCTCCCTTCCAACCTGACCCACTCTGAGATAACTCGTACCTTTACAAGAGCAGACAGCTAGAGCGCATACGGAGCAACCCTGGGAAGAAAGGCCAGGGCCAGGCGGACCTACGCAGCCCGCACCGGCTTCCGTAGCCTCGGACAAGCCGCGCCCCTTTCTCGCCGCGCCCGCAGCCGGGAGGGGCGGGCGGGGCGGGGGCCTCGCTGGGCCGCCCCCTCGAGGCGCGGGGCGGGGCGGGGACCGGCAGGAGCCGAGGCGGCGGCGCTGCTGCCGGGCGGCGGCGGCCGGGGATCACGATGGTGTTTGAGTCCCTGGTCGTGGACGTCCTGAATCGTTTCCTTGGCGACTACGTGGTGAACCTGGACAGCTCCCAGCTGAAGCTGGGCATCTGGGGAGGTACGGGCCTGGCCCGCCGCGGGGGAGCCGCCTGCCTCTCCTCGTGCCGCCGCGTGCCTTCCTGCCCGGCCGGGCTCGGCCTGCCGCCCGCTCAAGGGAGGAGGCCAGGGTGGCGTCCCCTGGGCGCTGCCGGGCCGAGCCGGGTCGGGCCGTCTGCCCACCCGACAACTCTGCCTCCGCTCCACCTGCCCGGCCGCTTAAAAATAGCCGCGGGGGCGGTCAGGCGGGCGGGCTGGGGAGGCGGTGTCCGCGGAGCAGCCGGCTGCGGCAGCGGGGGGCGGCGGTGGAGCGGGAGGAGCTGCAGAACGGGGGCAAGGAAATCCGGGCGAAGTGCTGGAGGCACATGAACGGCCCTCCTGTTTTGTTTTTCTATATGGAGCCACCCGTGCTGTGACCTAGCTGGGGACGGACCTTGGCTGGCCGCGGTCTCTCTGGTGCTCGCGGAAAGTTTGGGAATTAGTGGGCGGGAGCCTAACCTGGCTCTGGGAATGCGAAACTGAACTGGTTTATGGGCGTTTTCCATGCCCGGAAATAAACCGTGCATGGACGCCAAGGGTTTCTGACGGCGTTTTAGCTACAGGGTTTTAGTGCTTGTGGGGGTGAAGTGGCCTTTCCGCGAACGGCAGTGACATCCCGTTTGTTCTTGGCGCTGTCATCTGTAGGTCTGGAATAGCTCTTATTTTTAGCCTTAAAGAACCAGGAGTAGATATTGCCTTCGGTGTTTGCAGAGGCGGTGCCCAGCTGTGCTAGGCGAGGTAAGCAGTGGTCTGTAGAATTAAATTAACATACCAGTTCTGAGGGCAGTAAAGTGTTCTGTTTGAATGTGCGCTCCTGAGGTCCTTTAGTAAGGTGCCTACAAGAAAACAGCACCAGAGGTCTGTCAGACATAGGCCATGAACAGACGCCTGTGCAGTGACCACTGCTGGCTCAGTTTCGAATGTGCATCCCAGGTGTCTGCAGCATCAGCAAAAGCAAACGCAGAGGTTCAGGGTTTTTTTACAGCTGCATTCATACAGTAGGTGTGAAACATCTTCGAGGTATTTGCCTACCTACAGTTCCATTCCTAGGCATTCATATACATCAACCAGGTATTGTAGGCTTCTCCTGAGGCTTTTTTGCATCATGGACATTTTTGTTTTCATGCTTGTGTTCTGGAATCGTGTCATTTTTTATTTTCATTTCTGCAGTAATTTTCCTTCAGATAGTCTAAGCATTTATAGTATCTTTGTAAAGATCAGTCTCTGTAAGGAGTCTTAACAGAGCAACAGCGCAGGTAACTGCTGAAGACATTGTACTAGTCCTTAACCTATAGCAGTAAGGCTTAATATTGCACATCTCTTACTGGTTAGTTGAGTTGTGTATGAAAGGTTTGACTAATTGCACATTTCAGCAAAACTGTGTCAGACTAATTGCTTGATTTGTGTACTGAAGTTCTGAAGTTACCATAGTTTCTACTTTCTGTTCAGCGAAGACAGATAGAATATTTAATGAAAAATGTGGAATACTGTATATGTTTTGGGCAATGTTTATACATTAAAAAAAAGGTAAAAGCTTCTTTTTCCAGATCTTTAGGTTGCTGATGGTTAGTCATGGCACTTTATGCCTCTGTGAAACAGCTGTTAACAAATTAGATGCACACTGTCTCAGTTTAAAAAAACTAAAAAGAAACCAAAACAAAACTACCCAACCAAAACAGAAACAAAAAAAACACCCTCAATTTTACTTTGAAGTTGTGATATTCAGCGGTCATATTTTTTCATGTCTGTGGAACTTGGTTTTCTTTTTTATTATTTCATCTTTAAGAAGCTGTCATATTTTAGAGATTTTAGTATATTTTTATTTAAATTAAATTTCTTGCTTCTCTAGTGCCTATGTATAGGAATAAAATTATTTTTTGCCGACATAGCTTGTTGACTTGTTTATAGTGTATACTGATGTATGGAGCTATCTATGTCTTGCTCTGAGAGAGTCAGAACTGCTGTGTAGCGTTGGTGAGGCATCACCTGTGGAGTTTTATTTTTTTCCTGATCTAACACATGATGCTTTTTTTTTTACTTAAATTGTCTTTAATGGTCTGTACATTTGCAATATTTCTTTCATTTCAAATATCTCAAAGGACCTAGAAATTGCATTCTGCCATATGAAAGACAGTGATTTTTAGTAATAACAGCAGTAGAATACTGTTTTTATTTGGAGTGCATCATTAATTAGCAATTCCCTACATTCACAATAGACTGCTCTAAAGTCTATTGATAATTTTTTTAGCTTGATAATTACTAAAATTCTGCAACTAATGTATTTTTTTAAAAAGTGCTATTTTTGCCTTCATATTTTGTGTAGACTTAATAGTTTTTAATGCTGGTCTGCATGCTTTGAAAGCATTTCCATTACAGCTGTGTGTTTTCTTACAGTGTTTGTCTTTCTCTGTCTTGCTAAATTTTACAAAAAATCATGTACTAGTAAAATTAAATTGTTTCAAATCCATCAAATTAAAAGAAAAAAAAGGAAAGTTTTTTTCTGTTTAATAAATCATCACTGCTTTTTGCTAGAGTGTTGCACAAATGATATATGTATATATATATGTGTGTCTGTATTAATGTGTTAAGACTTTACATATATATAATGTCTTAAGTTTTAAAAGGCATGTATTTTTTTGCCTCTGAATGATTAAAAACCCAAGTGATTTATTTTAAAAGGCTATAGGGAGCAAATCGTGACCTTGTGGTATTTTATAGCTAGCCTGTCTAAATTAAGGCTGGTAACTTGTTTGTAAACTGAATATGTATAAATTTTACATATTTTCAGCCTCTGTAAATTGAAATCTTTATTAATGACTTTTTAATGAGCATGCTTAATATTCACCTTGGTTTTGATAAATGAGAGAATTCATCATGCAGTATTAAAGCTATTCCATATTCAATCTGTGTAGTAAAGTTGTGTGATGACGCTGCTCCAGAAAAATATATGAACACATTAATAATTCCAGAAATGCTTTGATTTTTATTTTTTTTTTGTTGTAAAAAACCCTCAGATTGAAGGGTAAGAATTTAGACTATCTTAATATTGAAAAAAGATGTGATATCTAAAAACACTGATGGCTGAGAATGTTGCAAGAACTGAATGATCTGAAATAGAAAAGGCAGTGCAGAAAGTTGAAGGTAGCTCAATCTATGCAGGTAAAAAAAGGTAATTTGAACATGTAAAGCCAATACTGGAAAAGTCAAGGCTCAGAAAAAAGTGTAATGGGAGAAAATCATTTGCCTAAGGAACTCCATTAATATGAAGCAAGGTAAAAGACTGCTTCTGTTAGGCAGCCATCAGAGAAAGCTATTGGATGACTGATGCTGTGAAGGATCTTTTTTAACCTCTTTTTGTTTGGTGTTCACTAAGAAAGGTACTTCCAATGAGGTGTATTAACAAGTGTGCAAATACTTGGCTTAGATAAACAAGTTAGCTTAGTATTTAGGTGAGTTAGATATTCTTGAATGCCCTAGACCCGGTCTAGTTAACTGGTCAAGTTGAAATACCTGAAAAGATGCTTGCAGAAATGTGAGATGTATGCAGTTGTCTTTGACAAGAAATGAAGTGCCAGTGAGATTTCCAGTGTTGAGAGACGAAACAATTGTTTTATTGCAGTTCATGATGCTATTATTTTCTTTTGACTATGTCTAAATAATTTTTCTGTGTCTTGCTCAGACCCTCTGTACTGCCCTTTAAAAAGATTAATTCTAGGTTGACTAGGCATACTTGCTTATTAAGTAATGTCTCAAGCACGTCTTAGTGCAACTTATTATTTAAACAGCTGGTGTCTCTTTTTGGGGCAGCTCTGTTAGTAAGATGATATTGGCAGATAATTGGAATGTTTGTGAGTACATAAATACTTTTTTTTTTTTTTTTTGGCTACAACTATTATTATCGTGAAAGACAAATACTTTTGTGTGCCTTGTCTTGTCTAGGTATAGCAGGTGCTATCTTCTCCCCTCCCTTACAAAATAGTTATTTGAATTCACTTGAGGGATCCATAATGTCTAGTAGTTTTTGCTGTCTTTCGGGATCTATTTTACAGTAAATGTCAATAGATGAGGTATTTGGCAGACACTGATCCTCAACGGCTTACAGCTTGTCTCTAGAGGGTATGCTTAAATAGAAATAATTAACAGCACAAACACAAGTGGGAAATGACTAGCAAAGGCAGCTGTTTGTGTTAAGTGATCAGAGGTGGTCACAAGCAGACAATGCTGTTGGAAAAATGCAGAAATTTTGTGAAAATATTTGAACAGGAGTTTTGGGTACTGATCAGATACTAGCTAAGGTATTTGCATTTTCTGATCTTTCATCTCACTCTCATCTGCTTTCCTTCCCCTGCCCCTTTATTTACGAGACAGCAGAGAGTGATTAATTAGGTAAAACCTGCAGGATTTTTATATAGATTAATTTTCTTTCCTCCCCCCCATCTTCTTTTTACAACCATAACAAAATTTCAGTTAGACCTTTTTAGTGAAATAGTTTACTACATCTCTTTTTGCAAGCTGAATCATTCATAGTAGATGTTGGTTCATGCACAGAAATTCATGAAGTTATTTTGAGTATCTAAAATTAAAGCTATAAAATGATTAATTCTAGAATTTTGACAGCTGTTTTATTTTGTTGAATCATTCACATTGTCCAGAGCTCAGTAAATCTAAAAATTTCCTTTATAATGTAGCCTAAATAAGTTCTAGACTTTGCTATAGATATTTATAACTGTTATGGCTTTTATTATTGTTTTGGCTGGTAGCCTGCATGTTTAATCCTAGATATTTATACAACTCCAACTACTTGTATGCACAGTTTCTAAGGTTGCTTAGCTGGCTATTTTTTAATCATACATTGGATCCATTTCTGACATCAAAACGTCTAGTTGCTCCCAAGAGGGGAACACCAGCCCTGCCAAAAAACCCCCACCCAACCATCAGCAAAACTGACAATTGAATGTTGATGTGTTTTTTGATTTTTGCAATTAAAATCTACTGTCACTACTCCCAGACTAATTCACTAGCTATGTTATGCCCTGTAATTAGGGTTTGTTCCCTGGCTTTCCTGCTTCTGTTTGTGGGGGCTTTTGGTTTTTTTGCCTCCTGTCCCCAACAGAATGGTCAGGATTCAGTGTAGTTGCACTTAGATCTACATTTCATTGCAAGGGAAATGGCTACATGTGGTAGAGACCAAATTTTGGTAATGAAAGAGAATACTGGCATTGTCAATAACTGCATTTCAAATCCTGAGCATCAGAGTTGGTTGCAAGCTTTGCAAGTCTGGTGGCTTTGGAAATGTTTTCTGTTTACTGCAGGAATATTTAGTGAGTCTCATGGGCTTTCTCTCAAGTATAGGGAGAAGAAAGGTTACATCAATACACAAAATCTAGTGCCTCTTCTGTAGCCTTTGGAGTGCTTTGATGGTCCATTTGCTATGATCAGACTGTATCAAGGTTTTTGTAAAGAAACTGTTATATTTTAGTAAACATGTTTCAGTGATTTTATACAAAAATTCAGATGCCTGGAGTTCTGCTAATGTGTATTTCTTCTAGTGATTCTTAGCTAAAACATTAAACTTTTTAATTGTAAAATCATAAGTGATTTTTTAAAATTTTATAATCATAAGCAAGAACAGTGAAGAATTATGTACCCCACTTCCAAAGCCGAGCATTTAATGTAAAAATTTCAAAGTCTTCCTGTTTGAAGCATGATTGATTCTGTATTTATTGTCTGCCATTATGATGTGCTCAGGTAAAATGAGAAATAGTTCTGCCATCAGAAAATATTGTTTGTAAATGCTAAAGAAAATCCTTACTCATTTTGCAGTACTTTGTTGGAAGCATCCAGACTGCCAAATAATTGTAGCTTGAGTTACTGTGCCGCTGCACAACTGTGGCATGTGTCAGACTCTTGATAAATGAGAGGCAATGTTTACATAGCCATCAGTGAAAGTGAAGAAACTCAACCCAGTTAAACTGCTTCATGTGTCGCTTAGTCTTACAGTTTGCTTGTGAATGTTTTTAACCTGGCTCAACTGACCTGCAGAAGTTGCACTCATGCCTGGTAACTTGGTTACAAACCTGAACCTTTGCTGTGGATACCATTAGAATTACTTGCCACAAATACAGTTGAAATTGGTGGTATCTTCTTGAAGAAGCAAACGGGTTTTTTTTAGTGTTAAAATGGTCTCTGCAGAGTGTTGCCCTGAAAACTCAGCTTTTTGATCTTGTTTACTAACAAGATCAAAAATTTCTAAGCACTTTCCCAGGACAGTGACTGTAAACATAGATAGTATACATTCTTTCTGATACACGTCTTTAGATGGATGTCTCGCATAATCAGTGTGATTGGAAAGGTGGTAACCTAACTATCCAGTCACTGCTCATTGCCAAGAATCTATAAATACTGAAGTTGTAAGAATAAAACCAGTTTTTTCCCTGTCATACAGGAGCTGTGTCTGTGTGAATCATTGTCTATCCCACAGTGACAGCAGAGTAAGCTTTATCAGGGAATAAATTTAGAATGGAATTGAACCAATGTTATATAAAATTATCACCTTATTATTGCCTACAAAGACTATATAGTTCTAGTTCCTAAAGTAGTTATAGACTACTTTTGGGAATGCTCTCTTTGCTTTTTTTGGTTTTTTTTCACTTTTCTGTCGTTCCTGGCAACGTGTGTGTATTTTAAGGCTTAACTACAGTCTCATCAGCTGTCAACAGTCTCATCAGCTTCTTCATGTAGTATTTCTCTGGACAGGCTGATGTTAGCACATGTCAGATATATAGACTTATACTGTAAAGTGATTTTAAATGGTTGCAATGAATAAATTAAAACATTAAAAACTTCATGGTATTTTGTGAGTGCTGTGAGATGGATGGATTGGTTTACCTGATCAGCTCTTCCATATCAGCTCAATAACTTGAGCCAACTCTTCTAATGTGTGCACTTTTGAGATTTGGGTCCAATTTCCCAAAATTTGTGTTACTTTGAATAGTTATTGTCAGCACAGTATAACTGCAAGAATATTCTTGCAATTGGAGCTCCCATTTCCCCATACATTTTGCTATCATGCATCCTGAAAGAAAAGCATTTTTGGGTCAATTAAATCTTCATTTGCAACCTCAAGTTGTATTCCTTTCCAGGCATGTAATCTGCTTCTGGTTTCTGGAATCTCATTTATGCCCCTGCTCAGCTGTATCAGGTGTCTGTTCCATGTGCATGTGTTAACACTATACAACTAATTTGAAAGTAACCATCACAGAAGCTCAATTGTTGTAGATTTTGCAAAAGGCAATGCTTTGGACTATGTGCATGTTTAAATTATGAGTTTTCTAGTCCCAGTATTCCTTTTGTTATGGCACGTGCTTGATGTGCAGTGTATTGTAAAACTGATCTTGCAATTCAAATTTTCTTTGTTCATAGTATACCAAATTTCTCTCATTAAAAATTAGATTACTGAAATGCTCCTTGTGAATTTTTGTAAGCCTATAAATAAAACTGGCAAGAATAAGACCTTTTGCGGGCTAAAATTCCATTCACATTTACTGTCTCTGGATTTCTACAAGCATAGAAAACAGATGGTTGAAGAAAAAGAGGCTAACTTCTGATTTCAAAATGAATCCTTACAAAATTGAGACAGGGATTTCCAGCATTTTTACTTTGAGTAATTTTACATTATTTTTCTTGGACATGCAAGCTCCATGAGACAATCTCAGGTATTTTGTAGAATGATTGATCATTTTTCATGGTCCTAATCATCTTTCATGGATATTTGATGTGTAGGCTGTGGATCTCTTCCACAGTAAAAGTTTTGGGATCCATAGGTCATGGACCACTGGGATGTCCCACTGTGAAGGGGAAGGGAGCACCCAAAATTTGTAGGTGCTTATGGTCAAAAAGGAACAACAGAAGTCAGGATGTCTGTAAAAACTTACAAAGTTTTATTATTAAATTAGACACACGGTGTAGAAATTGGTGTAAATTAGTCCCTTATAGTATAAACACATGGTGGTAGATCTTGAATAAGGGATAGGTGAAAGAGAAGAGAGAGATGTACACAGAGATTAGAGTGGGGTACAGAGAAAGAAAGGAAGAAAGATTGGCAGTCCTGACTCCAGCCTCAGTGCAGCTGATGGAATGTCCAGAGTCCTAGGGCACATGTGTGCCCAGATTTGATTTGAGTACCTTTATACAGGTAACGTTTCCATGCCATGGAGCTACTTTGTTTGTTTACTATGCAAATGAGTTATCATCTGCAGTTCATTCTTCTAGACCTTTCTGGAAATGGTAAGAGGGCTTTGGGGGTCTCTGTAGGTCTTGGTCCCTCCATACTTTATTGACCTTTGGTTGACAGTCCATGCCTGCTTCTTGACCACATTCCATTGCTTATGCTCTACTTCAGGAGCCAGAACATAGACCTTTGTCCAAGAAGACTTCTGGCTTATGTCTGTATGGCCACCGTTTCCTGCCATGTCCCATTCTTTCTCATGGCATGTTCTTACCAACAAATCTTGGTTGATTCCACTGCCATCCTCCAGTGATGTTTGAGACATATACATTAGCCCCCTTATCTTCTAGGCTTCTGTAACCCACTGATTAAGACTCTGGGACTTGCAGTGTGTATGACTACTACATTGCTTATCCCAGTTTTGCTTGTTGGCTTCTGTTTTTTTTAGGAGCTGTAGCACTGAAGAATCTGGAAATAAAAGAAAATGCACTGGTAAGCTAGTGAAAATAACAATAATACTTGCAAAAATGATTCCTTGAGCTATGTTTTGGGTTTAATGTGCATTTTTTGGTTCTTATTTTATGATGCACTTTCTTCTAAGTAGAAGCTTACTGATTTGCTTTCTCTGTACCTATATAGATTGTCTGATTCATTTGAGATTAAATTTAAAGGGGAAAGTGTATGCATTTTTTTTTCCTCTAAGAGATCTCTCAACAATTGCTAAAAGAATTTGCTTAGGTCAAAAGCAATACTGAAAGACCTTTTTTCTTCTTCTCTAGCTCATGAACTAGGACTTTGTTTTTTGGAATGTATTTAGCCTAAAATGGTGTAACAGTCTAAATTGGTAACCAAATGCTTGCTTATCCATTATACTGATTTTTTTTCTGTGGTTGACAGGTAAGTTTTTTTAAGATTGTCATGATATTTTTTCCTGCATTGGAACATTTCACAAGCTGCTGAATTGAGCTTAAATTTTCTAAACCCTTTTCTTTCAGAGTCATTTGGATGTGCCATTTAAAGTTAAAGCAGGACATATTAGTAAGTTGCATTTTATCTTGTATACATGCAGGAATTTCTAAACATACTGTCTTTCCTTGAAAGTGACTTTAGACTCCCTAAGCAAATAATTTCCTTATGTTCATTGATTTGTATACTTTTTGCACTCTGAAGTTTGTCTCTTCTGAAAAAAAAACTTTTTGAAGAAGCTTCTTTCAATAAAGTGTACTAGAGTGTTGTTTAAACCCCTCAATATTAATGAGAAAATAGCCCAATGCAGCAAAGACAAGCAGTTGGGTAGGACTGGATCTCATTTGTTGTCTTAACAAGACTCCACGACTGATTTTTACCTTTCACTTGCCTTTTCATCTCCTTCCTTGCTTTTTTTTTGCTAAAATAAAAGGTTTTCTTGTTGCAAGTTGATTGTCTTGTTAAAGTTAGTGGTTTCTTAAAGTAAACTAAGTCTAAGGCCATTATGCTTCCTTTCAATTGACCCTGGAATAATGTATTTTCTATATTTCTAAATTATATGATTTAGTATTTTATTAAAATTTGCGCTTGGTGAAGGAGAGACACTGTAACCTCATGATCCCTGTGTTCACAAAACCTAGTATTTAGCTGACTGGTGATGCATGAGCTGCCCATGTGCTTGTTTCTGATAGTGCTGCTGTAGATTTTCAAGGAGGGACACATTGCTCTTAAGAGGAGGAATGTAATTCAAGGGAATGCAGAAAGAATGTAGACCTGCTCATGGAAAGACTTCTCATGTTGTTTGTGTATTGTGCAAGAGAATACAACTCAACTGCGGCATTTTCTGGGGTATTTTCTGTCAAAAGCAATGATTGTTAAGAGATTTTGTGTTCATTATCAATTATCTTTGCATTTCTTGTCCAGTCAACTATTTAACTGTATACTTCAACTTTTTTCTTTTGTCTTTGTAGGTCAACTTAACCTACAGATTCCATGGCAAAACCTTTATACTCAACCTGTTGAGGCAGTCCTTGATGGAGTTTATTTGCTCATTGTGCCTACAGCCAGTAAGTTAATGTATAGGAAGAAGTGACTGTAGATTGGTGGGATTTCAGAATTAGCTGAAATGGGTTGATACTGTTTTCATGAGTTTTATTCCTAGTAGATACTTTTAGCAGTTACAGTTAAGTAATGGTATGGAAATCTGTCAGTAATTTACAGTTCATCACCTAATTTTTTTTGCTGTTATGTAACTGTTGCAAAAATGTAAAAATTACAGATTTTGACACAGTATCTTTAAAAAAAAGTATATAAGTTTTTTTGATATTATACTTTTTTACATTATGTGTTTAGGCATAAAATATGATGCTGAGAAAGAAGCCAGGCAGTTCTTGGAAGCAAGACAAAGGGAATTGCAGAGAATAGAGGAAGCAAAGCAGAAGATAGCTGACAAAGGTAAGAGTGGGAAAAGCTAATGAAAGTGATGCTGCTTCTTTCTTTATTTTTATCCAGAAAGATACAGACTTTGTCAAAGTGTTCTAGACTCTTGTTTTTAACTTGTTACTGAAAACCTATTAGTTATGGTTTTTTATGTGTAATTGTGGTCAGTATTGCAGAACCAGCATTCTGAAAATAAAAAGGTTTGAGCATTGATGTGATATAAGTTGGGCTTTTGAAATATTTATTTTATATCATATGTCGCCTGACATTTTCTTTCCTCTTTCATAAGAAACAGTTTGTTTCTAGTATCAAAGCATTTTTACCAATATATCTTTTTAAAGGAGAGCTTCAGTCTGTTCTTTGATACATGCGAATTCTTATCTTTAAATTCAACTTCTGGTATTTCCAATAAATATGTTTTGCCCACTTTGAGTATTGGTGGGTGCTGGTCATACTTTTGAATTACCAGATTCTTCACTCAGAGTCACAGTAGGTAGTAAAGCTATGAAGCCTAGTTTGAGAATGTAAATGTTGTAGATTATACAGAGCAAACCTGTTTTTATACAACTGGAGTGCAATGTAATAGAAAATGAAAACACTTACCATGCTAAATTTATTATGTCATTGCTTGTCTAATTTTAAAAAATACTGAAATGTAAACAAAATATTAAATTGTTTTCCTTTAATATAGATAAAGTGAAAGAAGAGAAACAAGACACTTTTGTAGAAAAGCTAGTTACTCAGGTCATTAAAAATCTCCAGCTGAAAATTTCCAACATCCATATTCGCTATGAAGATGATGTAAGTACTTAACATAAGGGGTTGTGCGCTGTAATGTGAAATTGGGAACCTGTCTGAATTCTTCTAGTTGCTTTTCATGCTGAGACAATACTAGTAAAGTTGTGGAATTTTCTTAGTCTTATTGAAAAAACCAAACAAAAAGCTTGGACCAAAGCATAAAGATACTTAAATTGCTAGTCAAATATATGCTTATAGAGTATGAAATAATTTTTTTTGTCTTTTCTTGTGTTCTATTAGATCACAAATCACGATAACCCCTTGTCATTTGGGATTTCACTTCAAAACTTAAGTTTGCAGGTAATTTTATTTCTCACTTTTTGTCTGAAAAACATGTTAATATATACCAATAGGTGCTTTTGTGTGTTGTGCTTTCTGGTAACACACTGTCTAATGGAAAGTACACATATAATTATCAGCAATGCACAATGGTAAGTACTTGGCTTATCAAATTCAGCATAAGTGCTGCGGTGGGTGTTCCATTAAAGAAAAAATGCTACCATTAAAGTAGATCTTTAGGAGTAAATTCTTACTCTTTCACCTGCTGCACTTTGTGGCTACTACACTGGGCTGGATTTGGGCTCTTTGTTCTGAATATTTTACTGAAACTGACGAGCTCCAAGAAAGGAAGTTACTACCTGATTACAGGAAGGGGTGGAAAAGGGAAAAAACAGAAAAAGAAAAAAGATGACATCTTTATTGTAAACGAGCTAATTTTTTAGCTGCAAACTGCACTTTTAAGGTGCAAAGATATAATCACAGACAGTATGAAAGTTTTTTTTCTGGAAGACTGTGTGTAGGAGCACTATGCTGATTGTGCTGAGTTGCTCTTATTCAGTAGCTTTTGCTGTGTAACTGCTAGTTTTAAAGAAAATGTGTCTTAAGTAAATGTTACTTTCTTGAATGAAATGGTGGTTTTGCTAATGCCTGTTTCTAGCATATTCAAGGGTGTTCTTTAGGCTTAAACTAAGATGAATTGCTTCCAGCATTATGAAAGAATTTAATCCATAGTTTATCTCTGTTCAAAGAGGCTGCCTAAAAATATTATTGGTGTAAAGGAAAACAGTTTGCAATACTGAGAACATAATCTTCTGGTATCTTTGGTTCTTGTGTGCAGCCTATCAGCATACATACATACACATATTTTTTGGGGGAAGTAGCGTTTTCAAGTTCTCACTTAAAGTAATGGATCAATCATCTTAAATCAGAAGATTGTATCCCATTATTTTCCGTGGTATTTAATTATGAGGACATTACTTTCTTTTTTTGTAGTTTGTTTCAATTATAACACATTGGTGAATTTAGATATTGGAGTATTTTTCTTAATTCTCATTTCAGACCTCAGATAAGAATTGGAATCCATGTTTACATGATGAAACTGCCAAGTTGTTCCACAAGGTACAGTATAAACTGTATGATAAAGAAAGAATTACTGATAAAACAAGCTACATTAGAGTTTCTTCTGCAGAAAGTAAGATCAAGAAAACATGTAACTGTATAGTCTCTGTAGCAAAAGTAGCATTCTGAATATTTTTATTCATCCAGACTTTTTGAAATCCAACTTATTAGTCTAAAATTTGTAGATGCTAACACACATGTTCTGTTGTATTTTTAGCTTGTGCGACTGGATAACCTTTTTGCTTATTGGAATGTGAAATCAGAGATGTTCTACCACGGTGGTTGTGATGAGTCATTGGTAAGTAAAGCATAGTGTATTTAGCCTTCTAGTTGAAACTCGGAAGCAGGGAACATGCTTCACATTCAGGCCTGCTTCTTTTTATGTCAGTGTCCTGGGGGAATTGTTTGTAACTAAAAGCATTTTTAGGTAAAAAATAGTATATGTTAAGGCTTTTATGTGATGGATGTATAATGCCCATCTGCTGAAGTTAAATAACCAGTCTTCTGCCAGTAACAGAATGTAGACAACTGATGGTCATCTTACTACTATTCAGTGATTTTTATTAGCTAAAGGTAGACGTATTGTTCTGTTTAAAACATGGATAAGTATTTTGAACTTTACTTTGAGTCAGAGGGATTATCTGAGAATTGTTTAAAAATGCTAACATTTTATAATTTAAAAACTTTATCTGGAAATAGAAATGCAGCTTTCTTTTATCTCTGTTGTGTGTGTAGGTTAACTTAAAACAGGGAGTTGCCAGCCACAACGTGATTCCAGATGGTTATGATTTTGGTAAGTGTTATTTAATTGTAATATGCGTTCATAATTCTAATTTTTAGTGCATCTCAGAGGTTGTCACTTTGGCTGTTACTCAGAAATCTTAAAAAGGAGTGTAGTTTAAGCCTGGAAGAGTAACTGTCTTTCTGACAGTAAATATTGTATTGTATAGGTAGCCTTAAAAAAGCCTTCATAAAAGTGAGTCATGTATCATTCTAATGGATTCTAATGGAATACTGTACATAGGTCATCATTCTTAACAGCCATTCATTAATTCCTGTATTTAAGAAGTTTAGAATAACATATGCACTGGGTAAGTTTTGTGAATTCAGATATTTTTGAGTATGTTTTTGAGTGCACCTGCTTTATGCAAAGTATCTTCATGAGAGGTGGAAACAGTAATCAAACAACTTTGAAACATTAACTTTGTTTTTGTTAGGTTTTTTTGGTTGTTTTTGTGGTGGGACTAACGAAAGTTGTATTGCTTTGAATATTGCTTGTTGAAGTGTGAAAGTTGCGTTGGCATTACTCAAACATGGTGGTAGTTTGCTTTCCACTGTATGGAAAATACTTGGTTTGTGCTTATCATGTGCATCTGTGTGATTGTTTAGAAACTGTTCACAAGTCTGAATGCCTTGGCTTGTTCTCCAGCAGGAAGGTCCTCAGTTCACTATGGCCAGGGTTAAAAAAGACACTGTCAGTTTTATGCTGCTGCCTTCACCAAAAGGAGTCTCGGTCAGTGTTGACTGACAGAGAGCTATCTAGTAATTTCTTCTAATTTCTTACCCATCTTTTTTAGTTGCTGGCTTTGATTATTTGCAAGAAAACAAATGTTAAATGTTATAAGTTGTTTAAGGCTTTATGTAGTAAGTCCAAAATAGGTGTATGTAAAGCTTAGGATTCAAGATTAACACTATTTACATTCAGCGGTTCCATCAGAGGTGCTGACTATGCTGGTGATCTGTGGCAAATGAAAATTTGGTCCCGTTTGGGACAAGTCTGTAGATTAAAACTTTGATAGGAAGGTAATAAGCATGAAGTCTAATTTTATCACTTCATGTAAATACAAATATTATACTTATGTAAAAGAACCATAAAAAAAAAAAGTCATAAAGAATGAAGTTTAGGAAGCTAAATACAGGGAGAAAATTAATTGAAATGCTACCATATAGAGGTGTAGCTGGAAGTTTAATAGTTTCTTCTTGAAAAAAATGCATGTTTCCACATGTATGAACCTTTCAGAGAATTTGGAATATTTGATATGTAGGTAATAAATCAGTGTTTTTGCTGAGATGGAAGAAGTCATATTTGATAAAAATATGATTTACAGGATCACAAGTAATAAAAAAAAAATCTTACTATTGGATTAATTGCTGAGGCAGATGAAAATATTGAATTACCATGGCTTCAAATGCCAGATGTTGCGAAACTGTGGAACAGATAAAATATTTCTACTCTGAATGTTTTTTCTTGTGATGTGCCTCACTTTTATGTAGAATGCATGATTTTGTTCCTTGCTTATTTGGGCTTGAAATTAAAAATATGGAATGTTTGGTAACATTGTTTAACAATGGTTAAAACCATTGTTGTGAGTATAATTTATCAAAGAGTAAAGCATTTGTAACAACAACAACAGCAAAAAAATCTTACGGAATAAGAGTTCCTACAGTGAAATAAATGCTATATTTGAAAATGTCTTGTACTATAAATATATCATAGCCAAAAAAAATTACATTTGTTACAAAGTAAACTATTTATTGAAGCATTTGTATGTAATTCAGCATACAAGAAAGTTTTTGGTGGTGTTCTGCAAAAATTTGTTTGATAAATGTTGCCAGAGTGAAACTGAAAATTGAGTCTAGATTGTTTTCTATTTTAAGCTGTATTGGTGCAGTACATGTTTTTCAAGTCTAGCATTTTAAAGCTAATAATCTGGCATAATTTAAGATAAATATGTGTACAGTTTATTACTATCTTAAATAATTGAATTGTACTTTTTTTATCAACTTGTGTTTTTTAGTATTCCGCCCAATTTCAGCTAAAGCCAAACTCCTTATGAATCCTCGATCTGATGTTGACTTTTCATCACCGAAAATAGATTTAGATGTAAACTTACAGGATATAACTGTTGAATTCAATAAGCCACAGGTACCGACTGTTTTTCTGAAGTTATATATAATGTAGTAAAAAAGTTGGTTTGCAAGAATAAGAAAGGTAGTCTGAAATTTTATACTGTACATATAGAATCTATCAACTTAGTCTCATTTTTCTTTGTAACTGATTTCCTCTTCAAAGAGAAGCTTGATACCTGTTGTTTGCAGAAAGATAATAATGCTCAGTTTGAATTTGTTTGCCTAGTACTTCAGTGTTGTGGAGCTTCTTGAGTCTATTGATATGATGACTCGAAATCTGCCATATAGGAAGTACAGACCTGATGTTCCAGTGCATAACAACGCCAAGACATGGTAGGCAACCTTAGATTTTGAAAGTAATTTGTTAGTTATTAACCTGAAATAATTATCAAGGAATTGCTTCTTACTTAGGGAGGTTAGAACTCATCTCCTTCTGAAAGGAAGTCTTTTTTGTTTTTATAATTTTTTCTTAAGCCAATATTGTAAGAAATTGATGAGGACCTCAAACCAAAGCTGAGGACACAATATTTGAAAACCTGTGATTGTGGTCTTAAAGACCATTATCAGGAGCTTAAGTCTTATAGTACTTTTGTATCATAAATATGTTTAAATGAAGGCCCTCCTGTTATATATTCTAGTATTACAAGAACAAATCTGTTACCTAAAAATAGGCAAACCTTTGCAACACAGGTGGCAAGGATTTGATTTCTTTTCACAAGATTCCTTACGGATATATTTTTATTATTCTCAACATGCATGCATTCTAAACATTCTCAACATCTGTGGGTACTTTTCATACACAGCTAACTTTGAATTTTAGGAACTGGCAGTCTGTCAACTTTGTGTGGGGAAAAAGAGTAAAATTCTTAGTTTTTTCAGCTGATCAGAAGTGCAGTATTTGTCAGGGGATTTCACTCTTGGCAACCTGAAGTTCTATTTAGTGACAGTCTGCAAAGTCTTAGGAACCTTTTCAATATCCCCCCCAAAAAATTGAGCTAGACGTTTGTCTTTGCATTTAGGTGGAAATACGTTATTTATGGCATCCTTGAAGTAAATGTTCAACCTAAGCTCCAAATGTGGTCATGGGAACATATTTCACATCATAGGAAGCAAGTGAAGAGCTATAAAGAGATGTATAAAACAAAGATAACGTCAAAAAAACCTAATGAAGAAATCTTAAAATCGCTGGAGGTTAGTAATTTTCTATTGAAGGCTTAAATATTGTTCATCTTGACACTTGTTCAAACTTAAATAGTAATATGTTCCTAAATCAGTTCTAAGTTAAAATAAAATTTTCAGTGGCAATACTTGCAACTTTGTCACTACCTTTCACTTTGAGTAGTATTAACAAATATGTGAGGTAAATCTTTAAATTAGAAACTGCAAGAAAGAGCAGCTTAAACTGATGTGCTATTCCGTGTTTAAGTTTTCAGATTGAGTGAATTAACTTGGTTTGCAAAAATTGAATTGCTTTCTGTTGTTTCCTGTAAAACTGAGCTATGGAATATAACAGTTGTCAAATTGTCTAAAATAATTTCTCATCTCTCTTCTAGGAATTCGAAAAGACCTTGGATATTTTTAACATCACTCTAGCAAGGCAACAAGCAGAAGTTGAGGTAAAATTGCATAATTTAAATGAGTCTATGAAAAACTGAAACATAGCCTTTTAGCTATGGTGATTGAATTGTCTATCATACAGTCTTTGTTAGTTTTTAAGCTTGGAATTAAACAAAAATTAAATAACTTCATATACTCTTTTTTCAAAATGACTTATCTGGGATAAATCCCTTTCTACTTCTGGTGGGAAAGATCTACTGTGGAAAATGTGGCCAAACTCAATTTGGAAACAATTATACCCAAAGCTGTCAGGTGGAGGAGTGGGGGTGTCCCTCCCTCCTCCCCACAATAGCCTAGACTATTAGTTTATTCCTTTTTTTTTCATGATAGTGTGCTACCTTGAGTGATCACCTTCAGTATGTTGTGGCTTTGCAAAGAGATGCAGTGTTTCCATTTGCAAATGTGACTCAGAGTAGAGCAAATGCATAATACATTTAAGTAGATTTGTGCAATTAGGCAAGATAATGTGACTTGAGTAGTTACACTTAATTTGTTAGCTTTGTTTTTCCTAGGTTAATGTACTACTTAATTTTAAATACAATGTCTGAGCATATTTCTAGGACACTGAAGTGAAATACTTACAGTTTTTCTGAAATCAGTGATCTTTTTCCATTAATAATCAAGGCACCTAAAAGTAAGCAGAATAAGAAGTTTGCCATCTGAAAGAAGGCTGTAATTAAAAATTAAACTTTATAAATATCAGTTACTGTTTATGACAATGCTTGAAAGCAATTTAAAAATTTTGATTTTTTATGGTTTTTGGTATATGAAGTATATTAAATATAGTATATTATGGCTGCTCCCCTTCAGTTTGTCCAAACTGAAGTGCTTTTCAAGGGGTGGGGGAAGGTTTAGTTTTGATTTAGTTCTCATTTGATTTTAGAATTGTCTTATCTCGTAGTGTATACTTTGTCTTGGTTTTATCTTTTTCCTCCGACTCTTTGCAAGTTGATGGAAATCCTGAAATATTTCCTATCTAGTTTTATTCTTCCTTTCCCCAGTTTGATCATGCTGCTTACAAAACATTGTCATATTGCATTCCTACTACCTTCAGATCCTGAGTTTTAAGATACATTTCTGTAACACTTAAAAATAGGTTTCAAGAAAAAGAATTTTCAGTTGCTTGGACTTTAACTCTTGCATTTGAAATATGTTAGAAGTGCATCTTGAAAGATGTGCTATCTGATTATATGAATATATTTCAAAGTATTGAAAATCAGGTCACAGTGATTCGAAGTTGTGTTCTCTCTCTTATCTATCTGTCAGGACCCGTCTGTGTTACTGTCATCAGGTTATACCTTTGTAAAAAGATTCAAAGGACCTAGAAGAGACAAATCTACTACTACTTTGGTATCTTGAGAGTTAGCCTTAAGTCTACCAGGTATTTAAAGGAGCACCCATTAGATGTGGGCTGAGTAAAGCCAGGCAAATGATCTTGCTGTTTGCAAAGCTTTTCTGTTTCTTATAAACATACCTAAGAGTTAAATTTCAAGGGTTTACTTTCATATAGACCTTGAAATCAAGCTCCTCAGAAATCACATTTGTGATCACAGTGCTGATTTTCAGGCAACTCTGTAGCCAGAACTTTATATTCCAAACCTCAGATCACTTCTGCTTCTTTATCTTGAGTATTTGAAGTACCAAATAGTAGCTTCAGTGAGCTAAGCATCAAGTTTCTGTGTCAGCTTGAGAAATATTATCCTTTCAACCCAGGGCAGACTTTTAGGATTTACCTAAGTAAGAACACAGGATAGACTCATGGAATCATTTAAGTTGGAAAAGATCTGGAAGATCACCAAGTTCAACTATTAACAGAAAAGTGCTAAGTCAGTAAACCATATTCCAGAGCACCACATCTACATGCCTTTTAAATACCTCCGGGGATGGTCACTCAACCACATCCCTGGGAAGCTTGTTCCTTTGCTTGGCAACCCTTTCAGTGAAGAAACTTTTCCTAATAGCCAATATAAACCTTCCCTGGCACAGCTTGAGGCTGTTTCTGCATGTTCAGTTGCTTGTTACTTGAAGAGAGGAGGCTGACCTACCTGGCTATACCCACGTTTCAGGCAGTTCTCTCTTTTAGTCTAAGTAGTTGACCTTGCTGGTTAAGCTTTGTCTATGACTGCATTGATTACTAAACCACTGTAAATGAAGGACAGGGAAGGTCCAAGAGGATTCTTCAGCAAATTTTTGTAGTTCCCATACTGCACAGATTTTTTTTTCTTCATCTTTGCAGAAGTGGCTTCTGTCTACAGTCTTTCTTACCCTGGGCTGTGATGCCTGCTTCTGCCTCAGGCATGTTAAGAGTCATAGCTTTGAACATCACTTATTCTCCCTGGCAGTTGTCCTTCAGCACCAACTCCCCAGTATCCCAGATTCCTGTAATTTTACAGACTTAACTCTTTTTATCTAAGGCTGGTCTGCTTTTTCTTTGGGTCATTCACTCTGTAACATCTGCTTGATGACATGGCAACCTTTATAAAGAAGACTTTTGAGTACTTTGTTAAAACTTTTTGAAGCCTTGTGTTGTTAAGCTGACATTTTACATAATCTCTGAGGTGAATCAATAGTATAAATCCAGAAGCCTTTACTGTTTTTTAGTGAGTCCTGTCTTTCTTTGGCCAGTAGGTATGTAGATGTGACAGGTCCCTACAGAGTACTGATTTATAGTCAGCTGTTTTTCCTAGTTGTGTTGCAGAGACATTTGGGTTTTGAATGCTGAGAAGGGATCCCTGTCTTACTTTTACTAAAGTGTCTTTAAATTTAGGGCTTATCTGCAACTGTTTGTATATTTTTGGATAGTATTAATCATGAAGGAAGTTAGTTTGTGTGGATCACTACAGTTCTAAGAACAAATTTGTCACTTGGATCACTTGATATTTGTTTGCCATCCCCATGATGAACTTTTAGTGGTCAGTTTTGGATGTAGTCCATACTTTCTGTGAGGACCTAGCATTTGTGAGGACCATTTCACTGGCGTCAGATAGGGCATCCCCTTGTTGTGGAAATAATGAATGTGGGCGAAGTGAAGGCTTACTTACTATTATAACTATATATATCACATACAGGAATAGTTTGAGTAAATACTGTGCTATGAGGGTAAATACCTTTTAAATTTCTTAGGGTATCCATCTTGAAGTGAAAAATATAGGGCTGACATAAAATTTGACCTGTAATGGCTATTTAATTGCTTACATATATATTTTAAATTATTCTTTAGAAAGCTGTTGCATATAATGTTCACAGTTTTTTATGGCGAGAGCTGGAGAGAAAATCTGCTATATAAGAAATATTTATTGACCTTTTACGTGCTCTGTTCTTTTGTAAAGGTAGTTGTTGTTCTGTGAAATAAAATTGGTCCAATAATACACTGTGTACTCAAAAAAGTACTAGAAGGGAAACTAAAAAACTGTATTTTGCCTTTTTAATGGTTGTCTAGTGCTGTTCTGATATGTTGGGGCTGCCTTGGGCAGAGCTTCCTCTTTATTAGGAAAATAAAGGAAGAGTGTGAAAAAAGTTACTTATCTGAATGTTTTTTAAATTTAAGGCAACTAAAGCTGGATTGAAAATCTACAGACCAGGGGTAAAACAAGATGATGAAAATTCTGGTGGCTGGTTTAGCTGGATATGGAGCTGGTCGGGTGAAAAAAAGGATGAACAAAGCCAAGAAATAAAGGGTTCAAGTATGATAATTTACTGGTATTCTTTTTGTTACTAGGACTCTAATAGAGTCCTAAGTCCCTAGCAATGGAACTTGTTATCAAATTATTGGTGTTTACATTTTCTCTTAGCCTTTTCTTTTGCTGGTGTAATTGTTAATTGCATGTAACGAAAGTTGTACAATTGTACAGCTCCTTCTGTTGTTCCTTCTGAACTGCGTTCAATACAGTTAAAATTAATGGAATGTAAACAATTTAACTTGCATGCATTTTAAAATTTGTCTATTTCATGCCATGTACGTTTGATTTATGAGGCACCTACTAAAAGTTATGGAACATAGAAAGTAAATCAGAAAGGCTGTTTCTGTCGTTAGTAAGCTAGAAAGTAGAATAGGTAAGGAAAAAAATTTAAGAGCATTTTAAAGCATGCTTTAGATTGGCAAGACTTGGCTTTAAACTCCAGGGTATTTCCTTCCAGTAATTCAGGACAGTAATTTTGACAGTATCTGCTTATATCACAGAGTTAGCAAGCACAGGAAAGTGTTTAAAAGTATTTGCATTTTTCAGATACCTATTCTGCGTATATACTACATATGCATAATTTAACTAACCTCTTGAAATGTGTCAGGTCTTGAAGAACTGATGACACAGGAAGAGAAGGCTAAACTTTATGCAGCAATTGGATATAGTGAAACAGCTGTGGATCCAACTCTTCCAAAATCAGTAAGTTATAGCTGGCTATATGACAACAAACAGTTGGTAGCTTTATCTACTAGTAAAAATCTATAAAGGTGATAGGAAATCACTTTTAAATTACTTGAAGCTCTGTCTCTGTATTTGAATGCTGCTGTTCTGATATGCTTTATGAGGTTACTGCATGCTGGTTTTATGCGTGACAGAGCATCCTTAGATGCTGTTTCAGTATAGTGGTTATAAAGCTTACTTTATAAAGCCTTGCCTCTTTGTAGACTTTTACACCAGCTGTGGTACAAACTATGCATGAAAGCAAGCTTAGTTGCAGCTTTCATCTCTTCATAAACTGTATCAAGATGTATATTAATGTATTTTTATACTCCTGTGTTGTTGTCTTTCTGGCATATCTAGTATGAAGCCATGAAGTTCTCTGTGAACTTACTAAGCATGTCGATATCAATAAGAGAAAACAAGCAAACTCCTACACTAATAGAAATTGCATTAGCTGACTTGAGTACAGTATTTACCCAACGGCCAGGTGCACAAGCAATAAGGTGAGCTTTCTCTATCAAACTGGTTTTTCCTTTCATGAAATGATGACTAGTAGGTATTTTAAGACTGTGTTATGGTATTTAAGTGTCATTTCGTGTGCAGTTTGGAGTGGAATCATTCTGTGGCTAAGGGATGAATCATGGATACTCTTTCCATGATAGAATACTCTGCATCTTCAGAGGTCTTTGTGCTAATATGGATATAGTCCTTTTTTTTTTTTTTCACGTTTGTCATCATTATGTGCAAACAATCCAGCTACTAACTTGTAAATTGCTTTGAAAAGTGGCTGTTAAGATTCCTTTTGAAACTTGACCTGAGTAAGGTGATCTTACAACCACTTGTTTCTGGGCATTTAACATGACTGAAAAGTTCTTGTATTCCCAGTTCACTTTTAGATTTGTGGAAGAAGGGGGTAAGTGATGATTTTTCCTTTGTTTTGTGCTTTCATAGTAGGTGTTGAAAAGCATCTACTGAAATATTTCAATTTTATTTCAAATACAGTGTCTTAAAAATTCTGGGAGAAGGTAATCCTCCTGTTTAAAACCCTGTTCCTTCTACTTTGAGACATATAAGTATAATCTATGTATGATATTAAGATATTATTAATCTTGATTAGTTTTATGCATAATTTTTTTCAAGTTTTGCTTCTGCCTTTTCTGTTGGTACTCTTGTGCATCTAAATGGCCCTGACAGTGCTATTGTACTAAGAAGAAGGAAAAAAATAACATTTTTTGCAGTGAAATATTTTTCTTAGAGTGTTGGGTGATAAAAATCTTAAGCTGAGAGCTGTTACAGAGGTGGATAGCATATTGAAAAAAAATAAATAAATCCAAGACCTAAAAAGTACCTTTCGGAGTAATGAGACTATATGTCTTTGTTTCTTTCATTTCTCTGCACTAGAACCCTTTTCTCTCTGCTGTATGTCTGTTTTCCAGTATAGATATACCTTCTTATTCCTGAGGTCATACTAAAGAATTCCCATTTGTATCTCTTACCTGCCCTGACACCTGTCCTCATGAAAAGTGTATGAAAGAAATAACTTGGATGCCCTTTTGTATTTCGACAGGGGCAGCTAATAGACACAAAAGATAATGAAATGGAAAACAATTTACACATGGATGTTTGTATTAAATCTTTAGAATAAGCTATTTATAGTTAAGGTAGGGTAGAAATTTATTTTACTGGTTTGTGTTTTGGTTTCTTTCAATCTAATTTTTTATACCCTTACCATTTAATTGTACTTAGCCAGATGGATATTGCATCTGAACAGTCTGCTTACATTTCTTTACAGGTTTGAAACAAAAATTAACTCACTTGAAGTTACAGGTGTATCTCAAGAAAAGTGTACACCCCGTCTCCTCTCTTCTCGAACCGTCTATTCAGATGAGAGTACTTCACTTTTAAGCATAATGTTTGAGACTAATCCTTTGGATGAGAAAGCAGATCAGAGGATTAGAATAGAATCACAACCACTGGAAATAGTGTATGACGCAGTAAGTAAATATTTGAATAAGCTATAAATCATCAAAAATCCTACTTAATAGTAAATTTACCATGTGGGTTTTTTTTAACAGGTGACAGTAAATAGCTTAGTGGATTTCTTCAGGCCTCCTAAAGATGTACATTTAGAGCAATTGACATCAGCAACTCTGATGAAACTTGAAGAATTCCGTGAAAAAACATCAACAGGCAAGTGCTGCAATGCTCTTCTGATGGCACACTCAAAAAAATTTTAGATCGTAGGAGTGCTAAAACTGTATCTTTCCCTATGGAGATGTGTGCATCCAAGTCATAGCTTTCTAACACACCACCAAAATAAGTTGAATTATTCAATCTCATTGCAATGTGTTTATTCTAGGTATTGAATAATTTATGTTTGTATCTTTAACTTCAACAATTTCTACTTATTTGTAAAATATGCTCCAAAGCCATAGATAGTATTTCAGTATTTTTATTCTATACAGGGTTAAAAGAGTTTGATACATCTATTTTTTTCATCTCATATGTAAAAAGCTCTTAGTTATTTAATATTCTTCAAATACTGATTCTGGGATATTAGTCCCTTAAGTTAACCTCTACATCCTTTTCAGATTCCTTGTTTTTCAGGACATCATGCCTTTGTATAGGTGTTTTCAATTTTCTGACTTCCTTGATGAATATTGATTTGGATTTGGATTGACTCAGTTCAAGTTATATAAACTACATTTATCTGCCTTCCAACTGCTCAGTTTTACAGCCGTTTCACTAGTTTTCATTTCATCCTGTTTATCTCTAGAGATCTTGTATTTTAAGACATGAATGTAAATGCAGAATACTGTGAAGACTAACACTGAGATCTGTGGAATTAATTAGTTCCAGTAAGGATGTCTGAGACTTTTAAATCAGAGATGTGTCCAGCACAGTGTCCTGTCTCTGTGGATGGGAGTGGATGCTGAGGGGAGATTTCATATATAAATTATTTTTAGAAGGAAAAAAAAAAAAAAATTGATGTTTTCTAAAACCTCTTTTAATTTTATAACCTATTAATAATTAAATTGTAAGTATAAAAGAAATCTGAATACTCAAGTGATAAAGATTTAAAGAAAACTCAAGAAAAATGTTTATTTAATTGATGGCTTTTATCAGGCTAGTATTGGGAGGGAAATCAAGTGTCAATGGTATTTTTATTCATTAGTTCTGTTTTTCTTTGAATGGGCTATTTAATTAAGGACTAAGATTAACCAGAATTACGTGCTTGCTTTTCTGTTTTTTTCAGAAATTTCTTGATCGATATTGAGTACATTGATACAACAGTTCATTGTTCATTTCTCAGATGAAATTTTAAATTTGCTTAGATAGAATATGCTTGGTTCTCTGCTCATTAGCACCAAATATAGTGGTGTTGATAATAATCAATTTTTTTGTGGAAATATGAAATCATGCTCTGTGTTTATTACATTTTAAGCATATTACTGTAGAGGTATATCCAATACTGTTTGCACCCTCACAACACTGCTGAGTAGCCCAGAGCAACCTAAGACCTTGTTCCAGTTACAAATGAAAAATTTGATGGGAATTTCTAAAAATATGTGGTACATTGCTTGTAAAATCTTGTCTGAGTCTTAGAGAATTGCCAGGGAAAAAAGATTTGATCTGCAGAATATTTTGTTTCAGGGACTATGCTAATCTCAGAGGTAGAATAAGAAAAATGGGAACATATAAATGTAATTAATATGTTCAGACCTCAAGAATGAGTCCTTAACGCTTTTCTTTGAAGCAATAGAAGGTAGCTGGAAAATATAGGGGAACTGTGAACTGCAAAATTGAAAGAACCTGCTACACTGGAATAGTTATGATTTTCAGCACTAAAACACATTACAAAAGCTTGGTTTACCAGAGCTCAATTTATATATTCCTCTGTGTTTTCTTCCCAAATAAAAGAAACAAGAAAATATTTGCTTGATCTTTGTACATCACTCAAATTCAACTAGGCAGGGCAAACTGAAAAATTTTTTTTTATTATTATAAGTCGTTTTGTCTTGCAAATCCTGAAATGTAGTTGCCATCCAGTTCTTCACTGACTGGCCTAGCTCTTCTGTGACTGGACAGCCTTTGATACTGTAACAGTTTTAATTATTTTCTTGCCAACGGATGTGTTGACTATCATGTTGTCATCTTCATAATTCATTATCTCTACTTCTGTAATCATCAGCTTGTTGTAAATGGGAAATATTTAATGAGTTGTGGCTGCATCATAAGGCAGTTTCCAGAGCTAACTTGAAGCAATACCATTCATTCCTCTTCAGCTGAGCAAAAAACCAGAATTTGACCTCAAAACTTATAACTGTCTAATTTTCACAACTAATTGCATGATTTTTAAACATAGTTTTTGTAAGATTATATATTTGCATATCTTTGTTATCTCAAGATGGAGATGTTTGTCAGCAGTTTGTGTAAAATTGTGTATTTCAGTGTCAATAAACACTAGCAGTTTCACCAGAGTGGTGGATTCCCCTAATAAAAAATTCTAGAGCAATTAAATTTCCGAATGTATGGGATATAGTGGGTTAACTCAGTAATTTCAAAGTAGCAGTTCACATTCCATTTCTGCTCATTTCATCTCTGCCCAGTGGGAAACTTTGAGTTTGCATGTGTCATGTTGTTGTCCATACTTGTCAGTTAGTACTATTTGCTATCATAATTTCATCTACTCTATGCTTCTTTAAGGAGTGTCTGTAATGAATTGTTCAGAAAAAATGTGAAGAGAATATGTACCTTATTTATCTAGCTTACAGTGCTTATTTAAAATTAGACCTGGTTTTATATTTATCGCTTTTTAAAAATCCTATAGGTTCTGTATTAATTACTTCTGTTTCTTTATATTTAATAATTGTACTCTTTTTTCAGGTTTGTTGTATATTATTGAAACACAGAAAGTTCTTGACCTCAAAATAAACCTCATGGCTTCATACATTATTGTTCCACAAAAAGGATTCTATGATCATACATCAAATTTACTACTTCTGGATCTTGGTAGTTTTAAAGTATGTATTTACTCAATGCAGTATTTTACCAAAAATAATTATTTTTACCTGATTTACCAAAAATTCAGCTTTTACCTGATTTTCAGTATCTTAATTTGAATTTTATGGTAGTGATTAAGTAAAAGTACCTCTTGCAGTTTATGTATTAGGTATTTATTTTAAAGTGCTTTCTAGTCAAGGCAGAAGTTACTGAACTCTTCTCAATAGATTTGTTCAATGCAAATTCTTTTCTAGCAAAAGAATTGCTAGAAAATATTCCTTCCCTAGTATGAAACTGCTGTGGATACTTTGGACTGTTACATGGAAAATACCTAGTAACTTTTTACATTGCCTTACAGTATGAAATAGTGAACTTCTTTCTTACATGATTAAATGGTATTGTTATTTTTCCTATTATTATTAGTTGCCCTTTAGTCACTGAGTTTACTTTAAAATGAGAAAAGTGAACATACCGGTGATTTTAAAGATAATTTGGATTAAATTAGAGGAATGTTTGAGATGATTTATCTTTTTGACTTTTCCCTTGCATAAGGGATGTAAAATTATAATTTATCTTTATAAAACAGAAATAGACTTTAAAAGAGACTTTTTCCATATTATTAGTAATCTTCTTACTCACTGATGAACTTGTGTTCTTCAGGATAAATGATCTTACATGTGTACAGGGAATTTACTTTTTTTTACTTGTACTCTGGGTAAGATTGATTCTGCCACTTACTATCCGTTTAGATTGCTGTCTGTTTTTTAGTAAAAATTTATTTCAAATCTTAAAATCTTGCTAAAGAGAGTTAGTTTTCTATGTAATTTCCACATAAGTACCTTCTGAACATGTGATTTCAGTTAGAATTATGGAATGGTTTGGCTTGGAAGAGACCTTTAAAGTTGAGTTTAACCTCTCTGTAATGAGCAGAGACATTTTAACTAGATCTGGCTCCTCAGCCACTTGTCCATCCTGACCTTGAATGTTCCCAGGCATGGGCATCCACCCCCTCTCTGGGCAACTCGTGCCAGTGTCTTGCCACGCTCATTGTTAGAAAATTCCTTATATCTAGTCTATATCTACTCTTAGTTTTAAAGTGTTACCTCATGACTTATCAGAACAGGTCCTGGTAAAGTCTGTTACCATCTTTCTTTTTGGCCCACTTTAAATACTGAAAGTATAAATAAATATTGAAATACTGCCAAAATGTCTCTCCAGAGCCTTCTCTTCTTCAGGCTGAACAACACCAACTCTCTCTGCCTTTTTCTTAGAGGAGATGCATTCTGTCCCTCTGATCATATTTCTGGCCCTTCTCTGGACTTGTGCATCAGTTGTGGTGGTATCATGCTTTGGTAATAGATGCTGCCCCAGTCCAAGTCTAGGTCCATGCAATAGGTCATGTTTAAAAAGAATGTGTTGGATTGCTTCGAAAAGTAGAATTAGTGAAGAATATTGCTCTGTAGATACGAAAAATTGTGATCTGGCTGTAAATCCAACTTATTTCAGTGACAAGTAATTTCACCATCTCTTCTGAATGTTGGTCATTTGTAGGCAGTTTGTAGAGTTGGCACTTTGTAGCTGTTTGTGTGCATGAGACAACCTCCTGGATCAAATCCTAAATCTAATAGCCCACCTCCTTTTCCATCCATACAAGATGGATTCTTGGTAGAATTACATAGGATACATTTCAAAATCAGACTTCAGTGTGTCTGTGAGATCTTTTTCCTGAACTGGATGAGTAATTTTTGTAGTGAATGTGACTCCTAGATTGGTTCCTCTGATTTAATAGAAATTAGAAATATCGTAAGAGAAAATTCAGTTGCCTCTTAAGACATGATTAGTAATTCTGTATTCATTTGGAGTGACATATACTTAAGTGAGAGATGCGTCATTTGTTGGATGACTATGCTTAACACAAAACAAATAGTCTTTTTCCCTCAGTTGCATACTGGAAAAGATCAAGCCCCAGGAGGAAAAATGGCATGTAAAATTAAAACTGTGTCTCACTAGATAAATAGGGTTATTAATTTAGTCATTCTGAGTTTGCATCTCTAAGTTATTTTTTACATAAAAGTTACGATGGACTTACAGTCCAGCAGTACTGAAAAATAAATGCTGTGTCTTAGATGCTATTTTTTAAACCTCTTTTAGTTTTTCTGAATATTACCTGGGTTTGACAAAATCAAATATGAATCCAAAATTATTAGACATATAAGGATGAGGACAGACACATTTCATCAGAGATGAACATCAGAGAGGGCACATACAAATGTGAAATACCAGAGAAGTATGGGTGTTTCAAAGCTGAATCAAAGGAATATTGACTGATATTAAAGGAAAGACATTGATGATGAACAGTCCAAATAATCTTTTCCTCTCTGTGTCAGAACTGAATTCAACAGGATTCAGAAATGAATTTCATGTGTCTGAGTTGTTTAATGCAGTAATATTTTATATATAAAAATTCTGAATAATTATGCTTCTGGTTTCAAAGGGTTTGAGACTTTATACTTTGGAGTATAAGACACTTACTAAAGAAAATTACTCTGTACAGAGTACATAGTGTATTTGAATTAGTTTTTTATTTCTTTCTTTGAGGAAGAGATGGTGTTAATACTCTGGTTTTTGTTGCAGTGCAGGCTAGGAATTTTAGATATTTGCTCTTGTGCTGTGATAGTTTTAAGACTCTGACCTACAGTGAGAACTGAATAATTTTTTGTGGTAGGAACAAGTATTTGTAGAATTAGTGCTTTGAATATTTCTGAAATTGATTTCTGCTTTGGTTTTTTTTTTTTTTTGCCTGATTTAAGATGAGAAGCAAAAGTCGTTCTGATTTATCAAAAATCAAAGTAGGACAAACCTCTATTGAAGATATAATGTCAAGAGCTTATGACAGTTTTGATGTCCAGCTCAGCAGTATGCAGTTACTGTACAGCAAACATGGCAAGTATTCCTGAAAGTAATCTTTTTTTATAGGACTAAGTATAATGTGGCGGTTGTTGTACCACATATTTTTTGCTGAAGCAGTGGAGAATCTTTTGGAATGTTCTTCTTCAAACATAAGTGTTCTTAATTCAGTACTATGAACATGTTAAGAATTTTCAAAACAAACCTTTAGGACTTAATTCCAATCTTAGCAAATTTATAATAAAATTCCTTCTGTTAAAGACATCTCATTTGATTTGTTGCATAATACAGGTAAGACTGTAACTACTTTGTTTACGGTATTTTCCTTCAGTGCCTTTGCTTTTCTCCAGATTTAAAGCAGAATCCACAAGTAGTTGTAGGTTTGATCATTTTTTTGAGGGTAAAGAAAGAATGAGAATCAAACTACTTCAAGAACTGGAGTCAATTTACTTCAATAAGGTATCAAAGGAAACTTTAGTATTTTGGGAACTAGCAACATAGAGTCAGTCATAATCAGAGATGTCTTAAGCATTTAATTCTTAATCCTGTGATTCTAGGGGAGAATCCAGAGCCTAAACTTCCAGTGCCATGCATGTTAAGAACTGTGTCCTTAGAAGTCTACCCCTGGATGGGGTAACTGTGTAGATGAGACTAGGATAAATTTTTAATTAGTCTTATATTTTGTGTGTATAAATATATCTGTTGATAGAGCTTTAAAATATAGCACCTGAATTTTTAGCAATATATACTGATATCAGATACTTGAATTCTGTGATGTGTACTGAGAAGGAATCTCTTTCAATGTTTAAAGTAGGTTTTCTCTGCTCTTCTAGATGAGAACTGGCGAGAAGCTCGGAAGCTAAAAAATTCATCTCAGTGTATCTTGCAGCCCTTGGATGTAAAACTGGAATTTAGCAGGGCTATGGTTGTTACAGATGCAAGAATGCCCAGGTATATATTTTCCTAATTTTGAAATTTTATGGTAAATTACTTTTTTGAGGGGAAAAAGAGGGAAAAAATAAGGATCTAGTCATGCCTGTGCACTTTTGCATTGACTATATTTAAATCTTGGAAGTAAAATACATTTTTTTAGAAAAACAGAAAATTAATTAAAAAAAGTTTTCAGACACTGAAAAGGTGATAGAATATTACAGTACTATGTTTAACATATTTAGAGATTTGTATTAAAGATATTATTGCCTCTTTTAATTCAGTCTTCCTAATAGCTGCATTTCAGTTCTCATTCCTAATACCAAGGAGCTAAAAATCTGAACTTAAAATCACTTCTATAAATGGCAAGAAATATTTTGAGAATTAATGGGCTGTCATACTCCCTCTCTTTTCATTTGGCTTATTGCTCTGGTTATTTTACCTGCTATGGATCACTTCTCCAAGAAAGAGCTCTTAATGCCTTGAGTTCTCACTTAGGGTTTTCTAGCAAAATTTTGTTAGTTAAGGAAATTGTAGCAATCAAAAGAAAATAATTAGTACTGTTAGTAATGATTGCATGGTGTAGTGCTGCCACCTTCTGGAAACCTTAGAGGCCAGATTCTGCATTTTGATGCTTAAAACTAACATCTTAATATTTTCCCTCCTTACCTTTTCTCTGTTTGATTTGAAGAAGATCAAATAAGGGGAATGCAGTTAATGGGAATTTTTATGTTAGAAAGTGAGATTTCATTTCTATGGTCATATAACAGAATGAAATAATTTTAATGTATATTTCTAATTCACATCTCTCAAAAATTACACAGTTATAACCTGGATTAAGGATCATCTTCTCTTAATGAGTACACTTGTAACAGTATTGCACTGCTACCTGTCTAACTGTCTTGGCTACCAGGTGTGCTTTGGCAGTTAATGTGTCCAAACTGATTCTGGAAAATCTCTGACTAATTTTTCTCTATATCACATAGGGCACAAATGATAAAGATTAACTGTATCTTTTGTCTTTTAGCAAGAATCCTCTGAACTGTAAATTTTAGTATAGTTGAATAGGGTATTATGCTCACATCAGCTACATATATATATAAATGTATATTTAGTGTACATGTATCTATTTCTTTTTATTTCAGTTTTTACAAGTATACTGTAGACCCAGTATTATATTTTTCCAGAGTTTTTTTATTAATATTTGGAACTGTATGCATAGAACAACATAATTCTGTTGAGAAAAATGAATGGATGAATGAAAAGATGTTGGTTTTACAGCAAAACCTAGTACCAAAATTATTGTTTAATGTAGTAGATTTTTAGAAATTAGTTTCTTAACTTGGGAGGCCCCTGTTTTACATTTAGGCATCTGAAAAGCAGATGATTGGGCGTCTCTATTTTTTGATTCCTTGATTGTATGTCTTTCGGTGACCATTGGACTAATTTGAATTCCTTGCAATTTTATTGTTCAAAACACTAATGAATTTACTAGGCTTTGTCCTGACTTTGTTTATAAAGGCACAATTCTGTATTGCTGCCTTGAGGAAAATACAAATTTAGGAAATTTTGTTAATGACTACTGTATCAAAGTATTTTCACTGTTCATCTATATTTTCATCTACTCGTAGTTCCTAATCCTTAAAATAAACTTACATGCTGGTTGGATATGAATATCTGCATTTCTTTCATTTCTGGTGATAGGATGCTCCTTTACGGTTTCTGTTGCTTCACATTTGGAAGCACTAATACGATCCTGTAATTTTGTATCCTGCGTTATATTTTTTTTAATGTTTGTTTTATCCTGTTGTATGGTCCCTGCATTTTCTGGAGGAAGGTGACTGAGAGTCTGTCGTGATTTTTGAAGGTGTATGAAGAAAGTATTAAGATAGCAATATTAAGAGCTTCCTGTATAATAGCATTCATTATAAACACAATAAAAATTCCAGTGTGAAGGAATATACCTATTTGCAGCTTTGAGGGTGGCATTCTTTTAACGTTTCTTTCTCTCTGTTCACAACCAGTCTGAACTTGAAGGAAGTTCTGCACAAATTTCCTCATCAGTTGAAGTCCTTAGCTTCTCCATGCCTCAGTCTCTACAAATGGGGTGTAATTGATTCTTCATACAGAGGTTGTCCAAACCTTAGAAGCATTTATTTAAAAAGCAGTTCAGAGAGCCCAGATTATTTGCAGTTGTCTGCTTTATATCTGCTGAGTGCCTTCCTTCTAAGTGTATGGGCTGTCTGTTGTACAAACACTCATCAAAAATGTTTTAACAATTTTCACAAATTTTTGTAGAGTGGTTTAAGTGCAATGAAAGTGAGAATTGCTATTGTATATTTAATTGCTATTGCTTCTCCAACAACTGAGGAGCACAGTAGAGAGACAGGTCATTCAAACCTGGGTAGTTACACACCTACCTTAACCTTCTCCATAAAAATAAAGGAACAAAAAGGGTGGGGGGTGGGGGGGGGGTGGGGGGGGCAGGGGCGGGTGGGTGTTGAGCGGGGAAAGAGTCTAAATTTCTCTCTGATAGAACTGGAATTAAGAATAAGAATAGTAGTTGAGAATTAATCTCGTAACTAAGGATGTGAAGAAATTCATAAAATGAAGAAAACTAGCTACTGTCACAGTTTAACATGTACAATTTTGTGCTTCCTTAAGTGTCAGAAGCTCTTTTTTCAGATACTCTAATACTATCAAAATTAGCTGAAATGGACTGAAAATTCAGAGCTTTTTGTTTTCACATCTTCTTCAATCTTATGTTTTATGTTGCTTTGAAGACTCAGATGTGAGTTAAGCACATCAAAAGTGGAAGGAATTAGCTTGTCTTGTTCCTCATACACTATGCGATAAGCATCTGGTGCTACCTGTTAGCTGTTGAACAGACCTCTTTATCTGTTCTAACTAGAAGTTGTAATAAAAGCAGAACATGTTCTTTGAACAAATTTTCTGCTTCTGTTACACTTACTAGTATGAGTAACTAAGTCGTGTTTTAAGTCTTTAAAAACTCAGTGTGTGTTTGACGATTCTACTTATATTTTGGCCAAACCCTATTCAGATACACTTAAAATATGTTATACTGTTTTCTTTTTTAAAGATGGTTATTTTATTATTTTATGCCCTTTATTGCTATATGTTTATTCCTTTGTTAAATATTTAGACTACTGGTATAGTCTGCTGAACTACACATGAGTTCTAGGAAGTATTTTGTATTCTTTTTTTTGACGTTTGAGCCCTAAACATTAATATGCAAAAAACCCCTCCACCTTCTCTTCTCTAAAAGACCATGTAAAAGCTCAGTTATGGGATTTATTGTAAGTAATTAAATTAAATGCATGAACAAGAGGGAACAATTTCTGATTGAAAGGAAAATTTCCCTTATGTAGCCTAACCAGAAGTGGTTTTTAGTGCTATTTGTAATCCTGATCCACAAGACTTTGTAGCAAATGGAAATATAAATGATGCTACTAAGTGGGTATTTGCTGATCAAGGAACTTTCCTGTATTGGAAGAAGGGTTGCATATACACACACACACACACACACACATATACACATATATCACGTGTATATATCATACACATGTACATGTATCACTGTACATGCAGTGGTTAGATGAACAATTTTCTGACCAGGAAGACTTTCATGTTTTTCAGAAGAAAAATAATGCGAAGTTTGATTGAAATAATTGTAAGATTGATTGTTTTAACTGTGGAACTTTTGACTTTGTCTCTTTTAAAAACAGGTTCAAACTGTCAGGACAGTTGCCCTTACTTTCTATCCAAATATCAGACCAGAAGGTGACAAGTATCTTGGAGCTAATTGATAGCATTCCTAAGCCAGAAAGTGCTCCTGCTACCAGTTCTCCTCCAAAAATGACCGAGGTAAGGTTTTTAAAAGAGATTTCATTAAAAATTATTAGAAAAACACCTTCTTGACATTAGCATTCCAGTTTTGAAAGGTGTACAAGAAAGTGATGAACAAGCATTGATTCAGTGTGTCTTGAAAAAGTTAGCTCTTTCTCTAAAGATGTAGAAAATATTCTTGCCATTTAGTTAATTTATTGTGAACTTTAGCCAATAATTCTGAAATAGTTGTCCGGTGTTTGGATTTAAAATAGAACTCAGAGTTTTACTACTCTGGGAATTAATTTGTAGTTTATAATAATCTTGACTAACAAACATACTCAGTTTTGTTGAGGATTAGTTAAATTATACCTTCAGATTTATGCATGTATCGGAGTGCTCCAGAATTTGGGTTCAGCTGTTTCATGTAGTTGAGAAGACTTTAAAATGGTGTAATTTTTGAAGTTCAAGTATCATGTGATGTTAGATGAGAATTTCAAAATCCAAACAAAAACTACTCACTATCTGTTTTATAAACAATGCCTGCCTAGCAAAAGTAGAAGGTTTTTTTCAGCTGACCTTTTCCCATTTCAAGTCCATTACACAATGTTCCTCAGCGGTGGAAGTTCTTTTTTGTACTGATGAGGAGTTCGAAGAGTGGTTCTTGCTCTTTCACCACCGCCTTTCCTTGGTGAAAATGGTTTGGGTCACTGTTTTGTATCTTCTTCAGGACAGAAGTTTGTCCCCTTCCTATTATTGCTGAAAAATGTATTTCTCCTTTTGAGCTGTTCTTAACAAAATTAAGAAACTAACTCAGAGTTGCTAATTTTTGATGTGTCTTGTCTGTGTGACCTGGCTATGCTTTATGTATGTGCAGAACATTCCTATCATTAGAATATATGTGAAATCTTAAAAGTCAAAAACAAAATTTGGCTCTCCATTTTTCTGCCACTTGTAAATACTTTGAACAGTTATTTTGTAACTCATGCACTTGGTTCTACAGGGCTAGTGGTCATCTTTGTATTTGGGTTTTTTTAGATTGTTTGATAATTATCTTTCCATCTTTGTACAAATTATTCTTCACTGTTCTGGAAAACTGTTGCTGCAGTTTGGTATTTTCTGTGGGTTATATTATTTACTAGCAGTAAATGCAACAATTAGACATACATACCTATTGAAAATATATATAGAATGAAGACCGTTTTTCATGCCATGGTTCTTGCCATCTCGTTAGTGATGCCACTAAAATGTTAGCTAATTCTGACTTCTTTCACTCTTCATATACTAATAATATATCTAGCTGAAAGCTGCCTTAGTCTCTGGATTTTGGTGCAAGTAATCGCAGACTAATTTTTTTTTGAGCATAGGTATTGGGACTTTACTTTTACATAAATAGAATCTGCATGTATAAGATGATGGTCCTGTGCTAATTTACAACACTGAGTATACTTGAATTTAAGTATAGAATTCAACTATTACTTCTGAAGTATTTTAGGTGACCTTGAATAGTTGGTATTACCTGTACATTAGTTGTGATATATGCTGGATGAGCTGGGGAAAGACTGTGGACCAAGTATAAATATATTTGCATTATATGTGAATCCATATAAAAATTGACTCTTAAACCTCTCTGCTCAAGCTTCCATTTACTTCAGAACTTGACAGACTTTAACTGCTGGTATTAAATTCAGTTAATTTGAGTGGATTTTGTGTTTTGATGGTGGCAGATATACTCTCATGCTTTCATCCTTACAGCTGTAATTCTTCTGAACTTTTTTAGCATCACATCATTTCTGAACTGAAAAGGATGTGAAATCCTTTTTCAGAGTGCTGTTTTCTTCTTTACATTCTGAGTTAGTGGTGGAAATGTTCTTGAGCTGTGAAACAGAAGACATTTTAGAACAGATCCTTCTACATTTTTGCACTCAGCATTTTAGTCCAAGAAGACTTCTCAGTGTGTAAGGCTATTTTTCATGATTTGGTACTATGAAGTCAAATTTCACAGTTTTTTCTCCTTGTTTTCTTAGAATGGGGAAGTGTTACAGATGAGACACTTTCACAGTTACAAGACTCTTAAAATACTTAGTCTATTTATTACTTTCAGACATTTATATTTACTTTCAGACATGAATATATTCAGTAAAGTCAGATTACTTAGGCTGTAGACCAAGAGAGATGTGGGAATGTTGAGAGTGAGATAAAAAAATGTAGCCTTGGAAACAATGTTCAAGATGAGTGCTTCATGTTACCACAATGTATAGATTTGATACCATGATTTTGTGAATAATTGTCTGAGCCTCAGCTTTGAAAGGTGCAGTAACAAGGGAGAGGAGGAGGTGTGGTGGTGAAGGGAAAGAACTGTTGCAACCATGCAGTCCAGAGCCAAAGGCACTCAAGAAGAAAGGTGCACAGTTTTCCTCTTATTTTGATGCTCTGTGCGGGGCACATGTACTATACATGTGCATGTGGGACTTGTAGGTGAGAATTCCTTACAAACTCAGATTGCTGAGATTGCTTTCTGAGGCTTGATGACAAATAAATCATTTGAATACCTTTACTAAGAGAATTTAATTCTATCATATATGAAACCATGTGGAGTGGAGGATTCCTGTTCTAGAGTGCACTCTAGTGGTGTTTCACATATTTTCAGTTACTACTCTGGGTTGTGCGTAACTGCATTTCACAATTGAAGAATCATAGATTATCCTTACCTGGAAAGGACCCACAAGGATCATCAAAGTCCAACTCTTGGCCCTGCTCCATGTGCAGGAGTAACACCATGTACCTGAGAGCATTGGGTAAACGCTTCTTGAACTCTCTCAGGCTGGTGCTGGGACCACTTCCCTGGGGACCCTGTTCCAGTGTTCAACCTCTTTCTTGGGAAAGGACCTTTTCCCAGTGTCAGCCTCCCTCAAACCCCTTCATGCTGTTCACTTGAGTCCTGTCACTGGTTAGCAGAGAGAAGAGATCAGACTCTGCCCCTTTGCTTCCTCTTGCAAGAAAGATGAAGACTACTGTGAGGCCTCCTCTCAGTACCTTTACTGTTGTTTTTTTTCCTTAATGTCTGAAGCAGTGCAATTCAATAAGACAGAGTGCCAGATCCCACACTTGGGTCACAACAATCCCAAGCAGTGCTACAGGCTGGGGATAGAGTGGCTGGAAAGCTGTCCAGCAGATAAGGACATGGAGGTGCTGGGTAACTGAATGCAGGCAGCTGAATATAAGCCAGTGTGTGCCCAGGTGGTCAAGAAGACCAAGGGCATCCTGGCCCATATGAGCAATTGTGTGACCAGTAGGACCAAGGCAGTGACTGTCCCCCTGTCCTTGGCACTGGTGGGGCTGCACCTTGAATCCTGTGCTCAGTTTTGGGCTCCTCACTGCAAGAAAGACTGAGGTATTGGTCTTTTATCCAAGTAAAAAGTGCCAGGAGTAAATGGCCTCAGATTGCTCCAGAGGAGGTTTAGATGGGATATTAGGAAATTTTTTCACCAAAATGATTGTCAAATATTGGAGCAGGCTACCCAGTGGATGAGTTACCATCCCTGAAGCTATTTAAGACTTGCAGATGTGGCACTTAAGTTCACCATTAAACCGTGTCTCTGGCAGTGCTATGTATATGGTTGGACTTGGTGATCTGAAGGGTCTTTTCTAACCTAAATGTTTCTATGATTCTATGAAAAACAAAACAGCCTTGTCTGCTCTAATGTTTTATGTAGCTCTTTTTAAATTTTTTTTCCCCACCCAGCACTTATGTTGTTTTTGTAAAGAGCCATTCATCTTTATTGTTCTCTGAAGTTGCTGTGTTGTAGTTCTTTGAGTTCTCCCTGCCCTTTGAGGGACTAGGTTTTGTCTTTTATGATTTTTCATATAATGTACAATTTCTGACCATCTTTTGGTCTGTGAAGTTGAATGACTGAACATCTTCAGTGTGTTTCCTGGTGTGTTTCCTCTAGGTAGATGCAAGTGCAGTAGCTGCTGCTTCTACTTATTTTAGGTCTCCTTTCTCCCCATGCTAACTATTTTAGCAGTGTGTTTACCTTTACTGATTTGCACTTAAGCTGAATTTCCCTAAGTCATAAAACTTGGATGAAGCATATATGCATGCAATAGCATGACCAATAAATACAAGAAAAAAAATTATGGTATCTCCTGTTTCAGGGTGTACTGTCCCCTGTGCTTTCAGCACCCCATTTATCTCAAAACGTGTGTCCTGTTTTGGATCTTCATTCATTTGCTGAGTCAGGTAATAAAATCTATTTTAAAGTCTTGCTTAAGAAGCGGGTCAAGTCAAGAAGTTTTTGAGTTCTGTGAATAAATTTATTATTCTTGCTGTAAGCATGGATATGGGACTTTGTTTCAAGTTCTTGAGGGCCGAGTAGTGTTGTATTCTGTTTAGTTTATAACTGATACTGTACAAACTACTTGAGTATTTTTTCATAGCAGTAAAATTCTGTATGCTTGTTTTTGTTGTTCTCTTCCTGAGGGTATAGCAGGAAAATTTTGTTTGGTATGGTGAGTTTATTTTTGTCAGGGCATATATCACTGCAAATCTCTATTCAGGGCATCCAAAGTAGTATGACATTTTTAGCTTTAGCATGTGCTTAGTCCTCTGATGACGGTTTTAATTATTTTCTTATAGTGAAGGATTTCGCTCCTATTTAGGCGGGTTTATTTAAATTATGAGGTAGTGAAATGATGTCCATTAGAAACTGCTGTGTTTTCATAAACATTTTGGCTTCTACTGGATAAAGCAGAAGATTGGCTTTGGGAGAACCACTTGTGTTCAATACTACCTTGTTCAAAACAGCGTAGCTAGATCCTAACATTTATCTAGTAGTTACATTAGAAAAATAATAATATATTATCATATGTTATTTCAGTGTCAATCAAAACACTCAGCTGGAGAAACAGAGAACCAGATTACTACTCCTTTCTCAAATTAATGATTTGTGTGGTTAGAAAACACTAGCAAAATTATCAGCAAAGTTATTATGTCTACTTTATAGCTTTAAATTCAGCATGTACATATATGTGTAAAAATATGCGTTTGTGCATCTTCAGATTTTTTTTGTATGAGTTTTTATATGAGTTCCTTTAAGTCTGAAGGTAGAGTGGAAATATCTTTCAGTTATTAAAAATTGGGCTGAAGTGAGAATGCAGGCTGGCAGCAAGTAATTTGAGAAAGTAATAATTTAAGAAAGCTAGATTTAGATTTTAATCAGGTCTGACTTTTAATCTATACTATACATACAGCTATACAGTCCTTTTAAGTGACTTATGTTAATTCTCGATTTTCACCCTCCAAAAACTCAGGGCTGCTTTTAAGTGTTACAAAATACTTCATGTAATTTTTTGAGTTTTTTTGGAGGGCTATTTCTTCCACAGTTACCTTATACTTCAGTGCTTATGATATTTTAGGTGAAGGAGAAGACCTTCATAAGACAGTACAATCTATTTATCTTGGCTATATTTCTGCACTGATGTAAAGTAGAGTGAAAGCTTGATAGCTCTTTGGAGTCTCTCTGAAATGGGAGATCTACAGCAGGAAGAAATACCTAGTAGTGTGCCTAATATAGAGGCCAAGGCTCCTGTTCTTGTCAACAGCAGTCTGACCAGTAGATGAGTTAAGCTGTTAGGTCACACCAAAGGCAAGACAAAGCATCATTTGTGCTGTCATTTGCAAAGCCGAAAGTAAGAGAATGCTGAAGGAAGGAATTAGCTGATGAGATCTGAGGTTTATGGTGACATGATGGAGGCAGATGTAGGTGTGTTGTAAAGTGGAGGCAAGACTTGAGACAACTGTGGAAACAGATTTTATCAGTTGTTAGTTGTCAGCTAGATACTTATATGTTTAAGCTTTTATAGATGTAGATGTAAGAACTCTAGGTAATAATACTGTAAAATATTGGCTGTGTAAACTGCATATGTAATGTAGTTGTGAATTAATCCTTAGAATCAGAAGAAGAATTTTATGATGCACTAAGCAGTCCTGTGGAAGATGTGCCATTTTTTGAAGTCCCATCTGGTTCCCTCAAGCAGGCTATCAGTACAAGGCGAAAAACCCTACGCAAACAAGAATCTTTGAAAAATATGACAGATTTCCAGCTAAAGTTTGAAGTAGCTGAGGTAAAATTACTTTTTTAAATTTCCCTGTAGCACAGCAAGACTGTAATTTTTTCAATGTTTGTTGTGTTTACAACTCTATGTCTCCAGAGATACTTATTCCCCATTTTTGCCTGAAACTATTATGCAGAGTTTTCTCCAAGTCATAGTGTTGCTTCTGTATCCTTGTCATCACTGAAATGCTTTGAGTTATCCCCTTGATTTCTCAACTCACTTTGTCACTGAATTTTCTTTACCTATGTCATTACATATTTGTTTTAGCTAAATATGTGCTTGTGGCACCTTTTTTCCAGATACTGCTTTGGTCAATTGGAAAACTTCATTAATGTTTTATGTTGTTACAAGGACCATATTTTTCTATTCTAGTTTTTCCCAGATGCTGTTGCCCACATGTGTAAATCCATAATATCTTGCTGTTCTTGCTGCTTCAGGCTTGCGGGGGAAAAAAGAGTATTTTATCCAAATGCAAGAACACTTGCTAACTGTATCAGTTCTAGTAAAAGGGGTGACCTCTTAACACAATCGTCAGCTTTGTCATTAGACCATCATGGCTATGATACTGTTATTCCTGCAACTCAGTGTATTTTACTTTACATTTATTTTAAAAATAAATTATACAAATTCAGATAACTTTACTAATTTTGTTTTGTGGTAGGGCTTACAGAGTGTCTTCAGCACTCCACAGCTAGCTTGTAGCATACTGTATACTACACCTTTACTACATATAAAACTGAAGTGTACTGTTTGTGTGATGAGAAGACCTTATTTAGAACTACTAGTCTAAAACAAGAATATGCTGTGTTTTACATTATTTTCTAATGACAACTAACTTAAAATTTATAAGAAAAAATAAATTTGGAATCTATTAGAAATCACCTCTCTTCTCATAGTTTAATATTACTTATTGGGCTTTGTTTTGATTTTCCTTATTTGTAGACAGCATTAGAGGGAAAGGGAGAATACATGTATTTGTTTGGTTGTCAAAATCAGATACAACAGCTCAGCTATGTATTTATTTAACAACAGTATTGTCATGCATTGTGAAAATGTAGTAAATCCTCTTGCAAGACATTCAGCTTGGGAATCTGACTCTTAGGAGAATTCAGAGAAATTCCAGTGAAAATAGTAAACACTTTGTGTTGACTGAAAATCTAGTTTTGACTGTACGGAACATTGCTGAATGCTGTATGGAATTTTTTTTAAAAAATAATTTAGTTTGTGTAACTGTTACTTTGGCAATACATACATGTTTGAAGTTTCAAACATGCATGTTTGAAGTTTTTGTTATTTTTTCCAATGCATTTGCTGTACAAAGTTAAATTATCAATACAAAAATAGACATTAACCAATAAAATAAGTAAATATATTCTGTATAAAAATGAAAAGGTTTTTATACTTATTATAATCCCTTACTAGTTTTGGGGGTGTGCTTTGGTTCTTTTTTTTTTAGGTCTTAATTAAATTATGCCGTCTTACTGGTGATACTGAGATGCCTGTGCTCCAGCTTGATATTTTGGGCTTAGGCACTGAAATTAAAATAAGAACATTTGACATGACTGGGAATGCCTTCCTTCGTGAAGTTGGTCTTCTGTGCCCAGAGTATATTGGTAAGTATTTATAATCTGGTCAAGGAATTAATTATTCATTAATAATACTGTGAATTTGTCTTCAAAAACTGTAGGGATTTTGTCAAATAGGGAAGATTTGCTTCCTAAGGTAAATTCAGGGTGAAGGCAAGTAAATCCGGAGCTCATCCTCTTATTAGTGCTTTGGTAAATATGTTCTGGTGCTGATGATGGTAGAGAGAGGTTTAACTATTTTGCATCTGCAAAACAGTAATGACAGCTAGTAGCCTAGTTGGCAGTTTATAGATTAAGAAAGTTCTAAATTTTATTTCTTTTAAAAAAATAAATTTCTGTATTCTTTTTTCTTTTTCTTTTTCTTTTTTTTTTAGATGATAATGACAAGCCAGTTTACATAATTACTACATTGGATAATGTAGAAGATGATCTTCTCACCCTGGAGTATATAAAGGTTAGGAAAAAGACTTTGCTTTAGAACTGTAAGCCTGTCATAAACATCACATTAATATGCAGTAGATGTTTAAGGCTTTTTCCTTACTTATTGATGTTTTTAACATCTTGAGTGTCATGTACAAAGTCTGTCTGCTCCTTCAACAGAATAACTTTTACATCTTAAGTTGTAGTGGTTTTGAAAATAAGTTTTCTTTAATGGAATTTACAAACTTCTGATTTGTTTGTTTTATGTGCACTTTTGGTGAAATAGACTGATATTAAGGGACCAGAACTGAAAACTGTCTGTCAGAATGTTCTACAGAAAATAAAGGTATGCTATCTTTTTTTTTAATATAATTTTCTCAGTTTGGGAGAAGAGGCATACTGGATAAACAAAATTTTTTCTTTTAGGTGAACTTTTCTTCTCTAGATGTTCATTTGCATACTGAGGCTCTGCTGAATGCTATTAACTATCTGAATAATCTTCTACCTAAACAAGAAACTAAAGTTGCGGAAGAACCAGTCCATGAAAAAACAGAGGAGAAGAAGGATGTTCTTAAAAAATTAAGTAAGTTTCTTTATTATTTTTTCCTCTTTTCATTACTCTGTCTTCACTTAAGTAAGGAATAAAACAAACGTATTTTCTATTTTTGCAAACCTGTCAGTGATGTTTGATAGAAATTTTGCTTAGAATAATAAGTATCTATAGGGTTGTATCCTTAGCCATGTGTAGTTTTCTGACATTTAGGTCAGGGCATACCTTTGCTATGTATTGGAGGTACTAAGTCAGTGTAAATAGAAAAGCCATACCTTGTTGTCAGGTTTTTATAGTTTTTTTCCTGGTGTGAATTAAGCATTTGATAGCCTTACAATCATTACCTTATACTTGAGGACCATTAGCCTCTGTTTGCTGAGTTGCTGAGTTGCAGTTCAAAGGGATACCAAAACAGTACATGTCCTCATTGAAGAATGCTAACATCTGTTATTTTTTATTTCCCATAGCATCAAAAAAATCAAAGTGTGAAGATGTTATTGACCTCATTATCTGTGCAGATTTATCATGTTTGCGTATTTTTATCAGAGAGAAAAGCCATAGAATAGCTGAAATTCACATTGAAGGTAGGAACAAACCTTTAATCCCAAAGACACAAAACTTTGTAACCATAATAGTGTATAGATTTTGTATATCTTTTTTTTGAGGTCTCGATAGCCAAGTGATCATGAAGAAAGCAGCAACTGATGTGACTGCAAAATTGAAGAACATCATTATTGTGGATTCTGATGAGACAGCATTGTATAAAAAGGTAAGCACATGCATGTATTCTTTGTAGGTTTTTTTTAATGGATGCTAAATTACACTTATTTTTTAGACTCTACTCTCTACTGTGACTTTTTTCAGTCATCTTTTACGTATTTGTTGGGAGTAGCATTCTCTATATGACATTGCTTTTGCTCCCACAACCAGTAATTATTAGACTGACATTAATTTGTGCAACTGTGATATTCAGCTGCTCATTGTGCCTCTTACTGTGTTGACTTTAGTGAAGAGAATTATTGAAGCTGAGATGTCAACTGAGTATTTTCAGCTATTTCAATGGATTTTTAAAATATAATATTTTTCTTCATATGTTATTGAGATACTTGAAGTAAAAATGTCTTAGTGGTGTGAGGTATATTTTGTTTTGAAGTGAAATTTCTCCAGTATGTAAGTTTTTACAGTAGAGATACAATTTTTTTTCTTCTTAAGGCTCTTTACATCACAGGAAAAGAAGTCTTCAACTTCAGAATGGTATCATATGTGAATGCTACAGATGGCATTGCATATACAAATATGGATGTTGTTGACAATCGTATTTACCTAACTGTTGGGTGTATTCAAGTAGTTTTTGTCAACAAGTTTGTTTCATCTATTTTGGTAAGTTAAATTTTCCAAATGCTGTTTCTTAGCATCCAGGTGAAGTTGTCTCTGAGCAAGAACAGGATAAGAATGTCCCATATGGGGTGGCATCTGTTTGTGTAAAAGCTCTTATATACTGTTGTAAAAACTTTACTGGGGTTGATGGTTGGGCTGTTTATTTTTCTTCTACATATGTTTGTTACTGTGGAGCAGATGAGTAAGCAAAAAGGTTTACTATTGTTAATAGTAATGTTTTTCTTAGATGATTTGTGACAGCTGTTAAACATTCATACCATTCACTATTCATAACACTGAAATATAAGTAAGAAACCATGAAAATTAATGCCCTTTCCATAGATTCTGCTAAGTAAATAAAACTTTTTATGCTCATATGATTAAATAGAATGGAATTCCTACAAGTCATGTTTCAAGGTCATTGCTCTTACCATCTAATTTTCCAAATATTTAGTATAGAAATTTATTTAAATATATGCATAATTTATCATATTTGAGGGAAGATTATCTTAATAAAGAATTTGGACAAAATGTATAGCAAAAATAACATTTTAGGATGGTTTGCTATTTAAATAACTATGATTCATAGTGTTTTTGAAGTACTGTAATTCTTAATTATTAATTCCTGAGATCTGTGTTCCTTTCCTAGGCTTTTATAAATAACTTTCAAGCTGCCAAGGAAGCTCTTACTGAGGCAACTGTTCGAACAGCAGAGAAAGCAGCTACAGGTGTAAAAGAGTTAGCAGAGCGTAGTTCCCGTTTGGCACTAGATATCAATATCAAAGCACCTGTTGTGATAATTCCGCAGTCAGCAATGTCTGCAAATGTCCTGGTGGCTGATCTTGGGCTAATCACTGTGAAGAACCGATTCTTTATTGCTAAAACAAAAGCACGGTGTACTCTCCCACCTGTTATTGACTCTATGACGGTGAAATTGAGTGAACTGAAGTTATACAGGTAATGTACTGTCAATATTTTAAAAACTAATTTAATCCTATTGGAATTCTTCAGTGAGCTTCAAGGAATAATTAAATAATTAGCTAATTGCTGGTGATTGACAGACTATTATCTTGGAATATAACAGCAAACTAACATTTTTTTAAAGCAATGAAAATGTATGGTTCCGGAAAAAGAGCAATCTTCACATCTTTAAATAGAAGCAAATGTTTGTTCTGGGCAAATTCTGTAGTACTATAGATTTATGCATTATTCATTACGTTGGGACAGGCTATACCTATTTGTATTGGACTGTTTTGATGTGATTTTCAAGCTAGGCTTAGCAGCAAAGGTACTGAGTTAAATAGCTATAAAGAACTGTTTGAAAATGGTCCTTGGTGCAGGGGGTTCATGAGAGGAGAGGGAATGGAAGGGGCTTTTCAAACACAGTTGAAGAGTACTGAAGAAAGAAGGAGTTGCTTTCCACTGGGGAGTACGTAAGAGATCCTGACATGCAGGAGTTTGTGTGTTGTGTTTCTGGTACATGCCTGATACCTTCTCCCTACAAAGAAAGGAGATCTGCTTGGGTGGAGTAAGGCTTCAACTAGAGCTACTTGGAATAGTATAAAGGCAGTTTTATAGCATTATTTAAAAAGATGAGGAAAATATAGAAATGTTTTTTTTTTAGAATGTGAAATATGTGAAAGCTGGAAGTATTTTGCTTCTCTTCACAGATCTTACTATGAGCAAGATTCTTTGCAAACTGAAGTACAGTTGCTGCAGCCAGTCAATCTGGAACTAGCTGTTGAACGAAATTTAGCTGCTGCATGGTATAATGAAGTTCCTGATATTGAAATATCTGGCCGACTCAAGCCTATGAATGTAAGGACTTGTTTCTGAAAGCAACTGTTAAAATAATTTTGGAAAACAGATTAATTTTTCTCTATAAAATTCCAAGCTCAGTAGTTAAGGTATTCTTTGATTTCAAGAGGTAGAACAGATTTTGTTGTTTCATAGGCTAAAAGGAAACGAATAGTTTTTTGTTCTAATTTAAGCTCAGTATTTCATCTGTGATACTCCAGGAGACTTTGTACTATGAATTACTGTTGCTAGTTAAAAATGCTTATTCTATTCTGGCCTTTTACCTGTCAGTGAAGGATTGGAAAAGTTGGGATTTACTGGTTTGTTCAATAGCACTGCTGAATTTGTACCTATGACAAGCCTGAATAGTTATTAATGACCTGCTGTGCCACATAGATATTCACAGATCTATGGGGCCAGATGGGATTCATCCTAGGGTGAGTTGAATGTGGAAAAAAAAAAAAAGTAGATTAAAATTTAAACATAACATAATTTAAATTTAACATTAAAAATAGAAAGGTTGTGAAGAGTATGAGGAAAACCAATTTGCGAGATTTTGAAATAGAACTCTTAAGTATTACTGTAAAGTAGCTGTAACTGTAAAGTGGCTTGTGACTAAATGCAGATAAAAATTTTGGTTGACTGTAAGTCAAACTATGTGTACATATTCTGACATCCCAGTTTCTAAACTGTAACTTGGTAGGGAAAGTTTGTGGATGAAAACAAAATAATGTGTGACTTCTGATTTCTAGAAATTACTGTAAGGAGTTGTGTGAATTTGAGAAAAATGTTCAGCATTGTAAACAGAGTCTCAGATGAGATTGATTTATCTGTTTATTTGTAAGCTTAGATTTTAGTTAACAAAAGTTATGCAAACAGAGTTGTTCTGATTTCCATTCCAATGTTTTTTAAAGCTAATTCTCAGTCAGGAAGATATTACCACAATACTGAGGACACTAAATGAAAATGCAGGTGAAAGCTCTGGTGCATCAACAGCTTTGCCAGAATCGAAAGCACCGACTAGTCATTCTAGTGAAACACATGGCACTTCTCAGCAGTCTGCAGGTAATATTTTCTAAAATTACATCATCTGGCATTTTTATGTATTATTGTCACTATATAGCTTCTGTTGGAATTGCATTTATGAATGGATGCCAGATTCATTTGTGTATACCAATACTGTAGAATCACAGAATAATTAAGGTTGCAAAAGACTTCTGAGATAATCAAATGCAACCTTTGACCAAACACCATGTCAACTAAACCATAGCACTAAGTGCCATGTCCAGGTCTTGAACGCTTCCAGGGATGGTGACTCTACCACCTTCTTGAGCAGAAATTCTTCCTGATGTCCAGCCTGAACCTCCCCTCCCCTGTTCCAGCTTGAGGCTTTATCACCTTACCCTGTCACTCACTAGCTGTCTGTGAAAAGAGACCCAGCCCCATCTTGCTGCATCTTCCTTTCAACCTGTCTTTCACAAGATGAGTCATCTGGTCAAAAAAAGGAGATCAGATTGGTTAGGCATGACCTGCCTTTCCTAAACCCATTCTGAAGCCATTCTGGCTGGACCTGATCCCTTAGTTGTCCAGTTTGTGCCATATGGTTACACTCAAGATGATCTGCTCCATAACCTTCCCCAGCACTGGGGCCAGGCTGACAGGTTTGTAGTTCCCTGGATCTTTCTTTCGTAGATGGGTATCCCATTGGCCAACCTCCACTCATCTGGGACCTCTACAGTTAACGAGGACTGATGATAAATAATGGAGAGTGACTTGGTGAGCTCCTCTGCTATCTCCGTCATCACCCTAGGTTGAATCCTGTCTGGCACCATAGACTTATGAGCATCTAAGTGACACAGCAGTCACTAATTACTTCCTCAGGGATTGCAGCACCTCTCTTCTACTCTCTGACCCTGTCTACCAGCTCAGGTGGCCAGCTTCCCAGAGAATAACCATTTTCACTCTTAATGACTGAGGCAAAGAAGGCATGAAGTACCTCAGCCTTTTCCTCATCGTTGGTGGGAGGGTATCCCTCCACATCCAATCAAGAGTGGAGATTATTCCTTTGCCTGCTCTTTGTTGTTAATGTATTTATATAAACATTTTTTATTTTACTTCACAGCAGATTGAGTGGTCAGGTTGAGTTCTATCTGAGTTTTAACCTTGCTGATTGTAGTTGGTTTAGTGCTGGCTAAATGCACTTACTAGAATAATTTACTCATTTTTTTGCTGTGAGGTAAGATTTAGGAGGACAGTAAAGAAAGCTCAAAACTTGAAAGGGTATAAAGAGAACTTTATTAACAGAACTAAAAGAATAATAAGAATCAGAATAAAACCTTAAGAACACTTAACTTACAGCCTCCTTTTTTTTTCTTACTGATAATGTAAATGGACAAAACTTGTGACTTCCAGTTAGTTAACAACTTCTAGAATAGTTTTTCATTAATTTTCTTAGGGAGAAGAGTTTTACTTACAGAGAAGTCTCCACAGCATAGCAAGAAAAAGTTTTCTTGTGGCTTCAATGTCACAGTGAATCAGCCACCTGGGAAAGGAAAATCTGTTTGCAGTGTTAAAATCCCTCCCCTTGACTTTGAGCTGTCCCTACAACTGTTTTTGAGGGCTCTATTTTTTGCTAGTGGAGTACACGTCTAAGGATGAGCTGTACAAAAGCAAAGGTTCTTTTCATTTATTTTTGAAATCATCTTTATCTCTGGGAACAGAGGTCTTCTTCTGCCCTGGGGGCAAAGTGTCTTTATCACTTTTATTTCTGTTAAAACTTCTAATTTGGTTCATAGCAACTTGAACATCTGATTTGCTTCAGCATGGATGCCTTTGCTCATGTCTATAGTTTGAACACTCTATCTCCCTATGTTTTTTTCATGAATTACAGGGATATTCTAGTGTATCATAATCTATCAACATGGCCTTACAAAAAGAATTTTAAGACTAAGGCATGTCCTCATTCTCCTCCTATTTGGAACTTGACTCCTTTTTTTATTGACTTTGGTGTCTTCCTGTTGTTTTGTTACGTTTCTTCTCCTCTTCCTTTTTTCTCAAGAGACGATTTGCATTTGCAACTTTATTCATACCTGCGGATGGTGGTCATATGATTGATCCCTCCGGGCGACGGCCGGACCATTCGCGGTGATGTATTTCAGGCCACGCTGGAGGCTCTGTGAGGATCTTAGGGCCCGTCAGGCTGCAAGCCTGGTCCCTGGCCCTTGCTACGTTCAGTTTCAGCCCCAGGGCTACTTTATGCATGGGCTGCAGAGCCGCCCCTGGTCTTAGCCACATGATTTCCCATGGCGCTGGTATAGCCCTCCCGGCAAGATGATTTGGCATCTTTCGGCTGGAATTCTTCGGCGGCCGCACTGGAGGGGGGCGGCCAGGATCTCAGCAGCCGGGCTAGGACGTGGCTGGCCTCCCCTCCTCCTGCTTGGCAGCCGCTGGGGCCCGGCCCTGACGGGTCGGGGCCCCGCAAGCTCCCGGGAAGGGGCCGGGCCCCGCGGCAGAGCCCGCCCAGCCCCGCGGCAGAGCCCGCCCAGCCCAGCAGGACCGCGCGAAAGTGGGCCGGCCCGGCCTGTTACCCGTTTCCAAGCGGGGAAAAAAAGTTTTTCTAGGGCTTGCCCGTCCTTAAAATGTGTTTTCACAGAAGCGTATTTAACTCTTTAAGTAGTTTAACTATGTGTCAATCTTCAAAGCTAGTCACTGATGTCAGGCACAGAAGAAGCTCTTAGCAGCTCCTCACAGAAAATTACTTCTGTAGTTAGTTCCTTCCCTCTCAACCAGAAGTCAATTAACACAAAACCAACACACTAATTTTCTTTCTATGTGACATAACAATATCCTTGTACACTTCTTCCAGTTGCCTGCTCCTTCTTCCAAAGATCATGAACTCTGATCTTCCCTGCTGAGTTCCTCCCTATTTAGCCAAGCCAGCACATAGAGACAGTCTGGCCCTGTGCCTATAATATTTCCTTCTTAAAGTACATCTAGACTTCTTAGACCCCTTTGGTTTTAAGGGCTTATTGTCAAAGGACTGACTGAACCAGTGTTCTGAATAGGACAACGTCCACCCTCCTGAAGTCCAAGATCTTGTTGACACCCCTGAGTATTGAAAACTCTTGTGTCATGGATGCTCAAGATGGCTCCAACCACGGCATCTCCCCCAGCCCTTCTCTGTTTGTAAGCAGCAGATCCAGCAGGGCAGCTCCTTGGGTAGGCTTACTTCCCAGCTGTGTTGGTAAGTTATCTCCACACACTCCAGTAATCTCCTAACCTGCCTCCTCTTTGCTGTGTTAAATTTCCAGAAGACATCTGGCAGGTTAAAATTTCACATGATTTCATGACAATCATGAAACATCATTTTATCTTAGTTCATTCACTTCTTCATCCTCTATGGGTGGTCTGTAACAGACTCCCACCAGGATATCTGCCTTGTTGGCCTTCCCCCTGATTGTCACCCATAGATACTCAACCTTCTCATCACTGTCCTGGAGCTTTGTAAAGTCAAAACACTTCCTAGTGTACAGAGCCACCCCACCGCCTCTCCTTCCTTGCCTGTCCCTTCTGAAGGGCTTGTAGCCATCCAATGCAGCACTCTGGTCATCCCACCACATTTCTGTCATTGCATTCCTGCTGCACTCCGGCTCATCCTATTTGTTACCCATTGTACACTACCCAGTGTATTGGTGTAGTTGCACTTCAGCTGGGCTACTGATTTTACCCCTAACCCTGGCATTCTGGCTCTAGGCTCATCTTAAGTGAGCCTGGTCTTATTCCCACCCCCCTGCAAATCTAGTTTAAAGCCCTCTTAATCAGCCCTGCCAACTCATGGACAAGAATCCTTTTACCCCTTTGAGACAGATGAACCTCATCTGTCCCCAGCAGTCCTGGTATTACATCAATTAACTCATGGTCAAAAAAAAAAAAATTCACTGATGTCACCAGCCTTCAAGCAATATGTTCATGAGGTGGGTTCTCCTGTTCATTTCAGTGTTCTTCCCTGCTACTGATGGGATCAAGGAAAACACTAGAGGTTCTCACAGAATCACATAATGGGTAAGGTTGGAAGAGACCACAGTGGGTCATCTGGACCAATACTCCCTTCCTAAATAGGATCGTCCCAGAGCACATGGCACAGGATAATGTCCAGGCAGTTCTTAAGTATCTCCAGTGAGGGGAAACTCCACAACCTCTCTGGGCAATCTGTGCCTGTGTGAGGTCATCTGCACAGTAAGGAAGTTCTGTTTGGAACTTCCTGTCCATAACTTTCTTCCCTGTCCACCTCACTGTCCACTGATCCAGGCAACGCTTGCTGAGTTTGCCTGTGAGGATGTTGTGAGAGACATTATTGAAAGCCTTGTTGGAGTCAAGGTAGACAATAACCGCTGCTCTTAACTCATCCATCCATCATCTCATAGAAGACATTCAGGTTGGTCAAGCATGATTCCCCTTAGGTGAATCCATGCTGACTATTTCTTACCACCTTTTTTTCTTCCATGGGGACGGAAGAGATGGCCTCCAGGATGAGGCACTCCATCACCTTTGCTGGGATAAAGTGAGGCTGACTGGCTGGTAGTTCCTTGGGTCATTCTTCATTGCCCTATTTGAAGACTGGGATGACATTTGGTTCCTTTTGGTCCTCAGGCATCACTCCTAACCACCACAGCCTTTCAAAGATGATTGTGTGCAAGTCAGCTCTCTCAGCATTCATAAATATGTCCTATCAGGGCCCGGGGTCTTGTGGATGTCAAGATTGCACATATGCTCTCTAACCCAATCCTCCCTTACCAGGAAGAGCTTTCTTCCAACGTTCCTTTACTCTGGCCTCCTGGGTCAGTGATTTCTGAGGGCTGGTCTTGTCAATGAAGACTGATGGAAAGAAGACATTCAGTAATTCCTCTGCTTCCTCTGTTACCAGTGTCCCTCCCACATTTAGCAATGTCCCATGTTATCCTTACTTTTACTTTTCTTATTGAAGAAACCATTCTTGTTGTCCTTGACATCCTTGGCCAGATCTAATTCCTGATGGGCCTTGGGCTTCATTGTCTCAACTTACCCTGACAACCTGTCTATACACATTCCAAGTAGCTTCACCCCACTTACATCTCCTATGTATTTCCTGCTTATGTGTGTGTAGTATCAGAAGCCCTTTATTAATGGGCTTATCTTACCATGGAGGTCTCTTACCCCTTTCTGATTTCAAGCCTGATTTCTTGCTCACTGGCCTGCACTGGGATGCCAGTTCTTGAGCCTGGAGGAAGTGATCCTTGAATGTCAATTTCTCTTCCCTGAAAAGCCTGATCCTGTGGATTCTTTCAAGAAAATTCCCTGAAATGGCTAAAGTTCTCTCTCCTGAAGTCCATGGTTACAATCTTACTTGCTGCATTTTTCGCTTCTCACCCAATGAGGAACTCCACACTCTCATGATCACTACCCAGCCAAGGCTGCCTCCAACCTTCACATCCCCCATGAGGCCTTCACTGCTTGTTAGTGTGAGGTCAACCAGCACAACATTTCTTGTGGGATCCTCCACTGTGCATGGCAGGAAGCTGTAATCAATGCTTTTCAGGAACCTGCTGGGCTGTTTGTGTTTCCCATTGCTGGTTCTGCAGCAGATGTCAGGGTAGTTAAAGTTCCTGCTCAAGAACCAATGTCTGTTTTTCTGAGGCTTTGTGCTGCATATTGGAGGCCTCATCCACTTCCTTCTCCTGCTTGGGTGGCCTGTAGCAAACACCCACAACAAGTGTCATCCCTACTAGTCTGCCCTTTTATCCTGACCCATGAGTTTTTGACTTGCTCATCATTCACCACAAGGCAGAGCTTAATACCTTCCGGATGTTTCCTTGTATAGAATGTTTTTCTTAAACAGAATATAGCCCTTCATTTCAACAACCCGGTCATGTGAGCTAGCCCACCACATCTCTGTAATTGCAATTAAGTCAAAGTCCTTTGACTGCACACATGTTTCTCTTTTCTCCTGTTTGTTTTCCATACTGGGCGCACTGGTGTACAGGCATATTATAGAAGTATTTGATTGTACAAAAGGATGCCCCCTAGACTGTCATGCGGTTACGTCTTCAGATGCTTGTACTCACTGTGTTCCCTCTTAAGCCCGTTTTTTACCTGCTTGGGTGATTGCTGTAGTTCTCCCCTTCCCACACCTCACCTCTGTCAAGCCTGGCCATATTCTTTTTCCTCTTCAATTCTAGTTTAAAACTCTCTCAAGTTAGCCCTGGAGTTAGCCCTGCTAACTACTGAACTAAAATCCTTTTTCCCCTTTCAGACAAGAGGATCCTGTCTAATGCCGGTGGGCTCAGTGTTCTATAAACTGACCCATGATGAACAAAACCAAAATTCTGGTGGTAACACAGAATTGTGTTACCAAGGGGTTCATCTGCATGATTTTCTTGACAGGACAGAAGAGAACAGAAATTGTGTTCCAGATTCTGTCTCCTAGTAGTAGTTATTACCTGAGCCCCAGGAAGGCAGCAGACTTCCCTGTGGGATGGGTCCAGCTGGCATGTAGGGCCCTCAGTTCCTCTCAGAAGAGAGTTGCAACAATTACTCTTCTTTCTCTTTCACCTGAAATTGTGATGCATTTGGTTGACTGACTTGTGCTGGGTAACACCCCCAGGTAGACCTTTATCTTCATTATCATTTGTTCTTCACTATCATTTGTTTCACCCTCAGGTTCTAGAGCCTCATACCTATTACATGAAGTTACCTGTGAAAGCAAGGGAGGTGATTCTCCTGTTGCCCGCAGCTGGGACCTGTTTCAGATTTTCCCCTTGTCTTCTAGTTCCCCTCCTTCTGTCTGATGATAAGAGTGTTGGAGTTCCTCTAACTTGTGCTGAGCTTCTACCTCCTACATTTCTCTCAGTAATTTTCACCAGTCTATTTTTCTGTCAGACCCCGATACTCTTCAGCCTCTCTACTCCCTCTCTAAACTCAGCCACCAGGCTCAGCGGGTCATCCACCTGGTCCCACTGCACACAAGTGTAGTATAGTGTAGTGTAGTGTAGTTCTGCCCTCTGGGGCTAATGCCAAGCTCCAGCACTCCCTGCAGCTGCAGACCTGAGCAGGTGCATGCTTCTGAGGAAGCTTGGTCTGGGTTGCTGTGCTCCGACTAGCAATGGCTTTTGGCTTTATGGAGATCACTGTTGGATCTGTTTTCATGGGGTGAGTGAAAACCACCTGGTGAGCTCTCCTAAGGAGCTGAGAGGGTCACTCTGCCCTCCTACATGCCCTGCCCACGTGAATTTCTGCAGCAAGTGCTGTGCCACATCCTTCTGATGTGCCACGTCCTGTTTGCCCACATTTTCACTGTGCTCCAAGCTGCTCATGCTTACTAGAGTCCTTTAAATCTCCTTTGGTTGCTCTGGCAAGGCTCTCACCATGTAGGCTGCACCTGGGAGAGTTCCTGGACCCTGCCACGTCTCTCCCATCTCTTCCCTGACTCTGGGAACCCCCTACCAGGCTCTTTTGCCCTGTAACTGCAGGTGCTGTGGCTCCCGTTGTTGCTGCTGTCACTATGTGCCTCCTTGGTTGATGAGGTCGGTTGACTGCCAGTTGACCTATTACCTTTACATTGTGGTTTGAGCTATATCTAACAGCAATAATAATGAATAGGAGCAGCTGAGCCACTATAGTGAGTTTTGGAGCAAGACATGAAATGTAAGAGTCTTGTTTTCCTGGCCATAATGCAAGGCAGCACTTAAAAGTCTTGTCAGCTGCATTTATGACCATCTCAGCTTTGAAAGGCTGCCATTTTACTCTCTTTCCTGTATATGGTGGTTTTGTTGCTGTTCTAATTCAGTTCTGTTTGTTGTAATGATGACACCCCTGAAAGTTGTTCCTATTCAATACATGTCACTGCCTATCTGTTCAGCACACACTGAAAAGGAAAGCAAGTAAAGTTAAGAAAACCATCTTTTGTTGAATTCTTTTATTAAATATGAAAACCAGCAGCAATGTGGTAGATGAACAAATGAGGATGAAAGTAAATTTGTATTCTTTGTAAGACTTCCGCACACAGTACCATCCAATATTAAGGGTATATTGTACATTTGTGTTTTAAAGACAGTAAAAATCTCATGTAGAATATGTAAGGGGAGTGTTTTATATTCTCAAACATTGTGTGATTTTGCCGAAAGTTGTTTTACAAAGCATGATAAACACATGCTATGTGTGGATGAATTTACATATGGAGAAAAAGGGAAGTTGCTGTCTTTATGGTCATAAGCGAGGGTGTTTCATTTTGTTTTTTTCCTTATTTGCAGTCTGGTAATTTTCTTAATATTAACCATTTTTCTGATTCCTGAAAGGTGTAACTGTTGTGACATCAGCTGTGGTGGAATTGCATTCACCTATGAAAATTAAAACAACACTAAAACTGGACTTCAGATTTGACTCTCTTACTTTAGTGTTGTATAGTCCAAATTCAAAACAGGTGAGTAAAATTTTGGTTACAAAGAGTAATCAGCAGCTTTTTGCCTAGAGTCCTGAAAATTCTGAACAAGAATAGCTTAATTTATGACAGAGAAAGTGTTTTCTAGCAATAATAACAAATGTAATGGAAATGAGAGAACAGCTATGTTAGTTAAGTTGCTTGGCAGATACTACAGGAAATAGAATAGCCAGTGATAGTACATAATACATGGCATCTTCTGTCATCTGACTAAAAATTGATGAAAATTTATATTAATTAAAAATATAGTTTGGGAAGAAAAATATGCAGAAGAATGAAACATATTCATTAGTTACACGTAGAGATGGGTACATGGACACACGCAAAATGATGGAGAGTCTTAAATTTGTCAGTAGAATTGCATTTATATTCACCTTGGTTTAAACTTGCCACCAGATTTCTGACTAAATTTTGTAATTTATTATAAACTTAGGTCTCTCATTTATGTAAGCTTGCTTTAGAAAGATGGTAGAAGGGCAAAATTTTGGTCTTTGAAATTTTCTCTTGTTTTTTTATGTTGTTGATTGTGGTTGTCTTTTGAATTAGTAGTGGTTTATTTAATTTATTATTATTATTATTGAAAATATCATCAGTTAGAATAAAACTGTGTATCACAACTATATATTATTTTAGTTACCTGTAATGAAATCTACAAATGTTTCGTTTAAACAGGTTAACAGTTTGGATCAGAGAGATGACCTTTTGAAGCTTGCAGAATTTAAATTAGTTCTCATGTCAGCTGCTCTGAAAATGTTATCAGATGGTTCAATGAATGCGTCAGTCAAACTGGCAAACTGTACATTAGATGATAAAAGACAATCAATCCAGAAGGCTACACCAAGGTCTGTAATTTTTCATAATTTATTAGAGTTAGAAAAAGAGTTCATAATGTTTCAGTTTAATTAATATTCTGTTAAAACCACAATTGTTTTAGTGTAGGGGTTCTTAAAGTACCTATTACTGTGGATTTATGTTTCATGTGCCTTTTGTTCCACATATCTTTGAGAGACCAGTGCTAGATACAATAAATGAAATAAACTGAACTTTAAATATAAATTTAATGAATGTGCATAGAAAACAATTTCACTTCCCACTTTAATGAAATGCTAAGAGAGACTGAGATGATGTTTCGTGAGTAGTAACAAACTTCAGTAAAATGTAGTACTTTAGATATGTAAGCAAGTAAATATGATGGTTTGACTTGCTAAAATTGTTAACACCTTTTGTTACCAGTGTATGGGATTCCAGTTAGTTTTAAAGTTATATAAAATTCGTGCTAATGTTTTTATTGGTCATGCCCTAAAATTATTTGTGTTGCTTTTTAAATTTGATCTTGTTAATGTATTGCATCTGGAATGAGAATCTTGAATGTTCTTCTGGCTTTTTATTGTTTCATTAAATTGCACCTTAATTGTTTTTCAGAATGGTGGAAATGAAACATGGATTTGAAAAAAAAGTTATGGTGGATGTAAACTACAAACAGGGGAGAGATGGCACTGTTCTTGATGTTATTGTTCAAGAGATATACCTTTGTGCAAGCATGGAGTTTCTACTTACTGTAGCAGATATATTCCTAAAGGCTAATGCAGAAAGTGCTGCTGCACAGAGAAATCTCAAGCAGTCATTACCATCAAAGGACCAAGGTATATACCAGTATACACTGGAGATAATTTAAAATATGTATTTGAATATCAGCTTAATTTTAATACTATGTAATTAATGCTATGTAATACTATGTAAAAAATACAATACTCTTTTTATGCTATTTCCTGTGTTGTTATATATAGAACAGCTTGTAACCATTGATCTTGCTTTCTTTGCATCATGGAAAGAAAATTCATTCATGACCTTTTTCTTTGTTTCCAAATGAAGTCTTGTTTCACTAGAGAAAGAAGATACCTAAAAATATATGTTTAAAATGAAACAGGAATAATAATGGAGCATATTATATTGTGCTTGCTCATGGAATGGGCCTGCCTAATATTGTTGCCTAGAAATGTCTTTTCATTTGTCCACTGATGTGCATTACTTCCTATATCAGAAAACAGACTTTTAGATTGAGCACTTGACATAAAAAATTGGTCCATTAGAGCTTCAGAGCAGGAAATATTATTTTTATGCTTCCAGGACTCAAGTAGTTCTCATGAGGTATGCCAAAGCAAGTCCCTGTATTTTTGATGTTGTTTTCCTGTGCCCTGAATATCATGGTGGTGTCCCTTTCAGCCAGGCCTGCTGTGATTATTTGCTGGTGATCAAAGTCTGAACAGATAAGGAAGTCTTATATGAAAGTGTACTTTTATTTCAAGTGTTTACATTAGGTATCTGTAATGCTGCATGATTGTCCTGTGGAAAAATGAGGGTTTGCTACTCCAGAGTAATGTGGAGTAATGTGCCTGGCATTTTCGTAAGACTCTTATCAGAGCTGGCAGATGTAGGTATGGAGTGAAGCTTATATATTTGTTAATGTCACAGTTAGTAATAGTGGAGATACTGTTACCCTTTTTATTTTGACAGAGAAGCTTTGTGGAGTTTTTTGTTGTACACAAGAGTAATTAGATATTAAATGGTTTTGTGCCTTCAATGAAAAGCCTAGAAATGTCAGTTGCAGGGATTGACAGATTTGCTAACACAAGTTGTGATAGACCTTACCCCTAAATAGGCAAGGCCTCCCTGTAAATTACAAGAATGAATTAATTTTTGTAATTAGTATCATTAATTATAGTAATAAATTATATTAATAATTAAATCACAGCATGAAAATAGTAGAAATTGAATCTTTGAACAATTAAACTAATGTTATTCATATTTCTGAAGCATCTGTGCAGCCTGTATCTACGATGGAAGTGAACATTGTTGTTAAAAATCCAGAGATTGTGTTTGTGGCTGATTTAACAAGAAGTGACGCTCCTGCACTGGTGGTTACAACACAGTGTGAGGTCTTCATTAAAAGTAGCCCTGAAAGGTACAGCATGACAGCTGCTGTTAGAGAGATACAGATGAAAGCATGCCCATTTCTTCCAGAAGAAAGGAAAGGGAACATTACTACGGTGAGTTTGCAGCCATTCAGTGTATATTTAAAAGGTGCTGTTTAACCTATACTACTAAAATACTAGTAATATCTGAAATGTTCATCATTAAAATGTATAATACAGTATAGTAGTATACATTTACAGTATGAGTAAAATTTTGTGGCTAACATTTTTTTGATTTTATTCTCTTTTGTCTAATATGCCTAAAGCAGCATCTTGACCTGTGGCATTGGGGTTTGCTTTGTATGAAAAGCTACAATGCAGAGCCCAAAGGAGTAAAAGGTTAATTATCTTTCATATCCCATGTAAGCCAAATAAATAGAGTTTTGTAAGTGTATGCTATGTCAAAAGCAGTATAATAAATTTGGAGTGCTATCAGTCTACCCATGTCCTCAGACCAGACATGAATTTTGAAGAGCAGATATTTTCAGCTCTCTGTTAATGCCTGTTTGCTTGAGTGACTATGGAGTGACATAGGAAAGACCAAAGCTATAAGCTATAAGCAGAAAGGACTGGGGCTTCCCTTTCATCTCAGTTTCAGGTAGAATCATAGCACCTCAGTTTACTTCTTGGGTATACACAGTCTTTAATTGCACTAAAATGTTAAGTCTAGTCATTTAGAAAGCAATGAACTAGCATTGATAGCCACAATACCATGCAAAGTTGTTCGACTTTTGTTTTTGTAGCTGGCAAGTGTGGCATAAACATTACTTTCTTTGTAGAAAGCTATTGGCAGGCTTCACACCAAATTTTCCCTCTTACAGGAATATCTTCTGATGGAATCTCTTATCTCAGACTGTAGAAATAGGGAAAAAGACCTGAATCTGGCAGCACAATCTATTGTGCTATAGATGGAGGAAAAAACTTCAGAGGACAGTAGTTTAAGTGCTTAAAACAGTACCTTCCTTGAAAGATGAAGAAAGTTCTTGAGGAGAGTCAAAAAAAAAAAAAAAGTTACCTGTAGGAACATAACTGCTCCTTTTGAAAACATATGTGTAAGCAAACCTCTGAACCCAGGTTTTCTGTAAACAATCTAAATTTAGTCTGGGAAAGGGTAATAGTTTGAAAGCAAGCCAGTGAGTGATACAAAGTCAGAAATACAATTTAATAGGAAAATTAAAATAAATGCAATAATACAGAAACACTGACAGAGTCAGACTACAACCTGACACCTTGCTGGTCAGGACATTGGTAGTTCAATTAAATGGTGGCTGCAATCCTGTTGAAGTGGTAGATGTGGTTCTGTTGAAGCAGTGATTCTGTATAAGGCTTTGATCTTCCTCTGAAGGTCCAGAGGTAGTTGTGGAGCTCTTGTCCTCTGGGAATTTGGTTGATAAGGCTGCCTGTGGTGTTCTCAGATCATATCCAGATAGGAATGCTTGGTTCCCCCCTCTGGGCAGAGCATCTCACAATGGGATGATGTGATTTTTGAGTCATGCAGTGAGGCTTTTCTGCCCATTAGCAGAAGTTATCTTGTGGATTATCACAGATGAATCATGGAGAAATAAGGAACACTGCCCCACTTGGTTTTAACAGTTTATGAAGATGGTAATAGAATATATACTTTTGGGTACATCTTACATTGTAACCTAAGACAAAAAGTAATTGGGTTGGATGAATTCAGCCTTTTGATGACAAAACCATCAAAACTGAGAGACCTCTAAGGCCACTTAATCCAACTGTCAACCCAGTGTAGGAGCCAACAGAGAGATGGGGACTTCAGGCAACTCTTCTTTAGAAAGCTGTCTATTCCATAGACTAGATTACAGCAGTGGGGGTTGTGGGTCAGCCTTCAGCTGCTAGCTATAGGCAAGCCGTGTGTCCTGAAGCCCCTTTAGTTCTGGTTACAATGCATTGCATATTTTTCTTTACTGAGCATCTTAATACATAACAATCAGCATCATACACAATACCTTTACATTTATATATATCCTATCAAAACTGCTAAAATTATTATATTATGTTAGTGACTAACCAATCATTTGAGTTAGTATTTTTTTTGTTTTGCAGTGGAAAATCCTTGCTTTGGTAATAAACCTCTTTCTGGCTGCCTATGCTTTGTTACTTGACAGAAAGCATGCTTTATTTGAAGACCACTTAACCTGTTGGACTTTAGCCATACAACCTCCTTCTAACTGACTAAACCTTTGTTCTAAACCTTCCAACTCAACTAAACCTTTGTTCTCTCAGCTGTTTCAGCAACAACTGGCCATAAAAACATCTTTTTAATATCAAAACTTGCTTTCACTTCTAGAGAACCTTCTGCTAAGCATTCGTATCTGTAAAACTTTTCTACTAAATTTTCATCCTTTCCATTAACCCATTGCTACCACAGTCACCCCTTAACCATATCCCCAAGTGTCACGTCCAGATGCCAAGTAGGGAGACTAACCTCTAGATTTAAAATAGCATGAATGATGAGGGGTTTTTTGTGTGTTTCTCATATGTGTGTTGGTCTAACGAGGAATCTCTTATTTTTCATTCCTGAATGCAATAGAGTAGGAAAAAACGGTTTGAGCAACAGAATAAAAAACATTATTATGGACAAAACTTCTGTTAGATCAAACTCATTTGGGGAAAGCGTGGTCAAACTAATTCAAGGTATATCTGTGCCTCCAGCATCTGTCGTGGTTTTAAACCAGTAATTAACAAAAGGGGAAAAAAATTACTTATTTCTTGTTGTGAGATATGGATTAAAACAAGAGCAAACTAGGCATAAAATTTGAAAGGAATAAAGAAAGTTTATTGACAAACTACAATAATAAGAACACCAGAATAAACTTCCAGAAAAACCTTTTCATTTCTTACTGCCCACCATTCTTTTGTTCACATGACAACAGAGACAGAAACTTTAGAACTTTGATGGTTTAAACAGTCCCAATTCCTTCTACAGTCTTTTCATCAGTCTCTGTAGAGAAACAGAAGTTCCTTTCTGTTAATTTATGGAGTTTCTCACAAGAAAACTATTTTTGTTATAGTTTTCCGTTTCCTTGATATCAGCTGCCCAGAGCTGCTGTTATCAGAGCCCACCCCACCCATTCCACATCACTCTGAAATGTGTTATGGGTCATGATGTTTAGGGATAGTATTTTTAAGGATAAGTTACTCAAAGGCAAAAAGTATTCTTCATCTGTTTCTGCGAGCTTCACTAGAAAACAGTTTTCTCATTGCCTCTCAAGGCTTCAAATTTCCCAGCACTTCACTATACCATAATTACTCTACTTTTTACTCAAATTTACACTTTGAACACTCTATTCCTCCCCATACTCTGTCATGAATTAAAGGAGTTTTTTTCAGGACTTCATTGTCCATCCCCATAGTTTTAACAGAAAGATATTTCAGCTTAATCAAAGCATCTTCTTAATTCTCTACCTTTCTTGACGCTTCTTTTCTTTCTTGCCACTAGTAGTTTATAAAGTCTCTTTTCATGTTGATCACTCTCTTTTTCTCTCTCTGGATAAAAAGATTAATCCGCAAGTCTCATCTGGATAAGAAAGAGTTAAAATCCTGCCCAAGCTTTTGTAGATGGTTCGGTGATCTCTGCTGAACAGGAGCTGGAGCCGTCTGCGATGGAAAGTTCCTCATAGCTGCTCTGGAGAGCGTGGTCACCGTCTCTGCTTGCAGCAGGCCCAGAGCCCCTCTCCTTCTTCACTCGACAGTTTTCTAGTGAATGTAGTTACAGCAAAACCTGCAGCCGAGCCAGAGATCGGCCGGGCCTGGCCCGGCCCGACCTGGCCCGGGGCAAGCCCCCCCCGCAGGCCCCATCTCACGGCCGGGAGAACGGCAGGCCCAGCCCGGCCCCCGCCCGGCCGCATGGCGGGCAGGGAACTGGAGGCCAGCCGGAGGTCTGCTACCTTTCACAGCCAAGAAACAAACAGAGAACAAGAGAGTTCTGGCTTTTTACTTTAAGGTGGGGTTCACAAGTTGATCCCACTTTTCAATGGCTAAAACTGCTGTCAATTCTCAGCAATGACCGATAATTGGTCAGGAGAAAAGACTCCAGGCAGGCCCCAGCAACTCCAACTTTCCTTAAAGGTAAAGTAACTCCATGACAGCATCTATTCAGATATGGACAGAGATGTCAGAAAAGATGGCAGAGTCAATATGGTTTGCAATTACAGTTTTTGAAAGACTAATCATCTCAGATGGGGATCAAAGAGCAAATTCTCCTGTTTGTACAGTGTCAGTAGAGTCTAATTTCATCTGAGTGCTCTATTAATAACAGCACCGGTTTTGTTTGTAGCATACCTCTGATTTGGTAAACTTTGGCAAGTGAAAACGTTCAGGGGCTGATTGCAAAACAAAGCTGGAACTGAGTGGTTGTGATTCAGACATATTCAGTTATATTGTTACTCAGGAAAACTATAACTGTGTCAGTGCTGTCTTGCAACTGAAGAACTGGTTCTTCTCAAAAGGCAGAGGCATGGTGGTGCAGTGCGTTGAAGGCATCTGCAGACTTTACCATAAGAATGGAGTTACTGAAGTGTAATGCTTTTTACTGTGGATGACTTCTCAATCTTTAGTGATTGAGAATGGCTAAGGTGGTGCTTCTGGATATTTGTTTTTTTCTTTGAACTTGTCATTAGTGTTCAGATTTCTCTTAATTTTGAATAATGAAATATTTTTCAATTCAATTATCTTTCAGTTTTGAAGAATGAAGTAAGTTTTCTTTCAGTACTTTTTATGTGTATGATTTCAAAGTAAGTCTTTAATTATACTTTTTTCTCCATATGACATGTGTTTGTTGTACAGGTATTGCAGCCTTGTGACTTCTTCTTTGAAATGAAACAGTCAGGAACTAATCCACAGACAGCTGATCTAACCATTAAATCTCTAACAATAGAAGTAAGTAAACTTGTGTTTGTCTTGATTTTGGGCAAATTTGGGAAGAAACCTCTGAATTGTGTCCCTCCAGAAAGCAAATTCAAGCAGCTCCTCTTCCAACTGGTTCAGGAAAAGATTTTCTTGGAGAAAAAGTGAGAAAACCTGTTTATTTAACAAGCACAGTATCTAGAAGCATAAAAAAAAAAATTTAAAATATTAAACAATAAAACCTCTCGCTGTTTGAAGAGATGGCAAATTCAGAAAGTCTTTGTTGTGGAGTGTAGCTTGGCTCGCTCAGTCTCATATCAGTCCCTCTGATGCTGGAAAGTGCCGAGGCCCAGGCCCCAGTGGGCCACAGGTGTGAGCTCCCAGTGTTTGTCTGGGGTTTCAGTCCAGAGTAGGTTTGAACGGATCCAAGAAAAAAAAGCAAAAACCCCACAGTCCAGGGAGCTTCTCTGCCTCAGCTAACTAAAAAGCAAAGGAGACCTCTCTTCCTGTCCATGCTGCAGACACCACAGTCTGGAAAGAGATGCAGGGGAGTGAGTGCAGTTTCTGAAAGCAAACTGCAACTACTTCTTTCCCTCCTTCCCTCTCAGAACCAGTTTTAAAGGTACAGAACTTAACATCCAGCATGAACAGAACAGAGAGTTGGGGATACAAATGTCATAAAGTCACCCCAGAACCATATTGTAGTTTTAATTTTTTGCTTCTCACTCAGCAGGCTATGAAGTTGCTTCAGGAATGACTGAAGTGGGGAATTGTTCCTGTTCTTCATTAGAAGAACACCTACCTGTTGAGCATGTCAAAATAAATAAGATTGAAAATTAATAACTGCGTCACTCTGCTTCAGTTTTGAAATCTGTGTTTTATAAAATGGATGGTATGCAGAGATACATTTTGAAATGCTGGGATAAATCATTGAATGATGTAGTTTAGAAAACTTCCATCAGGAAATAAGGCAGGGGTGGCAAATCTGAAAAGATTGAACTATTGCTTGTGGAAGGGGAAGTATGTTTGAATGAGAGTCCTGTAGAAAATTTTTATAAAGTGTTTTGTTTTTGTAACATACTTGTTATACTTTTGTGTCTGAAACTAGCTGTTTCTGTACTAGAGTCTCATTTGCAGTTATTCCAATTCCTTTTTTGTAGGTTTCACCAATAATCATAAACACAGTAATTACTATTACATCAGCTCTTTATCAAACTACAGAAGCAACAAAAGAAGAGATTAGTCAAATTCCTCCTGATTTGTGGAATAAGAAAGATATAAAAAACCTGAAAATGTGGTTTCTAGAGGAGACTAATGAAAATGAAGATAAAAATCCAAACATGGAACTGGTTCCCACAGGAGAGTCATTGAAAATTAATATAGAATCTGTTTTTCTAACACTTGAAGCTGGGGTTGGGCACAGAACAGTGCCAATGCTTTTAGCGAAGTCCTCATTTACTGGAGAAGTCAAGAACTGGAGTACTCTAATCAACCTACATTCTCGTCTTGAGCTAGAGGTGAGGAATTTTACAAAAAGGAACAGAAGTTTTCCTAGGATGCTAAGCATTATTGTCTAAATTTTACATACATGTTATTTAGACAATAAAAGAAAACCCATATATTTGATGGCTAAACTCCTACAGATATGTGTTGTGGGAGCATGATGGGAATGATGGGTTAAGATAGCTAAATTAACATGAAAATCTGATGCATCAGATGTAATGTTAATTAATGGCACAGTAATTGGTGTTATGCAGCCTCAAATTTGCACTCTTTGACTCCTAAAGACCTATTGCATTAGTGTTAAGTGTTGGAATAGCAATTGGCTAAAATATCTAATAATCTTCAGTTAATATTACAGTAGAATATGTGTTGTTTCTATAGAATACAATGTGGTACAAGTTTTGTTCATAAAACATCCAAACTGATTCATATTTGGAAATTAATGACAAAAGTCAGTGATTGTTGTAGGTAGATTCTTCCTTATTTATAGTTCCTTTGAATTCCAATACACGTACCATTTAAGCTAAAATTGTATTTTAAGTGGCACAATTTTTACCACTTTCTTGGAACTGGGACTTTGCAGTAGAGATTGCCTCATTTTTTTCTCTAATGCATTTGTTTCATCTTATGGTAGCAGCTGAAAGTGCAATCTGATTATGAATCTTTTAGATTACCAGAATAATTAATATACTTGTAAATCAGAATTTTTTAATTAAGTTTTACTAAATTCCTAACTGATTTCTGGATTTTGATAGGTACATTATTTTAATGAGATGTTTGGTGTGTGGGAGCCTTTGCTTGAACCTCTGGAAGTTGAAAAGACTGACTTATTCAAGCCATGGACTCTTGAAATCAAGGTATGGTTTCCAAAGCTGAACTCAAATATCACATTACAATACCTTAGAAAAAAACAAATGCTCTCCACCTTTAATTTCTGAGACTAATCTAACAATTTTGTTGTCTCTTGTTGGTTACTGAGTTTTTTTTCCAAAATAGTAAATGAAGCCAGCTGTTCTACAAGGAAAGATCTAGACTCACAGATCTCTTAAATACTGTTTTTCAGGTGGCAAATTTTTATTCTAGTTGCACAGGGTTATCAAAACAGCTTTATATCGGCTTGTCCTATTAGGCAATATGCTAATGATGCACGCAGTGGATGGAAAGACAAGCCACTGCACTGGTTCCACAATAGTATGTGTTGCAGAATTGTGTTGGAAAAACTGATAGCTGTTGAGTAGCCCAAAGAGTATTGTGGGACTAGTGCTCTTAACACTTCATTTTCATCTTACATGGAAATAGTCTAGGTTCCGTTCTCAAACTAGGTAAGATGTTATTGAAGGATGGGAGGTACCTTTTGTTTGTCCTCTTTCTGTCTTAACTGTTTCATTTCATTGTTTCCTGACCTTTTTTGAAACTGTTCAAATATTTTTAGCCTGAGAGGTTGCTCAGAATTGAAGACCCACCCTTTTCCTAGGACTACCATCAGAAACTTTCAACAACAATAGCCTTAGAAGGATAAAGACTAAGTTACTGCAATTAAGAAACTGCTATTTAAAATACCCCCAACAATTTTCCAGAAAGGTACAAGACATAATACAAGAGAGAGGCAGAAGATAGTGAGTCAAACCTCATGTCTTCTCATCCCGATATGAAATAAAAAAATTAGAAATACATCATTTCCAAAAGTGTTGAAGGCTACAGAATATATTCCATCAGTTGGGTTTTTTTTATTTTTTCTTTCAACCAAAGGAAAACAAAATAGGTATTTGATTTGGAAACACATAACGACTAAATTTGGCGACTGTTTTAACACTAGAAAGTCAATTATGTGTAACATTTTACACAGTGTTACTCAAGAGGTTAAGATGAATGTTTTCACCCAATATTTGCTGAATATGTTAGTACATATATTTACATTTGAATAATCATAAATTTAGCTACTGTTACTGGAATTTCATTGACTTCCTGAATATATAATTCGTCTCTTGTCTTAGTCTCTCCCTCTTTCATTTTTATTTGAGAATAAAAACTTAAACAAAAACAACAAAAAAGAAAACTGTGTCAGGACATAGAAATAGGAAAGAGGCATAGTGAGTCTTAAGGTGTAGATAATAATTCAGATTCAGAGAATTCATCTCCTTTCAGATGAAGAAGGCTAAAAAAGCACTGTTTGAATCAGATGATGAGGAAGAAGAGAACTACAAAGTCCCTGAATATAAAACAGTAATAAATGTTTCCTCAAAAGACCAGCTGAACATTACACTGTCCAAGCTAGGACTGCAAATGTTGAGTAACTTGGGCACGGTAAGAAAGATTCCTTAACTATGCGGTGTAAGAATTGCCTGATGAATACTTGCAGAGATCATCTTGGTGAAGTCTTACTCAGTATGTTCACGTTTTTTATTGATTCCTTGCTTTCTAGGCGTTTGCTGAAGCAGCTAGTCAAACTTCGGACATCTTCAAAAAAGACCGAGCACCATTTGTAGTAATAAATTCTTTAGGAGTTCCTATCACGGTCTCGCCTAGTGATTCCTTTAGTGTCCTTAATGTTGAATTTGGAGCAAAAATATTTCATTTAGAAGACAAAGAGAGTTTAAATATGGAATTTGTCAGAACTAGAAATGAGAGTGACCAGTTCACAGCAATGACAACCCTGTGTAGCAAGAGATTTTACATTCAGATCTGTAAGTTCCAAAGTTCATGTATCTTCTGTTTTTGTAAATATTTATCATGCTTAATACAGTGTCTTGTACAAGTCAATTAATTTTGGAGGACAACGTAACATGAAAGGAATGTCTCTTTGAATTCCAGATGCATGGCAGTATTTGAAATCCTGCTCTAGCCTTTACAGCTGAAAATTATATATTTCATACTTCTGAATTTTTGCAGCATAGGTTTTCTACTGCAATAAACTGTTTATGTAATAATCTTTATTGTAGTCAGATATTTGTTTGCATTTATATGTTATTACAGAATTCAGCTTCTCAAAATAATTTTTGTTTGAGAATTGAGTACTGTATATATGTGTGTTTACAGAATTTATTCTTGAGAGAAATGTTTTTTAAGAAAAGATGGTTTTAAATAATTTTAAACAAACCATAGTTAATGCCAAAATTAACATTTAGCTGTTTTTAGTGGTGTATGTGTTTACAATTTGAACTGATTTATTGTAGCAATTGTCAGTTTTTCAAACTTTACCATATGATATATTAATTGAGTTGTTTTTACAATATAAGACCTGTACCCTGTTAATAAGCCTTTACATCCTGTAAACATTTCCTGTGAGGCACTAATTTTATTTGCAGTAGCAAAACCCACTTAAATATTTGAGTGATGGACAAATTTACTCTTTTCCTTGTGGCAAGAAAAGGATCTTTGCTGTTTCCTTAGTAACACTGTAAGAGCAGCGTATAAAGAGTGCTGCTTGTACTTTTTCATCCAGCGGGCAGTTTTTTTATTATTAGATTGAATGACACGGAAAATTCTACTGAATGCACATTTTTGTCTTTCGACTCTTTCTTTGTGCTCCTTTTGAGTGTTTCATGTCTCATCGTGCACATTCTAGGTCCTCATAATCATTCTGCTGTGGAGAAGATTCCATTGACCAAAGTGGGTCGATGTATTTACAAAGTGAGACACGAGGAATCAGGCGTTGAGAGGTCAATTGTCAGTCAAATTGACACGGTTGAAGGAAGCAAGATGATAACTATACGTTCCCCTGTTCAGGTCATTATATATCCATTTAATTTTTTAATGACTGAAAATAATCCTGTCATCTTCAAATAAACATGAAAAAACAGATTTTAAAAAGTTACCTGAATAGTCCATGTAACTTTGCTTTGTGTTTGATTTTTCAAGAATAAAAAGCATTTTCAAAGTAATAGATGGGTTGGATGCGGGTGGACATCAATCAGATTTTGGATCAGGATAATTCATTAGTAATGTTAACTAATACTGCCTCTAATTTTGGTCTTGAACTATTTGCTTAGTATGAAGCCATCAAATTTCATTTAATCTTACTTTGGTTCCACAAGTTATCCTTCAGTCAGGTTATTTAATTTTATTCATCCTGTAGCATTAATATGTTATTTTCAAATTTAGTACAGTGTCATTTGAAAAGTGAGACCTTCAAGTGTAAATGTCTTTTGTTTGAATAGTATTTTTGATAGACATTGTATGGTTTATAGCTACAGTGAGGAATCAGATATTACAGTTCAATATATCTCTGTCTCTTACAGAGGTAGTGTTCGTGTTACGTTTCAGTTAGTTTTTTTTGCTCAAAGTGCTTTATGATTTGATTAATAACAAAATTTACTGATTGATTATTTTCTACATTTTTTCTAAGAGCTAATTAATGCCATTAAATTAACCACATAATAAATAAAAAAGAATGTTTGCAAGAAAACTATGTGCCCCAGGATGGACATTAATGACTTAACTTTAAACTTCTGACTTCCTTTATACTTTCACTATGGATTTTTGAACTGTGTATTTATTGTACTTTTAGGAGACCACTGTTTGGAATGTCACCATATAGTTGAGATTTGCTTGTCTTTGGTTTTTCTAAGTCTTGTGTTTCTCCTTAAAAAGCATTTCATAAATAAAATATAGCATTAAACTGCACAACTAGATAATTTAAAAAGATTTGCTCTTTTAGAGACAGTTCTGCTGAAATACTGACTTTGAATGGTATATGGGTAAGATGAAAAACAAGACTTCTCATTCTTGTTTTATTAAGCTGAAAATACTTTGTCTTTACAGTTTTTCCTTATATGTGCTGTTGCATTTTTATTTTATGTAGATAAGGAATCACTTTTCAATCCCATTAAATGTTTTTGAGGAAGGAAGATGTTTAGGGACTGCTTCACCAGCAAATGAATTCAACATACCCTTTTCCTCTTACAGGTACTTTTTTATATTTTTCTTTTATAGTAGAATACATTTATACATTTTTAATTATTGTATCCATACAATTATGCTAAAAAATTGTTTACCTTTGCTACTTAATACTTAAATAATACTGTGCTGTCTTTGTTGGGTAGGATCTTCTCAGGGCATGTAGTCTCTGTTAAACAGACTACTATTTCATTGTTGAATTGTAAGTATTTTGAAATCCATTTTTATGAACAAGTTAAATTATCTAAGCTACTTTAAAAATCTGAGCTCAGGTACTTCTGGAACACAATGATTGTAATTTACATGATACACTTCTTTGTGAGTGTTTGGTGAATTAGTGCAGCATTTTTTTTTTTTCTGAAAGGGCTTCTTTTGATTTTTTGATTGTGAAGTAACAGATTAAAAGCTATACACTTAAACTCTTTCAAAGATGTAAAAGAAGATTCATCAACCTTAGAAAAAGTGGCATATAGCATAGCTATGCTATTATCACATTCAATCTAATAACAAAACTGCAATGAGTTTGAGTGTACATTTTAGCTGAACTGTCACCAAGTTTTAGGTAGGTAGGTTTGCTTTGATCAATTTTTTTATGGTTGCAGAGACTTATTTCTTCTGGTTTCTCCCAAACACTCATCTCATTTTTTACAGCAAAAGCTTTGCATCTTCTTCATTACTGAAGTTATATTTTATTCTAGATTCATTAATTCATTGATACTTATAACCACCTGTATAAGATTTAGTGATGTTCCAATTAATTGTGTAGATGAGTTCCATTAGGCAGTCAGGAAATGTGTTAAAACAAAAAAATCTTCATTCAGAAGCAGGTGTATTAAATTCAAGCCATTGCCTTATAAAAGTCATGTGTGTAAATAATCCATGAACTAACTTGATGCTTTATGTGACTGAAAAGAGGGGCACTTTCTGCATGTTTTAGGAGTAAGTTGTTGATCCAGACCTTTAGCTTAGAACAGGAGCAGAGTAGCACATGCAAGGAAATTTGGTAGTTTCTTCCTAAGAATCTCTAATTACTCTTTCTTTGTAAGGGAAGCATGTGGAGGTATGGAACAAAAAACCCCAACTGTTACAAGAGTACGAAATTTTGGGATCCAGTCCATAATTTGATTCCTCTTTTAATCAAGATAAAGGCGGGCAATGAACTACTGCTAGAAATCTTCATAAATGCAAATATTAAAATGTCCCTGTTGCACAGTACTTTTTTATAATTGCAGCATTCGGTCAAATGTTAAGTGTCTAAAAATGTTTTCATTCACAGATCCATGCTGAGTTTGCAACCACTGGCCAGTGAAAATGGAGTGGGTGGAGAATATGATATGTGTGAAGGAATTACATTTGATGAAATTATGAAAAATGTTGACAGTTTATTACAAAGGAAATGCCAATCTGTGAGGTCAACTAACCACTCACTTATCATCAATATTGTTCCTGTAAAAGATTCATTGACAACTTCATTAAGTGCAGAAGATGAATGGGATTTTCCATATGTTGTTCATTTATGGCCTTCTGTTCTTCTCCGCAATCTTCTTCCTTACCAAATAACTTATTCCGTGGAGGTAATTACATAATGCTTGAATTTTAGTGATGTTTCCCACTTAAATTGTGAAAGCTAGTTGAAATGGAGAGTGGAATGAAGGGGTTCTGGTGGAGTATTTGTGAAGCAAGTTCACAGATCAGGGAAAGTCTTAAATAGCCAAAGTCTGTTTTTCCAGAATTGAAATATTATCATAGAATGTGCAATGTGCTGTTAATGAAACCATACTTTATATATATATGCAAAGTAAAACTTAACACTGTACAAGTTGGGCCCTGTGAGGGTCACTCAGTTGCTCAAGTGCAACTTGAGCCTAATTAAATTGTGCAGCATTTTCTGTGAAGACTGCCTCAAGTGGATGACCCTATGTTAGCATTTTATGTACAATCACTGACTTTCAGCAGTAGCTTTTAACATGCTTTTAACAAGTTCTCACAGGCCTGCCTTTTTTCCAGGTTTTGGCTTGAATTTCAGTCTATTGCCAGACTTCAGATTCCTTCCTGATGAAATGAAACAATTAGGTGCACTTTGACTGTTAATAGGTATTCTTTCCAGTGTCAGATGAGAGACAGTCTTGCGTAAACTATCTAAAACGTGCAGTGTAGACAGTGATTCCTCAGCACTGTATGTTTCATTCCATGGATCTGGTATAATTGTATCCCACTCCTTATTGATGTTGGTTAGGATAATAGAAATACAGTCGGGAGACAGATTTTTTTCCGATGGTCTTAATATTTAGTATTTGTACTCAAATAATAGAATCTAATAGTAAAACTTCATCACAAATAAACAATTACTGGGACTGTAGCTTGTACCAAATGTTTGGAAGTAATAAGCTCTGTATGTCTTTTACAAGTTTGAATTTAGTGAAGAAAATGCTGAATTGAGGAAATTTGTCATTTAAGAATATTTGTGTGTTTCAATTTGTGATAGATGGGCTTTTTGATGTTGAATATTGATGACCATACACTTAGGTTCTCTTTGCAAAATATTGTTTTAAGGTAGACATTTAGGAAAGTAACATAGTTAAATAGTACAAAAGGCATTTCAAAATTATGCCTAAATAGCTTGTATCTTAATTTTTAAAGCTAGCTAAAAAATAAAAGTTGATATGAATTTTGTGTGTGATCATGTAAATGTGTCCTGTGTGGTATCTGCTTGTCTTTCTAAGGGAAATGGGAACAAATATGACACTCTACAAGAAGGATGTTCAGCCCAGATTCATAATGCAGTCTTGGACCAAACAAAACTAGATTTGCAGTTGCTTAACTATCTTGATCAAAACTGGAGAAGCGAGTACCAGATAAAAAGCAATCTCCCTGATATCAGCTTCACCACATTTCACTGTGTCACAGAGCTGGATAAGACTGAACTGGATATTGCTGTTCATGTGACCTACACAACTGGGCAGATGATAATAGCAATTCACAGTCCTTACTGGATGGTGAATAAAACTGGTCGAATGTTACAGTACAAAGCGGATGGTATTCACCGCAAGCATCCTCCAGATTACAAAAAACCCCTCCTTTTTTCTTTCCAGCCTAAAAACTTCCGTCAAAATAACAAGGTATTGTATTTTGCGAACCTGACACGTCTGTACTCCCTCATGTTGTTGTATGAAAGCATTTTTATATTTTAAAATGTATTTACTGTATTCTATGCTCTGTAAAGGGCATGAAATCTATAATATCTCTGTCTAAAAACAGTGTTCTAAATAAGCGTGTTGTCAAATATGCTTGAGATAGGAAATTTGCATTATCAGAGGTGTTGTTAAGGAAGATATCCTCGCTTTGAAAGAGGAAGTTCACTGAAAAGTGTTTTCTAAATAAAAAAAATCCTTTTACTTTTTAACTGCATTAATAAAGCTTCTTATTCCAAATAAGACATAGAAATTGTGTAGGATATGTAAAGCTGTGGTATTTGAGCAGTGAATGCTACTTGAAAAACTACTACTTGAAATGGTGGTTGGCAGATTGATTCTGGGTTAATAGAATGCTAAGGTGAAGTTCACCATATGGATTTCCTGTTTTTTTTAATGCTGAATGATACTGATGGATATATATGAGAGAGATTACAAGAGTGCATTGATTTACCTTTGAAATTTTAATTATAGCATTTTTTAAAGAATCCTTATGCGATTGCTTCCTCTGAAATATCTTATACTTAAAATGCTTATTCCACATGGGTTATAACTAAGCATGGTAGAAAATATATTTGTGAGATGATACTGGCAGTTGTTACATCTTGACTTTTTAATAAAACACCAGTATTTACATTTATGTTTATGTATACTTTATATATATAGCTTTAAATGTTTTCAGTGAATTGTAAATTGAAAATTAATTCAGAGGACTTCTTCACAGGTGCAGCTTAGGGTGACTGACAGTGAACTGTCTGATCAGTTTTCTCTGGACACTGTTGGAAGTCATGGTTCTGTGAAATGCAAGAGTCATAAAAAGGAATATCAAGTGAGTTAAATTTGTCTTTCAAATTCATTCTTTTCAGGAGATATAAATGGGGTTAAAAAAGTGTACTTAAAATAATGTCTTTCTGTTCACAGGTTGGTGTCACCATAAACAATAGCAGTTTCAATATTACTAGAATTGTAACCTTCACTCCATTTTTTATGATTTCAAATAGAAGTAAATACACTTTGGAGGTAGCTGAAGAAGGCAAGGAAAAGTGGATTCCCATTGTTTTGCAACAGGTAAACTTATAATGGAACCTATTCCAAGTTGTGCCTCTTAAGGAAAAAAAACTTGTTTGAACACTCACTAATAGAAAACATGAGCCATATCTGGTGTTCTGTGACAATGCCTGACTACACCATGCTTTTTCAACCAATGATCTGTGTGCTTTACCATTTCTCAGTGTTGCATTTGGACATACTGTTAAGATGGCTTACATTGTAATTGGAATTTTTTATTCTATCACCTTGTGTCATAAATAGTATGAGAAAAAGACCTCTACTGTATTATATTATTATTGTATTATCTCTCTGCAGTGACATAGGAGCTTCTGCTCATTTTAGCAGTGGTATGTGGTAGAATATTTTGGCTGACGTGCTATGCGTGAAGCCACTGTGGTATGGGAAGAAATTCCCTAGTGTGGATCAGTTCAGAGAGATCCAAGTGGTTCTTCTGGATCTAGTTTTACTTCTACTTTTATGTGCTCAATGCATACTTCCTAGAAAGGGATCCCTCAGGCCATGTGGTGTGTAAATGGGTTTAGGGCTTTTGTCTGTGCTGCAGAGACTGTTGCAGACTGGATATGCATCTTGTCTGTTTGCACTGCAGTACCACACAATTATGTTTTGTACGTGTGTTGAGTCTTGGGGCCATCATGCCTTCCTGCAGAACACGTAGGAAAAGCAGCACTGGTTTGGGGTAGTGTTGGAGGTTTCTTAAAGCTGGAAGTGATCTGTAGTGCCTTCTGGGAAGAGTGAAATCCTTCCCCTTACCCCTTGACAAGAGCATTATCCAAAACAGAGTTTAGCCTAACAAATAGTGTGGTTGAAGGCCCAGTTAATTTCCTGTAGAATCCTAAAAGTGCAGGACTGTTACGCTTGGAAAAGATTTCTAAGATAATGTGTTAAGTCCAACCACAAACCTGGCTCTACTTAAATAAGTCACCACAAAAAGAGATCCCCAAATGCCACATCCACAAATCTTTTGAACACTTCAGTAATGGCGATTCCACCACTTCCCTGGGCAGTCTGTTCTTAATGCCAGGCTTCCCTTTGGTGAAGAAATTTTTCCTTAGCCACTTTAAATGTCCTCTGGTGCAATCTGAGGCTCTTTCCTTTGGTCCTGATGCTTGGAGACCAGCCCCCACTTTGCTACATCCTCCTTTCAGGCAAGTTGTAGAGAGTGGTAAGGTGACCTCTGAGCCTCCTTTTCCCCAGACAAAACAATCCCAGCTCCCGCAGCCTCTCCTCCTAGGACTTGTGCTCCAGACCCTTAAGCAGCTCCATTGCCGTTCTTTGGGCACACTCCACCTCAATATCAGCATTGTAAATATTCTAAGTGATTACTAAAAATGTTTGCAAACCAAATTGCAAAAGTTAAAAGAATATATTCAATGAGATTCCTAACCAGATCTTTCTATTACTTTTTTGTTACCTTCATTACATGCTCCTTAGTTGAGTATATTATCTTTAATGATACAGTCATTAAAGATGTGCTATTTAAATAGCATTATTTCAATTACTGAAATTGGTATGGTGTTCCATTGTGATTTTTGTTAAGTGTGCATAAAGATGTTTAGATCTTTAGATGTTCAGTCAGTTCAGCTTCCCATTTCTTTATCATTTTCAAAAAAAGTTTCTTTGCTTTTACTCAACACTGGACTTAAGACAATGACATAAGCTTACATGTTTGTTCTATTTGCTAATATTCTTATGTTCCTCTGAACCAAACTTTTGCTTGGCCTTACATAGTTGTTGAGTTTTTTACATTTCTCATCTAGTTTATTGATAAAGGTCTGAAATGACTGTATCACTGTAGTGTATGTGTAGTAGTATGGACAACTTCATATCTAATTTCTTGCTCTTAGGAAATATGATCAGATGGTAATATTTCTTGTTTTGCGGCTTATATTTGATATATCTTTGCTATTAGAATAAGCCAAAATATTTACAGAAAGTTCTGCAATTTCTGCAGAAACCACTCAAAGGTAATAATTTTGAAAGTTAAAGTATATTCTGTATATATCATCTCTAAGTTTCCCATGTTGGCTGTTTTATTTGTGTGCCTACAGGATTTTCCAGTTTGTCCCACAAATGTCAATGTTTCTTAGATGTTTCATAATTGTATTGATTAATCCTAGTCTTCTTTCAGTAATAAAGTATCCATGGAAGACTTTTGGATCTTAGGATCACTCCTAAAAACTTTTAAAAGGTTAGATATCACAATTTACCAAATAGAGCAGAAGAATCTGAATCCCCTTCTAAAGCCTGCTTTCACATTGTGTCAATATTTTCCCCTTTGATAGGTGGTCTCTAAAAATCCATGTTGTGACAACTTGGTCTACCAGGGTTGTTCTTTTGTGATTGGGTTGCCTTATCCAATGTGTTTTTCATCTCTTCTGACTGTAGGTAGTGTCAAGCCTCTACTGGTCTGTCTTTGGTCTATCTCTGTTCTTAATCCAGAACAATTTCCAGGAGCAAGTTTCCATCTGATCCTGCTGCTGAGATGGGGAGTTCTGCTATTCTGCTAGTCTAGATTTTTTTTTAACTAATGACTGCAATTTTTTTGAGTATTTCTCACATAATTCTTACATTAGGTTGATTTTCAAAAAATGAAGTAGCTTGCTGAAATGTTAATAAATATTTTGGCTTGCTTCTTTCTTCCAGTACTCTATTTTTTGTCATTTTAAGTACAGCAGAGACTTTCCTGCTGATTTTATTTTTAAAATTGACTCTTCTTTCTTAGTGACAAATAACTTGTCTTTTCAGGAAAAAAAAGCAATTCTTATGTAGAACTAATCTTCTCTGAGATATCATCCCTCTCTGGAAAGTAGTAAATATATCAGAAATATGCATCACTATTTCTAGAAAAATCCATTGATCTTCCAAAATTACAATAGAGTTTGTTGGACAGTGATTAGTGTGCAGTGGCTTGCTAAGGACAGTCCTTTTAATTATGTATAGTGCAAGGCTGTTGATCAACAGATATCCTTAGAGAAAGAAGACATTGCTGATGACTGCTCATAAGACTACTGCTAAATATAAATTGAAGATCCCACTGTTGAAGCAAAATTGTATAAATGTAACATCCAGTGAAGCACTTAACCAAATGTGTGGTAAAAGGCTTGAAAACAACATCATTATGTGACACAATCTGTGGCTAAAGTCTACTACAAAAAATTTTCAGTTCTCCATAGTTGATTCTGTAATGTCTTGTTTAGCCAATCCTGTTTACTTATTTGGTTTGGATTTTAAACTTCCATTTACTGTTGACTGATTCTCCTTTAATTTCCCCTGGGCTCAATTAATTCCACATTGAGAATTACATGCCGTGTTTTATTATAGTTTGCAACACAATTTAAATTTCCTTTGTCTGTGGGATACATGTTTATGTAAATAACACCTTCAATTTTACAGTTTAACTATATTTTTTTCCTTTGTCTTCCTGCTTCCTGTGGTGTGAGAAACAATGGGAAAGGGAACTTAGTGGCATGGTAAGTTAGTGAACTAGTCTTTCACCACTGAAGAATTAATTCCAGAATTCAGATGCAATTAAATATGGATATCTCATTTCTTAAACTATGTTAGAGAAGAGAGAAAAATGGTTCTAAAATTTTGGATGCTGCATGTCAACAGTTTGAAATACAGGAAACTTGGTCTATCTAAAAAGACTGGCTGTTCATAGCTGAGAGTTACTGTTAGTCATAGCTCATGCTTGTGGCAGGACTCAATTAGTAAGAAACTTTTCATTAATTACAATTAAAACTTCTGTCTTTTCTATCTCCTGGTTGTTTCCATTTAGCAAGTATACTCTTGAAGAGAGATTGTCTTTGAGATTTTAAAATCTATAATGGTTATGATTTCAGTTGTGAATGTGAGTAGCAGAATGTGCTCTCTGATTAAGCTGCCTGATGCTTCATATTGTGTCTTTTATACTCACGTACATATGTGGGTATAGGTACTTCTAAATATATGTGAAACACTTTTAAAAGGACTGCAAGATGTCTTGTGTACTCAAATTACACTGGTGTGGTGTTTATGCTGATATTATGTTTTGTCATTCCTTGTCACTGTAAGATTGATTTGAAACTTATACTTCTTTGGAAAAAAGTCTGCTAATGGAAGAACAGTTTCATCTTTTTTGTTTTACCAAGCTTGGCATTTTCTATGTTGTAGCGATTTTATACTCTGGATTTATGTACTTCATTCATTTTAAATGTACTTCTTACTGCGAATATGAAGTCTTACTTGTTCCACTTTAGCTTCTTAACTCCTCACTTTCTTCACTGTAGTCTGAATTATTTATTGACTTCCAGTTTATTATATTCAGGTAAGTAATAACTTACAGGTTTTTTTTAATAGGGTTTCTGATGCTAATTGATAGAATTTTGGATAGAATTTCGTAGATGAATTTTGGACTATGTGAATGGCATTTAATGCCTCATTTGTATTCTTACTTTGAAATTTCTATTTTTCTTTTCCAGTGCATTCCCTTTTGGCCTGAAAATGATGCCAACAAACTGCTTGTTAGAGTTGAAAATTCTGATCTCCCTCCAAAGAAGATAAATTTTGATCAGCAAGAAAGCTGTCTTTTACTGCATTTGGACAATAAGGTAACAAATTGCCTTACATATTTAGATGTTAGGTAAAACAGCATAAATCACTCTTTTATTTTCATTCTCAAAACTTTGTTTTCCCATGAAATCAAGTATTGCAAAACCCTAGCTGAGGAAAAGATTGTTTATACAAATGCATTCTCATAATCTCTTTTCTGTGTGTGTACAAACAGGTGTAAGTAGGTATTCTGTTTTAAGCACTTCTCTGGGGAGCAGTTCTACAGGAGCTAAAATACAGCTTGTTTTGCAAGTATTCTTTTTGAGAAGTACTAATATTAGTTTTAAACTAACACTGAGTTGCTCTGAAAAGTAACTTTGCACTAAATTTACTTGCATTTATGTTGCAGATAGTCTTATCTAGCAGTAGTTTTTAAGTAGGTGAATAGTTTTTGAAGTATAATGTTTTTGAGGGCATGAATGTGTATGCTTGTAATAAGGAGAGTTATTCTACTACCAGTCTGACTTTTCACAGCATGGAACTCCTGCATAGTTTTAATTACCAAGTGTAATACCTGCTATCTAGTATTTAGATCAAGGAAATATTTTGAAGATATAGAAAAACAGCTATTTTTACTACATGATAGTTTCATCTTATGGTGAGAGGAAAAGCTTTCAAAATACTTAAATTACATTTGCTTTGCTGAAAAACCATTCTGCTGTTACTTACTTTATAATTTTTACAACTGATAGCTTGGAGGAATTGCAGTGGATGTTAATCTGACTGAACATTCTACAGTGATTACCTTTTCTAATTACCATGATGGTGCAGCTCCATTTCTGTTGATTAACCATACCAAAGAGGAAATTATTGAGTATGGACAAAGGTATGTATGAAGAGGTTTAGTTTGGATGTTTGCATGAAGACATGTGAACTGTAATTTTGTATTTTGTATATTGTAAGCATGCATTTTCTAAAGAAGCCTGCTTTAAAGAAGTGGCTCTCAAATTTTTTCAGAGCACCCAAAAATCTCTTGCTTGGTAAATTGAAGACAATGAGTTGTTAGCAATATTATATAGTGCTAGGTAGTTCTACAAGTGAGCTGTTTTGTGGTGTCTTTTTATATGAATTTTGTAGCCTTGTGACATCTACATTCCTGATGAAGGGGCAGTGAAGGTAGTTTTCTCAAACTGTGAAGTGCTGACTGTGCAGAATAAGTAATGAAGGAGATACAGCTGAAAGCACGGGTTAAAGTTACGTGAGATGTGAGGGGGTGAGAGGTAGTTATGTAAATTTTGTCAAGCCAGGACGAAACTAAGATAATTTTAACAAATATTAGTTTTCTGCACAGAGTGGATATTTACTTCTTCACTTGCACACAATTACTCTGTTCTCTACCTGTAATCACTTTGTAATGCTTTGCCACTGTATACAGATACTGTGCAATGCTGAGAAGTGTATACCTGTAACATTCTACTCTTTTTTCTACTCTTTTTTCCCTTCAGTCAGTCAGAGCAATGTAGTTTAAAGATTTTTTACTTGGAGGGTGCAAGAGTTGCTAGTCAAATCCTGTTTGCTTGAAGAATGATTGTTTGATTTGGTTTTTCTCTGTAAAGATTAGTAACTTTTATCTTTTCAGTTGAATTGTGGGCATTCATCGTGCTAATTTAATTAGAACAGAGTACAGTATTTTGAGTGGAAGGGCCGATCATTTAGTCCAAATGCCTGACCACCAGGTCCTGTCAAAAGTTTAAGAATGTTATTGAGAGTATTGTGCAAGTCAAGGGCTGGGGCATCTCCTGTCTCTCAAGAAAGCCTGTTCCAGTGTTTTGAAATAAAATCTTCCTAATGTCCAGTCTGAACCTCCCCTGGCACAGTGTGGATGCAAGGGAATGGTTCAAATCACTGGATCCCAGCAAGCAGGGATCAGCATCTCTCCTGGGGTAGCCTCCTTTCAGAGAGCTGTAGAAGACAATTCTGCAAGTTTTTAACTGTATGTGAGGGGGAATGGAGTTTAAAACACATTTGTCTGGAAACGTTCATCACAAGGGGGTAAAGAAAATGAGTACTACTGTATATACTTATTTTTTAAAGTATATGTGTCTATTTTAAAGTACACTTTTTTGTATTTATTTAAGTATATATATAAAATACATGTAAAAGTATGTATTTTAAATCTTCATTCTTATTCCTGAGAATGTTCTGAGAATGTTTTTGTGCATGTTTTTTCATGAATAATGTTGTGGTTTTTTTGTTTTCATTACTTGAAAATAAAATTAGTGTTCTTGTTGAAATGTTAGAATGCAAAGGTCACCAAAACAAAATATTCATTGATATTTTTAAATTTAAAATTACTTTATTCTAGCTCCCTCAGTGAATTGGAAGACTGCCTTCAGCCAAATAAGGCAGTGTTGTATACTTGGGCAGACCCAACAGGATCTAGGAAATTGAAATGGAGATGTGGAAATAGAACTGAGGAAATTTCCCCAAAAGAGGTATGTTTTTTTACCAAAACCTCATTTTAACGAAGTCTACTTTTGTATTTATATTCCATTCATCAGCGTATGCATTAAATTTCGTATTTAATGAGTATGATCGACAGTCTCATATATGAGTTCCAATCACAGAATGGTAACAATGCTTTGTTTGCCTGAGCTTGTGCCAGTAAGCAGTCTTCAGCTGAATAGTGTCTGTATGTGTGGTGAGAGGCTGTCATAAGACTTTGTCATTACTTTTTTCCCCTGTACCTTAAAACATGTCTTCCATTGCTGTGTTGCTAAGACTACAGCATTTTTTTGTGAAATAGAATGATTAATAGAGTTGTAAAAACTTTTCCTCTCTTGTTTATAGGACAAAATGGAAATACTCAGTGTGGATTCTAGAAAAGCAGTCTATTTAATGTCGTTTTATGAAGGTTTGCAGCGTATTGTCCTCATCACTGAAGACGAGAATGTATTTAAATTGACATATGAAAGCGTAAAAGCAGAACTAGCAGAACAAGAAATTGTTCTGTCTTTGCAAGATGTTGGAATTTCATTGGTTAATAATTATACAAAACAAGAGGTGTCCTACATTGGAATTACAAGGTAACTTACTTTGTGAGCAACAATCTAAAATGTTTAGCTTCAGGTACTTTCACCCTGTGAATTTCATTTTGGCTTGTGCTGAAAGAGCAAAAAGAGATCTGGGTTAATAATATTCAAACCCAGTCACTATATTTTCCTGCTATCAAGAGATATGTTTTCACTGTGTTTTGTACTAATGCATATACTAACTGTATTTAGATGCATGTGGTTTTGGAACATATATTTGTAATTCTGTGTGGCAGACTTCCTTGAACAGAAAATACTTCCTGTCCATGTTGTTTGAGAAGTGATAATAGAGTTTTAAGGAGTAAAGTCTGTGAATAGTTTGTGTCAGTGGGTTTTGTTATCTTCACTACAGAAACAGCTGAATTCTGCATTGAAAATTTTGATGCAAAAGCTTGTAGGTCCCTTTAGTTTTGGTTGATCAATTATGCTTGGGTTAATTAATTTACTGCTTGGGTTTCCTACTATAACATTTTAAAGGGAAGTAGAAAAGAAATTGTGTAATGCTTCAGAAATGTGTGCCACCATATATTTGGACAGGAGCTCTTTGGAATCATCAGGGGACTCTTGAATATAATTGCCATAATCCACACACTTCTTTTTATTCACAGTTACGAGGTTGACAGAGTGAGAGTTGTTTTTATCTTGATAGTTCTTTGCACTGTACTAAAAAACAAACAAACATGAACTTTTCATACACATAGGCTTCACTTAATCACATCCATCATTTACTAAGAAAATTCCAAACTGTGCTCTGATATTTAGACAATGGAACACTCCATTAAATGTGGCAGGTAATTGCCGAGATTCACAGTAGTATTGAGATTTCACTAAATTGGTTTTTCTTTGAAAGCAGTCATCCATACTCATTAGTCTGGAAGTGCTTATAGTAAGTTTTGTTTTCTTGTCAAACCCTGATGAGGTGTTAAACTTCTTGAAAATGGATGGCCATACTGTTGAAATTGGCTTCTTTTTTTTAGGAGCAGGAAAAAAACCCCACAATCCAAAAACAAAACCAGAAAAGGCAGAAAGAAAAAAAAAAGGCAGAAACTCTCAGTAATCAAGATAGTACTCATTTTTGTAGTTGTTTTTTTTTTTGTTTTGAGCTTCAGCTAACCTTTTTTTTCCTGCCATTGATGTATCTCAACACAGACACAGATATAGCTAAAAGAGGTTTGGTGGCTGTGTCTGGGAAGCTACATATTTGTAGGCTATAATTTATATGCTTTTTATAAAAGTTTATATACATGTAAGTTTATATACATAATTTATGGGCTATAATTTATGGAAAGAAGTACCTTCTGCCTGCCTGATAGTGTTGGTTTGTGTCCTATTTTGTGCTTTATGTTTGACTATAAGGTGAAATCAGGCACAGAGTTTCTCACAGAAGCAGTGGGAAAAAGTCAAATGCCCTTTAAGGTTGATGAATTATTTGCATTAATAAAACTGAGAGACAGAAGAAAGGATGCATTTCAAAAAAACCAAACAGAAACGAACCCAAAATTCCCACCATGAAATCAGTGGAGGATGGAAAGATTAAATAAACAAGCTGTCAAAAATAAGATGCAGTGCAGGAGGTATTTTGTCTTGACTTGAACTTTTTAATTTCTAGTAAATTTAAAATGCCAAAATAAATGCAAGACTATAAGCAGAAAACATCATTGAGATTGTAGAACAATGGGTGTCAGTACTGCTGAAATTGAGCTTCCTTGAGTATCACTACATAACCATTTTCATCAAAGTGGGGATTTATACACAGACTTGTTAATTTTTTTTCCCCCCATCATATTGGAGAGACTGGCTTCTGCTTAGTGGCAAGAAGGCAGTGCATGATTCAGGTCGGTTATTTGCTACAGTAGTGCTTAATATTGTTCCCTAGTTACGTTCATTCCCTAGTTACAACCTGTTAAAAGTCACACTAAAGTAGGTGTGGTTTTGAAAACTTGTTTTTAAAAAGCTAATCCTTCTGTTTTGGTTCTTTGTTTTGTTTTCAAAGTTCTGATGTGGTGTGGGAGACAAAACCCAAGAAGAAGTCAAGATGGAGACCAATGAGTGTTAAGCAAATTGATAAATTAGAACAAGAATTCAGAGATTACAATGAGCTAAGTCCTTCAGAAAATAAGATCATTGAGTTGGAATCTAATGTTTTGGTAATACTGATAGTTCTCTAATTCTATTGCTTATGTGTATGCACAAGAAAAAGATAATATATCAATTTTGCTCTCTTTGATAAAACTTCTGGTGAAATTTTAGATTATTGATTTACCTCCATTTGAAAACATTTTTTTACCTCTTTATTAAAAAAATGCAGGAAAAAATCCATAAACTTTTGATATCTTGGTACAGACTTTTTGTTAGTGCTTGATTTTGAAATGGAGGTGTAACATTTTTGTAGGTGGTAGTACTAAATATGTGTTAAACTCCAGTAAGGAAGCTTTGCATTTGTTTCATATATTGTATCAGTAAGTGTGTTATCAGTTTGGGGTTGGTTGTTTTGTTTGTTTTAGCCTGAAATCCCATACTTTTAGAACTGCTTATTGTGGAATGATTTAGCTGTCATTCAGTCCCATAAAACCGAAAAACAAATTGCAGATGGAATGTAGAGGCACATTATGCTCCAAATGCTCAGTCCTTGTCAATGGATAAATTCTAGACACTCCTTAGAAATGTGCTGTAGGAAAATAAACATTGAATAGCTAAATGATCCAATTTTTATTTCAGTTATAGTCCATTACACTGTTCAGCTTTTCCTCTAGATAGCTATGTATTAAATGACAGTAACCCCCAAATAATGCACTATTTTGTAGTTTCATTTCTATTGAAATTTATGGGCAAAATTTGTTTGCTTTAAATAAAGCAAAATGACATCTAACTTAAAAGCTGCAGAACTTTTACTGCTGAGGTTTACAATATTGGTGAACATTCGAAATTTTAAAGTATATTATATAGAGCAGTATATTTTAGAACATACTCGACATAGAACTCGACATACCAAATTTTCTTTAATAATAGGTATGTTTAACTCCTAATGGAGTGAACATGAAGATTCAACAGCCAAATGAGATTCCTATCAGAAGAAATTATCTGCCAGCTTTAAAAATGGAATACAGTTCCTCTGCACATCAGAAGTCTTTCAGAATTCAAATTTACAGGATACAAGTGAGTCATATCAAAAAGTAGTTGTTATTTATTCTGAAAGAACATTTATGGAAACTTGGGTTCATTTCTAGAATTGGAGTTGGATTTCTCATGTTCTCAATTTAATTGTAATCATTGGCTTTTACATCAGTGCTTCTCAGTCTTTGAAAATACTACTTAAGTGCTTCTTGGAAAAAAAGGAAGACAACTGTGACTGTTCTGAAATAAGTACTTAGCATTCATCTTACTTGCTTTTTCTTGGAGCATTTCTGTTTATCAAGCAAAAAGAGAGGTGAAATTTCTTGTCTTGTTATGCTCAAGATTTTCAAAACAAATCCTTTGCAAAACTTTTGTGGACCATTTATTAGTACCAATTTGAAGAAACATTTCTAAATTATTAGAATTGGATTATTAGATTTTTGAAAATAGATATATTTTAAATACAGTAGTGGCTTTTTTCTGCTTTTGTATTGGTGGAAGGCCACAGGTAACGATCATATCTCTTGAGTTTGTCCTGATTTAAAAATATTTCACTATTGAAAAGCTAATGTGCTGCACCTTGTCCTGTCCTTACCCTTACTAGATACAAAACCAGATTCCTGGAGCCATATTTCCCTTTGTGTTCTACCCTATTAAACCTCCAAAGTCCATCACCTTGGATTCAGGTTTGTTCTAGTTTAACATAATCCTTCCTTTTAAAACAGTAACATAACTTGCTTGTACCGAAGTAAACCGTCACTTTCATCAGGTGAAGTCTGCATGACTTTTCTGACTACAGATAGTACACATAATAATGGTAGAAGTACCATATAGGTACCTGTACAAAGAAGATATACAGAAAACTATTTCAACACTTAACAATTTATAGAAAAGAAGAAAATGTCTTTTATTTGTCGTTATCATACCTTTTAAGAGCATCTTTTTGGCACATTACTAAGTTGATTTTGGAGAACATATAACATGTAAGTTATATAAGCTTAAAAGGAGGTTTTCAGTTCAGGCCACCACTAAAATTTAATGCTGACTAATGTATGAGAAGACTTGGCTGTTCATAAGATAAGTCTTGTTAATTTTGATGGTAGTGAATCTGTTGCACTTTTTCTGTGCTACTTGCGTTTGGAATTTTGGGGCAGTGAGGGGACTCACTTGCCATCCTTAGTCTCCCACTGTTTCCCTACTGCTCTAGTGTCATGGAAAGCATGACCTAGTAACCTATCTGAAGTAATCTTAACTAGTAAGAAAAGAAATGTGCCTGAGCTCTAAGTTGTTAAGTGAGGCACCATTTATAAGCTCTCCAGATGGCAAATTATATTTTGTATGGTTTTGTATGGTTTATGTATGCTTTCTCCATTGCTTGGAGCATAGAGCTCAGTATCATTATACTGTGTGATGAACTGGAGTCTTTTATTAATTTTTTCATGCCAAAGTCACTTGGAAAAATCTAAGTAATATCAAAAGAATTCATGTTGAGACAAAGAATACTGCTTGCAAGTTTGTTCAGAAGCTAGTAGGATGTCAGTTGTTCATTCTAAATATGACTGGTTTTAAGCTACAGTGCATGAATCTGCAGAATTCTTTTTTGTTTAGTTTACATTTTTGTATCAGCCACTGGAAAATTTTATTCCATGATTAAGGAAATTATATAAATCTAATATATCAATATTAATTTGCTTTTAAATGAAAATGGCGCATTTTCAGTTAAATATCATTTTGATGTTCCATTTCATCCTTGTCTTCCTATTACTTTCTGTTCCTGCTCTTTTCCCTGTCTTATCTGTTTGCCAGTCATATCCATTATGTAATCCTGTTGTGCAGGATTAAGAAAACCCTGAATGTATATGACATTTTCATAAAAAAACTTACAAAGTGTTATATATATCATATAACAATCTGTGCTGATCTCTTTTTATTTGACAACTTCATAGCACCAAAACCGTTTACTGATGTCAGTATTGTCATGAGAACTGCCGGACACTCACAGATATCTCACATTAAGTAAGTATTTTGACATGTTCCATCTCAATTACTATTGGATATGTTCAATCAAGCTTTAAAATTAATATTATTATAGAGGCAAACATAATGAAAGGTAATTTTAACACAAACTCAGTCTTGGAAACTCAGAGAATTTTAACAGAGATGAAAGCTGTGTCCTTTATTATCCACATAATTGAAGAGTAAAGCAAGGATTTTTAGATGTCTTTTTAATTTGTATTTTTAGTCATCTTTATTTAGAAAAAAAATCTATATATAGTGGTGTTATATACTGTGTTGAATGCTGCTATGAGTATAAAATTCTTCTGGTTACTTGGAAATGTGTTTATTTTAAGTGGGAAGCCTTCTTTTCATCAGCAATGATGAATCCCTTAAAAAAAAACACAAAACAAATGAAAGAAGAAAACCAACAACAAAATACAAACACACACACAAAACAACCACGCAAAACAAAAACCCACAGCAAAAAAACCCCACCAAAACCAGTACCTGAAGTTGTGTAAGTAGTCTAAATACCCTATACTAAGCTTAATGTGTTAAACATTTTTGTAGAACACCTTAATAATTACTTTTTGTTTCATGTGTAGGTATTTTAAGGTTCTGATTCAAGAGATGGATCTCAGATTAGATCTTGGCTTCCTGTATGCAATTGGTGAATTCTTTACACAGAGTGATGTGCCAAGTGACCAAGAGGTAGAAACATTTAGTTGTTTGAAGATAAGAAGATTTAAAATTTTTAACTATTCAACTTGTATTTAAAAAAAATTAAAAATTATTTTCTAAGTCCACATCAATGATTAATTTTTGTGTATCTGGGAATAATATGAAGCTATGAGGTTTTTAATTACTGTTGGCTGAGACAGTGACTCCTTCCTTTATGCTCTTCTTGTATGCTATGCAAAGAAGTCTTTAAACCTTATGGTACAGGGACAATGAGAGGAGCTTGTACATAGGAGGATATAATTAGTCAATTCATTGTGTCAGTGAAAAATGACTAGTAGTTTTATGTACTCTAAATTTTGAAGTAATATCTTTTTCAAATGCATTTACAGCTACAACTTTTCAAAAAGGATGTTGAATCTCTTCAAGAAGAACTAATGAGTGTGTCGTCAATGGATACATCACAAATCAGCTTGTATGAATACTTTCATATCTCTCCAATTAAGGTATTCCTTTTTCATATTACAGACTGAGTTTGCTCTCTGAAAATTTTTAGAGTGCAGGATATTAGGTTCTGGAAATAAAGATTGAAACAGCTGATTGAAAAAAAAGGTGCCAATAAAGTATTTTCATTGTTACCACTAACTTACTATTGCATTCCTATGGCTTTCTTTATGACTAATTTTTTTTTTTTCATTTTATTATTTAAGAGTTCCTTGCAAAATGCTCTGGTTTGTGTGCACACAGTGTATTATGGATTGGAGAATGACATAATTTCTAAAAAAACATACATAACGAGGGTAGGAGATTAGTGTGTAGCTGACATTATTACAACTGTAATAGGACTTCGAGGTCTCTATAACAGTTCTTAAGAGAGTCTCTCACCTATCCATGGGAAGTACATCAAAGAATGATTTGAGTTTCACCTTTTGGCAGTATCTTATGAGATGTTAGAAATTATATTTGACAAGAAAAATTGCGCGGAGGAAATAGGAGGGAATAAATGGGCTTGAGGTTTTAGTGAAAGATCAGTTGTCTTTAATGATTTTGGATTGAATGATAATGATTCTGCAAGGTGAGCTGTGTATCACTGAAATGAGCTGTAGTTACGCTTTTCTATAGCATAATGAATGTCCTGTGATATTGTCTTCAGAGAATCAGAAATAGACATAACTTCCTTTAATCTGATTTTGAAAACTGCAGGATAGATTTGTACTGTTTTGTGCTATGAAAGCCATTTGAGCAATTTTCCTGAATATTGTTCTGTTCTGATTTCTTTGAAACAAATGCCTTGGTTATTTCACGTAGGATTTATATGTGTATTTGGCACCTGCAAAACTGGTATTAATAATTATTTGTTACCAAGCTTTTGTTACATTCTTGCTTGGATAATATACTTCGTTGTCATTTCTGTCTGCTTTGATTTTGGGTATAAATTAGAGATCTAAATGTTATAAAAATAAGTTAATAATCTAAATTATAGCTAAAAGAATCCAGAAACCTTTTATGAAAACATAAGTAAGCAGTTTCAAGTTCTTGTTTTCTTAAAGGTAGTTCAGATTCTTCACTTTGGCGTTAAACGTCAGTGGGCGTTTTTTTGGCCTACATTGTGTATTTATATATTCTGTTACAAAGTCAGACTGGTTTCAGTCAGACTGAAAATGTCTTAACTCAATTTTTAAATCATTGAAAAAATTATAAAGACAGAAATATCATGTATCTAACAACTAACCATGTTATTTCCCGATCTCATTTTTATCCCTCAGTTACACTTGAGCTTTTCACTCAGTACGGGTGGAGAAGATAGTAACAAAGAAGAGAGAAAGAATGAATTGATACCATTTCAGTCCTTGAATCTCCTGCTGAAGAGTATAGGGGCCACCCTTACAGATGTACAAGATATTGTCTTTAAGTAGGTTAAAAATACGAATGTAAAAAGCACTCACAAAGTTTATACCATTATTACATATGTTAAGCTTTACTTCGTTCTGCCTGGTATGGATTTATTTTTTCTCTCTTCTCTTTTTTTTAGGTTAGCATTCTTTGAGCTCAGGTATCACTTCTGTACTACACAGCAGCTCCAGTCATCAGTTGTAAGGCATTATTCAAAACAGGTGAGAATAAGAAAATATCAATATCCAAATAAATTTCTATTTTGAAAGTGCTACTATGCACTTTGATTCTGTTAAACTAGTAAAATTACTTTAATTCTTGTATCAATGTTCAAAGGTTAAATAAATGCATACAAACCAATTACTCATTGAAAGAATTTTATTGCCTTGCCAAATGGCTTGATAACAAAACAGCTTGCTGGAATAGATAGGGGAAGCAAACACGATGGAACTCTGATAGAACATGATTGGCATTAAAATACTAATGCATTTTCTTGGACATTAGTACTATATGAGTCATATAGTTCTTTCTTGGCTTTTGTGTATTGTTGAAAGTCCTGTCATCCAGTGGAGAGAATCCAACAAAAATAATTTTGCATAAGATAATTAGTCCTCTTCTATCCATCCATAATGAATAATTAGGGACTACTGAAATGGTTTTAAGTACTGTTGTTTCTTGGCTGACATAATATGGTTTACTCACTGATTTTCTTATCTTTTTAGTACAACTGTTTTTACTTTTCTGCACAATTCTGGGGTTTTTATATTGAACTCAAGTTTTTTTCCCTGTTTTAATCTAAGATCCTACACTGTTTGCCTTTACGTGTAATGTAGGAAATATTTTCACTAATAACTATTTTTGTTTTAGGCTATTAAACAGATGTATATTCTTATTCTTGGCCTTGATGTGTTGGGTAATCCATTTGGATTCATAAGAGGCTTGTCTGAAGGGGTAGAAGCTTTCTTCTATGAACCATACCAGGTAAAATTCTCTTCTGCCCTTTTAAGAGTAGATAGATATGGATTGTATTGGAAATCTACATTGATACCTTTTTTGGTTTAAAATTTAGATTTAGAATTGAAAATTTCAAGTGAAATGCCTGGAAAACACAAGTGACATTAAAAAGGACAGAGAAGTCTATTCAACTTAACTTCCAAAAGGCTGTTTCTTACAGTTCATACCTTAAAATAAATCTTTCTCTGCTTCTTAAAATAAGCAGACTTCAGGGAATTAATTAGTATTCTAAAATTGTCTGTCTTCCTGTCACAGGAGCTTTTGCGGGTGCTTTCACACTTTATCACTCAATGTCAACCTGTTTTCCTCTTTGTTACATATAAATCCCAACAAAAATGTAAGATTAAAAAATATATAATGCATATATTCAAAGGTCATCATGAATGTATTATTTTTTTCTCACAGGGAGCCATCCAGGGTCCTGAGGAATTTATAGAAGGAATGGCGCTAGGATTTAAAGCGCTGGTAGGGGGAGCTGTTGGTAAGTTTCAGCGCTGTGATGGTAGTTTTCCTAACAATAGAGGTAAGTATTTGTAAATTGCATTGGAATTTTAAATTGGTTTATATTCCTGTAGGTGGATTAGCGGGAGCTGCCTCAAGAATCACAGGTGCTATGGCAAAAGGAGTCGCTGCAATAACTATGGATGAGGATTACCAGCAAAAAAGGAGAGAAGCCATGAATAAACAACCCACTGGTCTGAGAGAGGGTATCACTCGTGGTGGAAAAGGACTAGTTTCTGTAAGGAGGAAAAGAAAAATTAATTAATTTTATGCAGGCAAGAGTTCCAGGCGCTTGCTGTATTCACCAGAAGGTTGTTGGTTTTCATTTTTTTTAGTTAGTTTTTTGTTTCTTAATTTTAATTTTGGTTTTTTGCAGGTATAGAGCTACAGTTGAGTGATAGTTTTACAGAAAAATGCAGGAGGATAGAAAAGAAGATAGAAACTGTGAAGCAAGTGCCTCTGATTCTCTTAGCTTACAGTGAATTCTAGAATACTCCCAACACATGTACTTTGAGGCTATTCACCAAGGAAGTAGAAAGAAAAATGTTAAAAATGAAAAATACTATATGGAAGCATATTTGTAATGTCTGTTTTGTTTATCTTGGTAGGGTTTTGTAAGTGGCATAACAGGAATAGTTACAAAACCAATAAGAGGTAAGTTTGGTCTTGATGCATTAACTGTTTGCATTATGGTAAATATTTTATAATTGATGACATGTTTTAAATCAGAGTTATAAAACTCTTTGTCAAGATTTTATATTCCTACTGACATAGTTTAAATGTTGTTTACATGAACTTCATGTGGAGACTATGTAGTTGTATATCAAATAAAATTTGTAATTAAATGGTTATAAAATTTATTAATATTTTAAGAGAAACACTGTGGTGTATAATGATTTACTGCTTTTAATGCTTATAGGAGCTCAGGAAGAAGGAGCAGCTGGTTTTTTCAAAGGTGTTGGAAAAGGCTTAGTGGGAGCAGTAGCTAGGCCCACTGGTGGAATCATAGATATGGCAAGCAGCACATTTCAGGGTATTAAAAAGTAAGTAAAATAAATGTACAGAATATCATATGGCTTGAAAGAGACAATAGTAATACTAGTAGTACCTTGTGTCTTTGTATCACTTCTGTGTTATTTACATAACAAATAGGTGGCTCTCTAAGAAAATACACACTTGATATAATTTTAAAAACACAGACACAAATCTCAGATATTTCTGGCATTACTGAAAAAACTAGTTTAAATATCTCAGCAATCAGAATTTCTTCAGCTGAAGATTTTTAACTTTTACCCCAAATAAGCAGGAAAAAAAGGACTTCTCAGATGTGATGGAAGTTACTTTATATATTACTACTACTTTATGAGATTAGTTCCAAGACCACTAGATTATGCCAGTCTCAGAACTATGTTAAGAGTGCGTTTAAATACTATGTTAGTCTCACTTTAATAAATTCATTGTTTATTGGTGTAAAAAACATGCTCACGGTGAGAGACTTCTCCAGGGTCAGGCTGTTCAGGGATAAGCAGTTTGTTATTTAGGTAGAGGGTGGAAGAGATCTGTTTACACTGCCAGCCACAGTGTAAACATACTCAGAGAGGGAGAGAGAGAGTGGAGGGATGAGTTGGAGAGCATGAGGGAAGAAGGTAATTATAGGGGTAGAGAGATAGGGGTAAGAGCGGGGAGTAAGAGAGGAAGTTAAGAGAGGGCAAGAGAGCAAGTTAAGAGATTGAGAGGAGCGGGTAAGAGCAGAGCGGAGGAGTTAAGAGAGTAAGAGAGAAACAAGTAAGAGAGTAGGAAGAGGTAAGAGGAGGGAATAAGAGGTTAAGAGAAGAGAGTAGAAGGGAGTAAGAGAGGAGCAGAAGTTGAGACAGGGCAGAGGAAGTTAAGAGAAGTAAGAAAGAGAATGAAGTTCTTGTTAATACATTGTATCTTTTTCTATGGTGAATATTCTAATTCTTAGTGACCAACCAGTATATGACACACATTCTATAGAATTTACATATAGCCTATAAGAAATACTATATTACCATACAGTGTTACATTTTAAACTCTAAAAGCTACTCTTCAAATTCTTCTCTTGCTGCTTGACCTTTGGATTCACTATCAGCAGAAGGGTATTGTTTAATCAACAGGGACTATCCTTCAGCTGGCTAGGCTATTGTTCTTCGGTTATATAGTAACTAGCACTCAGTATCCTATAGCTCAAAGCTAGTTTTCAATTCTCTTTCGATCCTAGGTTTCATGTTTTCATAATCTTTTGCTAAACAATCGTATTCGTAAGGTTTCCCTGTTTCATCTTCCCCAACAATTGTTGAAGAAAATCTCACACTTTTAGTGTGTTTTATACACTAAAACACTGTTACAGGCAGTGGAGGAGGAGACAGTGTTTTGAAGAGGTGCTTAGTGACTTTAGATAAAGTTCAGTGGCCCTGTTCTTAGTGATTTGGATCACTTCTGTTACCATAAGAATGCCAGTCTCTTTTGTTTTCCTGTTTAAGTTCTTTAGCAGAGAAATGCAAGAAAAATATCAGAGTGAAGTTTCTATATGGCACAGATGTCTTTACTTTTGAAGTACTGAAGTGCAGCTGTTAGACACTAATTAAGCATTAGCATGCATGTGCTGCTCTGTGCCATCTAATTTGATAATAGTGATTCTCGGAAATAGATTTCTGATGTAATGTCTGTTACTATGCAAAAGTGCATATATAGACAATTATAGTTTTTGCATGAGTACTTCAATTTAATTTGCATACAAAATAATTTAGTTCCTTACCTAATAGCATAGTTGAGTAGAGATATTGACATGTATCTTAAATCTTCTGCTTTGTCAGGGTTGCGGATTCATCAGAAGATGTGATAAGCCTGCGCCCACCTCGCTTCTTTGGTGAAGATGGAGTTATTAGACCTTACAGGTTAAGAGATGGAACTGGAAGTCAAATGTTACAGGTGAAGAAAATCAAAGATAAATTTTTGACATACATTTAAACTCATCTTACATAGAAATAAATACTTTAGAATTTCCCACTTCTTAAATTCCCATTCACTTCTTACCGTGTCACTCAGTTTCTTAGGCATGTAACCACACTGGGGATTTGGCTGCTGTGATACAACTTTTGAGGAAGACAACATAAAGTAAATCAGTATATCTATCAAAGTTTATGCACAGAGAATTCTGAAAAAAGAGAAAGGTTTATATGTGCAAATGAAAAGTTTTATGCCTTTAAATGTTATTTTTTTGTGAAAAGTGTTGATATATACACATTTTTTCAGTAATTTTATAATACATAGCTTAAAAAGTGACTTTTAAGTCTCAATTTTATGTAAAACAGCATAAAACAGAAATAGTTGTATTTATGTCATACTGAAGCCATTGAAAGAGCATAAACAGTTCTGAAGTGGAATACTGTTTGCAGGAAGTATATGCTGAACAGCATTTAATTTTTAATGATTCATCTGCCATTTAAACAAATTTGACTCAAAAAATTCCCCTCAGAAAGGAAATAATTTCAGTTGTGACGCACACAGCTTTCTGAGTTTCTGGTTTTTTTCCTTTTGTTAGAAATAAAATTTCTTTCTAGAAATGCTCAACCATAACAAATAAAGTAGTAATTAGTGTTTGCATAAATTTGAACAGAATTTGAAAAATACACATGGGAGGTTTCACAGTGAGCCATGAAAATGTCATACCAGAATAACCTTTCTGGAGAAGTAGATAAGAATAAAGTTGCCTTTGGGGAGAGCATTTTATGACTCATTTTGATTATTGTCACAGCTGTTTGTTCCATGTTGAGTTCCATTCTTGTTTCTGTTTCTCCTGCATTTCATTCGTTTGTCATTCATTTTCTTGTAGAACAGGATTGATCTGTTGGGGGCCCCTTAGCTATATTCATTGTTCCATTCACTGGTGATGTAGTTCAGCAGACTGTGAAAGTGCTTTGATAATAAATAGTGTACTGTGCCTTTCTTGTAATGAGATGGCTTTAACCTGGCTCTCCAGTTTATAACTGGAGTTATAAAGCATTATTGCCTTAACTACCCTCTACTCTCTGGTAGTTAGAAGCTACTACTGACAGACAGCATAAATTTATTGCTAATCTTTATCCTCTTTTTGTTAAGAAAATAAATTTTAAAACATCCCCTTGTCTGTTTTTAAGTGTGTTGCTGAAACAAATGCCAGCAAAGAGTCAGCTCTAATGAGCTGACTTTACATTGCTTTTGCTTCTTAAATTTGTACATTTTTGTATTTTGTGGTTTTTTTCTGAGAAACCTTTACAAAAATCTGCCATGTAACATGTTATTCTAATTTTTCTGTATTGTATGGCTGCATACAGTACCTTCCATTATCCAACTTAAGAACCACTAAAGTGTGGCCTTGTGTAATGCCTTTGATGTTTTGTGATGGGAGCCACCATTTTAAAGTAGCTTAAACTGAAGAATTGTTAGCTTCATATTAGTTTTTGCTATTAATGATTCTAAAGCATAATACTCTTGAAGAAATACTTTCAAAGCTCCAAACAGAGTAGACAGTCAAATCAGAAAATAGAAATTTGCATATTTTTTTTTCCCTCAGACATTAAATTCTGCTTTAGGAGATTTGGTGTCTTAATTTAACAGTTAAATATACTAATGTGTTTGGTTCTTAATATTTGTGGTTCTAGGGCTGTTAATTTGTTTTTGCATGAGACTCAGTGTATTGCATGTCCACTATTTGAAAGAGTTTGAATAGAATAATATTTTCTTATGGATAAAAAGATTCCTCTCCCCTTTTGCAATGCTTCTTTGCATATAGATCAGGTGTCTGTCCCATTGTGGTCACTGTATTGTAGCTTTTCAACAGATTACAGGATTAGATTGGAATAAAACTTCTTTTGGTGATTTAGAGATTGTAGATGATGATCAAAGGAAATAAGATACATTATATTTTGTATGCTCATACTGTGCCCTAAACTTAGGATGTCGCTTCAGAATTTCTTTGTTTTCTGTGATTTTATTTTAATTAACAAACTTGCCAGGCAAACTAGTACTTTTAAACTAATGCTTCTGCTTTCTTCTTCCCTTACCATGCTTTCAGAAAAGGCAGGCCTACAAAGAGTGGACTGTGGCTCACAGTAGTAGTGATGATGATGACAGTTAGGATAATGTGGATTGTAACAGATATACATGGCCTTTGTCACATTCTTTTGACCTTTAAGTTTTAAATGTTGCTGCTATAATTCCTGCTGAGAAATCGGGGTTTTATGATACTAAATTCTTACTTTTTAAACTGTGAAAAAAAAATGTGGGGATAATAAACTGTATGATAATGAGTGCTAGGCAAACAAGCAAATAATATAATAAATATAGTCTTACAGATAAAACCAGACATTAGTTAAAATAGTATTGAATATGAAGAAATAACTAATACCATGACTTAGAGTTTATTTCCAGATGTATTTTTATCAGCTGTGTTTAAAGTTTTTTGCATTTATAGAAGTGTTTAACAGGGTAATTTACTATTGCTTTTAATGTGCTTAGTAAAACTTCATTGATTTGTACAGTCCTTATTGGTGTTAAAATGCTGTTTGACTGTTTTTTCAATTACTATTTCAAAAGTATTTTGTCTGCTTTTCTTCTTAACAATAAACATGTCTAAAGTATATCTAAAATGGATTCATCTGTTCTGTTCCAACATTGTTTCTCATGTTTCCTGAAACTAGATAGTGTAAGAACTCTAAATGGCTTATAAAGGTATTGAATAGATAAAATACATATGTTTTTCAAGAATTGTTATCATAAACCTTTAACTTTTCATTTGTCACTTGCTTTACCATAATTTTTTTAATACTTATTTGTGTATCTTTTGGTATCCTTAAGCATGTGAAATAACAGTTTATTTTGGTTTTTATTTTGACTATAAATTATTAATTCTGTAAGTCAACATTTTTACTTTTATAGTAACAAAAAAAATAAAAAATCCGCCCCAGAACTAAACTCCATGTAAAAACCACAGGCAGATGTAAAAAAATACTAGTAATTATTCAAACTACTGTGTAATAAAACATATGTAATATGCAGATGTATTTAGTTTCTTATTTACCTAGACGTGGGGGGTGAGGGGAAAGTGTCAACACTGATGGACTACAATTTGATACTATAAATTCTGTCAAATACCTTTACAAGTTACTGGTTTCTTAAAAGAAATATTTCTTCCATATTCACTGAAATGCTTGCAAAATTTTCTCGTTCTTTTTTTATGGTTTGTTACTAAATTCAGATTTTTGTGTTGCACTCCAAAGTTTTTCTTGTAATAGATAATTTGGTACCAGTAAGTATTATAATGAGAATTAATTCTTCTGCCACCATTTGAACAGTCAGCATTGCTCTAAAACAATAAGAACTTCTGAAATGTTAGCATGTTTAATGAAGTAATGTTACGTCTTTCATTGTCGGTTGGCTTCCATTTATCAAAATTCTGGGGGAAAAACCATTAAAATTGTTAAGACTGCTTACTCTGGCCATGTGCATTCAAAAACTGCTGCATCTCTTGGGCTTTTTCTTTAGTGTCACGGAGACAAAGGGGGACAAACTAAATTTGGGGGGATGGTTTTAGCTGAAATTGCTGATGCTTGCGATTGCTACAGGTCATGTGTTGCTATTAGTTTTGTAATGCCATCACCTCAAAGAGATGCCTTTCAGAATCAGATGAAAGGCTGTATTGCAGCGTGTTAGTGGCTGAAACACTGGGGGAAGGATTTTGAATGTTTCAGATACAAACTGATCTCCCATATTTCTTTGAAGAGCATAGGAAATCATCTTGCTCTTCAGTTTTAGAAAAAGATACATGATACCAAAAAGTTGGGGGAATTGTTCCATATAACATAATGGAAAGGTGACTGTGACATTTAGTTAACTTCACTGGGTTTTGAAAATTCAGAATAATGTTACTTAACATTATCTTTTTCCTTTGTGCTGTTTTACTGCAATTTCTTTTTTTGTCTTATAAAATCTTTTTTCTAGTCTTACTAGAAAAAATGCATTTTTATGGAAATTTTATGAGAAAAACATATTTCTTCTTTAGAAGATTCTAATTCTTCCTAAATCTTTATAAAAAATTGACCTGGTTTTTAATTTTTTTTTACTTGAAATCCTACAAATTTATGCAGAACATGGAGGTAAAATTAAGCATGAATGGTAATATTACTTGGTCAGATATTACTAATTCAAGTTACAACGCAGTGTAATTTGTGAAAGAGTTCATTCTTTACTTGCTAGATTAAAAAGTTATAGAATGCAAACTAAGAAAAAAAAAAAAAGCCTAACAAAACTAACGAATTTTGCTAGTTGGAGCTGGCAGATATGATTATATGCTGTAGAATATTTTGTTTCTTTGGTGGAGTATAATTCTGTTTTTCTATTTTTGGAGTTTTTGTGTTAATGGAAAAGATAGGAATTTTGTACAAGTATTTTACTTGTTTCTCTCCTGAGTCTAGGCTTCTCTGAATATATATGGAAAAAGGAATAAATTGGACCTGTGGATATGGGGATTTGGGAAAACAAAAAATTTCACTATTGGGATATTAGTACTTAATTTTCCTTTAGGTCATGGGACAAAAAGCTGTGAAAACTAATAGCAGAAACGGATGTTCTTTCAGGATGGGAAAAAAAACCCCAAACTAAAACAAAAACTCCAAAACATTTAGAGATTATTTTCTTTAGGGATTTAAAGTAACATAGCAAAAAAAAGAGACCATATTTTCAAAATTTTTTTCAAAATTTTAAATATTTTAACAATTTAACTTCTGGCTTCATAATCCCCCCATCCCATCCCTTTTTAAATGCTGAATTGAATTTGAAGTCCAGTACTCTCCCTGAAAATTGGTGGTCTAAGTGCTCTCCTTATCTCTCAGGTACGCTAAATTTTTGCTAAAATTTTTGAAAAATTGACAATGCAGCTTTTCCCAAGAGTTCAGTTTTATTCTTCTAGTGACTTGTACAACTTCCTCCTTGCTGAGGTGAATAACTGCCTGTGCTCTGTACCTTTGATGTTATCCAGTACATCCGTTTTGTTCAGGGTTCTCTGGTGGTCTGGTTTTCTCAAGATGCTCTGTAGACACAGGTCAGTGCCAGGGGATACTAGACCATCTCAGAGATTATTTAAAAGACTGTTTATACATAAATTGTTATTAGTAATTTCCAGAAGCAATAGACATGTGAGATCTTGGCCTTGCTAGGGAATAAAGCTGAAAGACTGGTTTTGTGCTTTTGAAGCCAAGTCATTACCAGTTGTGCTGTGCAGTCAGTGGTTTGCTGTGTCAATGTCTACCTAACCTCAAAACATACACTTTTTTTTTATTATTATTTTTAATTTGCTTTTATAATCTGTGAGTTTGTGAGGACACTTATACTGTGTTGTTAAAGGTTGCGGCATAATTATATTGCCTCAGAGAAACAGTCCTTCAAAGCTGTGCTTCAATACCATATCCTGTTGTATTGGAGGTGTTCAGCTTTTGGTTTAGTGATTCTTTTTGGTTATGAGCTTCATATCAGGTAGGATATTGAAGTGATTTTAGCAGGCCCTTGTTCCTTAGTATTCACACTTTGGTCTGCCGGGAAGAACATCTGAGGAGTCAGAAAAGTATGTCATGCTAATTCTTTCTGTCTTTCCCTCACTGTTCTTGAGCTTGGATTCAAATTAAAACATAAACATCCATATCCTGAAGTACCCTAAAACTGTAGGATAGGTTTCACTTCATAAAATTATATTCTTTGTGAAGTTCAAAATAACTTCATTTTTATTTGACGTTGTCCAGACACTTACCAGGTACTCATGCATGCCATCTAGTCTTTTGGTCCCTTTACTTTGTCACAGATGTCATGATCTGTTGTGCTTTGGAAAATCTTATCTGTGTAGGTTAAAGGAAGAAGCAGGAGCCTTACCACAGAAATATGTAACATTTGGGTACTATTACATAGCGTTTGCCCACCCAAATGGAAGATGTTTATAGGAACCTGTCTGAAACTAGCTAACACCAGTTGTTCCAGAGGAACATGGAAGCTTGCATTACTCAGTTTCATTTTAACTTGACTGTGACTGAAGCTTAAAGACAATATTCTTTAATTTCCCTGCTGATTCTGTAATAATGCTTCAAATGGTATGAATCCAAGTATTTTGGTTGTGTTGGCAGGAAACAGAACGTCTAGATGTGGTTGTCATGATGGAAGTGTAGGTCAGTATGGTTTCTTCATTTCAGCTGCTGAAACAAATTCTCCTGTGTATTCAGATCAAAAATTTATTAAAATAATTCTGCCAGTCAGCAGAAGCAATCTGTTTTTCTGCTGTAGAATAGGAGTTTCGCATTCTGAAAGCTGATGTCCTAATTTTTATTGTCTCGCATACTGTGGCCTTAGATTAAAATGTTAATCATGACCACAAATTCCCACTGCTTTTAATAAAACCATGTTGATACCAGAGTTACTGTGCAGCATGGCTAAATGGAGTCTTGAATACAGACTGTAAAACATCATGGACATTGCACATTGCTTTAGGTTTTGTATAATGGCATTGAACATTGGGATAACTGAAATCAGGAAGTAGGTAATAAAAGATTATCAGTGGTTATTATTCATAAATGATGAGAGAATTTTGCATGGCAAAATTAATGTTTTACATGCTGTTTTTTCTTTAACACTTTCGCCCCCTTTTTCACACTCATTCAAACTACATCTAACAAGTCAGCTGGGAACTACGTAGCACTATGTAATATTTCTGTGGGGAAGACTGAATAGGTAATTATACCAGGTTAGCCTGCTGAAATTAGCAATTCTGCAGCTTTTGAAAAATTTACCATGTAATTTGAGCTGAAAAATGCATTCAGAATTGGAGTTTCTAGCAACAACAGTAGATTTCAGAATTCACACGTTTGGACAGTGAACAGTTCATGCGGAAATACACTGGTAGTCCAGATAAAAGGTAATTTGAACATCAAGAGAGAACAGCAGATTTATAACCACTTTTTAAGTAGTAACAGCCTTTTCAGTATTTTTTTACATACTGTTTCATCTGAGATGAGTTCAAGAAGAATATCAAACATTCTGACTTAAGTATCACACATACTACTAGTATTTTTTAGAACTATTACCTAGTTCTAAGAAACTAGAAGAATCATATTTTAATTTTTGCCTCCAGTATTTAATTTTCATCTGTATAATTTCTAGCTTTGTCATAGGCCTCTCTGCTTGCTTCTCATTACATTAAGACGGTATGGTGTGATCAGGAATCTCTCCAAGTGCAGAGATGCCACCTTTAAGACATTGAGCATGTTTGCATATACGTGCAAAACTGATCATATTTACTGTTAGGTTATTGCAGTGACATCTAAGTAATTGTACTACAGGTAAGAATTTGCAAAGGAGGCTATCTCTTCTTGTGTTATTTCCTACTTTACAGCTTCTGGAGTGTCTTTTTAAAATAGATTTGCATGTACTTAATCAGGTTATTAAAATTATTTTAATTTGAAATACAGACGTGTTTTTAAAAATTTGTATGTGGTTTTTTACAATGTTGAAACTAACATTGAACAAAGAATGATTGATCAATGTTAACTTTCATAGTTTTGCATTACCAAACAGTGGTCCAAGTTGCTGTCTTTCTCTAAACAATAGCTACATATCATCAAAGTTTTAAGAACTATTTGTGCATCTGTATTGAGTGATCAATTATATATCATTTTATATTTGAGTTGTATAAGGCACTTCAGTAGCAGAGTGTAGTAGACAGCTTGTTATAAGAATTGTCAGCTCTATGATGTATTTCATCATGAAAATAAATAATTGATCTTGATCACTAAAAGTGATCAAGATTGTAAATAAAATGTAGAAAAATCCAAAGGCAGAAAATTTAAAAGTAGTTACTGCTTAGCATTGGCATGTGTTCCATTTGTAAATAGCTTGTGCAGTATTTCTGTGTATTTTATTTCCCAATTAACTCCTGTTGTCTACAAAACACAGATAAATTGAGTTTATGACTTTTGACTCACAGCTAACAATGAGAACTAGTTATCTCAGTGTTTTCCACATGCCAACAATGTTTTTGTGCTCCACAAATCATGTGTTTGGGAATCTTGGTAGAATGAAACACTCTGTGGAATTTGGTATATGTTTAAATAGCTTTTGTTTAAGGTTGTCACTTGTGCAGTAGTTAAGTACTGTATTTCCATAATAATTTTCACAATTCCGAATTTGTTATCTGCAAGCTGAGTAAGTTACAGCAGGGAGACATGACTTGTTGCAAATTAGCTAGCAAGCTAATGAGAAGACAGAAAGAGGTCACACCCCTTTCCTAAATCCCACCTATGGGGGATTAATATTTATATTGAGAGCCTTACTTCAGTGCTATGCGAAGAAAACTGAAAGAAAGTAATGTCTTTCACTAGAAAATCCTCTCTGTCCTAATAAGGCTAAATTGCTAAATACTTTTATCCTATACTTACTGTGAATAGAACAGAGATACTGGTCATTCTGTGTGATATTTATGTTTGGTCAGTAATAGAAATTTGTGTCATTGTCACAGTGTCTTCCAGTTAAGTGTATTTTATACCTATTCTGAACCATCCTTGCTCTTTCCACACGTTTTTTCTTTAAGTTCCTGTCAGCCTTCTCTTCCATTTCCCTGTCTTTCTTTCCAGGCCACTAATGAAAGTCCATCATAGCACAGACCTAGACCAGTAGCTTGACGTGTAGATCAGGTATCCTATCCATGCTATTCATATTCTGTCCATACTCCTTTGTCTTCTAACCATTCAGCGTGTTAGGTACTGGAATGGTGTAGGGACTACCTTTTAGAGAGGTTTTTTTAGTTATTTATTCAGGTCCAAGCTTCTAATACAAGAGGCAGGGAGAGACACATTTCAGAGGCAGAGCAACGCCTCAATAAAGCTTGAATAAGAAGCTTCCAAAAATTAAAAAAAAAAAAAAAAAAAATCCATGCCCTTAGTTCCTCATTTCTTATATCATTCTTCTTGCACAATTCTTCCTGCTCCTGACACTAGCTCTTGCAGAAATGAATGCAAGCATTGACTTAAGTAGGCACATGACTAATAGCTGTGGTTTGTAGCCTAACAGAGCTGGGGAAAGAGAAGTAATTTGAACTTTCTAAGAGCTTCTTGGAAAGCTCTCTTTAGGGTAACCTGCTACTCAATTATTCATGCATTTTAGTCACAAAAGAATCAGTATCTTTGGGGAAAATATAATTTTTAAAACATCTCTTTGGGCAAGTGGAATTATCCATGCAGTCAAATTTGAAGTTTTTTACAATAATAAAATGTCTTCATAATTTTACTGCATTGGGGAACACACATTAATTGGCTTTGTTTTCTTAACTGCTTTAAGAACTGATCTGGATATTTTTAAACTTCTGGCATACATATCTGAAGCTATATGTTTGTAGTTAAAACTTTATTGAATCATACTAGTTTGTTCTAATCTGGTATTGCTTCCAAGTTGTAACAGCTGGGAAGCATACAAGCAATCGTATTACTATTCCCAACCAAGATGCAGCAATATTAATTTGACCACTAGTTTAATCACGCACTGCTCAGAAAGTTAGAAATCCAATGGTTGCCAAGTGAGAGGTACCTGTTTTCAAAAAGTTACTAATCTGCTGTCATTAATATTTAAAATATATTGCAAATTAAAAGTATTCTGCTACACATTAATTGTAGGAAATGGTTAAGTTCATGGGGAAACAAAATAACATACAGGAATCCCAAATATTACTCAAGTGCATTATCTTAAGTCCCACTGTCGACATAAGGTTTCTTATATACAGTTAGGTATAAATTTATTCTCAGAGTTAATCAGTCAGTATTTTGGAGGCAATGAGATAAAGTAGGAAAGGAATCTTTATTTTGTTTGTTGTCTCAGAAATGTGTTGGCAGAAGTTCAATGTGTACCAAAAGTATGTAGAGAACTGAGTCCTGAATTTTTTTTTAAAATTATATTGTTCCTTGTCAGTTTTGGTTAGGATTGATTTTTATTTACATAGGTGTATTAACAGCAACCAAGTAGTTACAAATATTACCTATTACAGATGTTAGTTATATTCTGACTTTATGAAAAGTAGCCTTTTCTTTAAGAGTATGTGCTTTGTTACAATTTGTATTTTTGGAGCAAAAGTACCTTTTAAAGACAAAATTAGTACCTTACTAGCATATTCAAAGCTATAAAAATTTTATCTCTTTTAGAAAATTGAAAATGGAAGATTTGCAAAACTCAGATATATTGCACATGCTATGGTCAACAGTACAGATCTGTTAATGGTAACAAAAAGGTAAATAGTTTTGACTCCAAATAATATGTACTTAGAACAGTTGTCAAAATGTGCATGCCGTGATGATTGCTGATCAGTACCTGCACTGTCATCATATATGTAGACAAAATAACGGGGAAGGTGTCCTAATGTGCTCATGATTATCTTCAACAGTGTCATTCTTCAGCAGGAGAGTGTTCAATATTATTTCTCTCCTATTTTAGAAGGGAAAGAAATACTGATTTTAAGATTTCTTTAGCTGAGAAGGATTTGTTACAAACTAAAATCACCTAAACTGTGGGATTCATTTGAGATGGTGTATGGAAGGAAAGAAAGGATAATACAATAACAGTCAGTGTCTAGCAGTGGAGTAGGATCTCAAATACAGCTTGAAGTAGTGCTATGAAACACAGTATTTTAAATGTTAGAGGGAGTTTCAAATTTCACTCTTTTGGATAGTGTGCTGTATAATTACAGATCATAAGATTAAACGTATTTTGTAATGACAATTCACTAGAGCAAGGGTAACATGGTAACTTTTAAGTATTTTTACATTAATTTTTAAAACTACTTTTATTTTCTGGTGCCCAGTGGTGTGTTATTTGTGACAAAAGGGGCATTTGGACAGCTGACATGTGAATGGCAGTACACTTACGATGAATTCACCAAAGAACCATTCATCATTGATGGTCGAAGATTGCGCATAGAAGCCAAGGTACATTGCTCTTACTGTGTTTTGTTGTTACTGTTTTTTTGTTACTATTTATGAAATTGAACTTTGAATTTCTGCTCGTTCTTCTCTGAATTCTTGATCTCCTTTGTATTTGAGATACACTCAGAGAAAGGAGTTGAAGCTTGGCATGACTGAACTCCTCAAATAACTAGTCTCTGACTAGTTATAAGCAGCATGGAGACTTAGTCTTTGCAGATGAGATTATTCCTTGAGCTGTATGAATTTTTTGTTTGTATGCACAGTTCATTGTTTGTTCATAGTCTGGAAAATGCTGATATGATAAAAGGATCAGAAGATCGCAGAATATTTTTATTATGCTCTCTGGGGCACATAATAAGGTTTTATTGTCTTTAAAAATAACTGTAATGACATATATTTTTCCCCTCTCAATTCAAATTGAAGAATTTTGCTCTTAGTTGCAATTTTTCCTTTAAAAAATACTTAAAATGCCTTAAAAACCCTGGTAAGCTGGCAGAAGACATAAGGAGAAAGATGACCACCAATGACTATTTACAGACCAGTTTCTTAAATTAGAAAATTAATTCTTACTGGTATATTAGCTGTACTTTATTGAACTTTGATTCAGTAAATTTGTCTGCCAGTGTGTTGTTTCTGTTTTTAGTAAGCTTCATGTGTGTAATTACACATATTGGTTGTCAGGACAGTCTTGATGGTGCACAACATCATTCAGTTTTTCACTCAGATTATTTGTTTCTATTGCAGAGAGCATGAAAGGCAGAGCCATATTGGTTTGGAATCCTCCAAACTGGATTTCTGACAGCAAGTGAACTTTTACAGGATGAAATAATTCTTAGCGTTTCTGCCATTTCAGACAATGCTGAATAACATATCCATCTTTCCCTCTACACAGCAGTCATTTCAGAATCCATTTACATGTCTGTAGTATGCTCTTTATTGAAAACTGTGGTTGGAAACTATATTTTGCAAATAACTCCTTATGTTTTTCTTTCTGAAGCCTAAGTTGCTGTTTTCACTACCTGAAAGTAGTCCACTACTTGCAAGTCAGTATTGGTGGAATGTCCACTCAAGTAATGACTTGAAGGAGAATTGCAAATTAAAACCTTGGGGAGTAATGGATTTTGTTACCACATGTCCATTATCTGCCTTCCATTCTACACACGTTTATAGACCCTTATCCAGGGACTCCATGGTAAAAAGGGGAGTCTGTTACTGCTGGAGTGTTCACTCTGCTGTGCTTTCCTGCAGAAAATGGTCTCTCTCAGGGTATGTGCATGTGATGCAAACATACTCAGATGACTGTTCTTGGTACACGTGGCTGTTTGAACCATTATAGCTGCCTTGATAGTAAATAGCATCGTAGTCTTAAAGCCTGAAGTAACTAACTTCAATTTTGAGTTACTGTTTTGGTTCTGGTTTTCTTTTAGGAACGAGTTAAGTCTGTCTTCCATGCCAAAGAATTTGGAAAAATTATAAATTTTAGAAGTCCAGAGGATGCTAAGGTAAAGTCAAAATACAATTAAAATTATAGTGGTAAATTTGACTTAAAAGGTCAAAATTTTAACAGAAATACTCTTAACCTGAAACTACGTACATTTAAAATTCAGTATTTCCACATATCTGTTACACACATGGAAGAAGCAATAATTTACTCAGTACTGAATTCTAGAAAACTCAATTCCAACACCAGACTTTTCTCCACATAAATCTTTTGAATTACAGTAGTCTGACAAAAGATTGATTAAACAGGAATGCTAACCAAAACGAAACAATCTAGAATGTGAATTAAAATAGTACATTTTAATAGAACAAAAGTGTTTGCACACTACTTCTAGTTCCAGGTGGTGGGCAGGGGTGGGGTGTTACTGCTCTTCAAAATACAGTTTTTTCTGAAGAATAAAGACTATCCTTAATAAAAATTCCAGTAGTTTAATTGATAAATGATATTGCTGCTATTTTTTATACATTTTCTCTGTAACATCTTCGTTTTGACATCACTAGTTTTGACTGTAACAGATGGTAGGAACAGTTCAGATCTGCTACCAGAACTATAAGGTCAAAGTTCTGCCTTGTTTTTAACTGGTATAGCTAGTAATTTTCACAAAAAATGAATGAGTCTTGTATATATTTTAGTGGGGTGTAGTTCCCTGGGATTGTGTTTTCAGACAGCTTGCAAAAGTTGAATTCTCTCATTAGTTTAAGTTGCTTTTGCATCTTCTTACTAGTTTAGGTTGTATTTGTCTTTGTGAGGGTAGTTTCTAGCTACAGGTAAGTGATAGCAGTTAACTGTTACCTCAGAAAGATAAGAGTCCTATGCTGAATTTGACTTGGCTGTAATCTTTGAAGGTACTGAGTTTTTATTTATTTTCATTTTGACTGTGGTGGAACAAGGGTGGGCACTGCTGAGATCCATTATTCTCTCTGGGAAAGGAATCCCACCTATGCCCCAGCTAAATCAGGAACAATTCCAAAAGTGAAATTAGTACATCATGTTACATATACCACAAGTCTTAAGAAAAAAAGGTGAAAAATTTGAGTACATCTTTCACAAAAATACTGGGGTGTATATTTTCCTAGAGAGGCACAGGAACCTCACAAAGCAAACACAAATGTTCATATGAGGGGATAGAACCTGATACAGTAACACATTCTGATTTATAATAATCTTCTCATCTTTCTCCAAAGTAGTATGCATATCTTTTATGGAAGACCCTTGATATAACTTCATGACCTACTCTAGATTTCCCTCTCACTGCACTTTCCCCCAACCCTCCTTTTTTTTTTCTTTAATACTCTTGGGAAACTAATTTTCCTTTTATGTAATGTGAACAGTCCAATATGAAATTCCTTAAAAGGAACAAGATATAGTTAAATAAGGCTTTTTTTCTCAATAACCTATCAGACTGCTGCTGTTATTGTCTTCTGACTTCTGTTGTGATCCTTGCTTCTCTGTTGTTGTCTCTGATTTGGCTGGAGTTGTAGATGAAAGCAGAGCCATGATGGGGATTAAATGTTGTCTTCTTTTTTTTTCAAATCTTATTCCTTGAAGTACAGAGCAGGAAACAAGTTTAATTAGACATGGTATCAAATGTCAAATATTGGTGCTTAAATGGCTCCACTTTTGTTAGAAAGCCAGGGGTTTATACCCACAGAATAATTTTTAACACTGTCTTAAAACTCAGTTAGGAATAGAGCAGGTCATAAACGCAGTGAAAAAAATCATTCTAGTTTTCAGCAGCTTTGTCTGTTTTGTGCCACAGAAAGATTTTAATTTTTACTTTTTTCTTCACACAGTGGATCCTTTCTAAACTAGAAGAAGTACGAGAGAATCAGCCAAAATTGTAATGAATGGAGAAGCACCAAGATATGAAGAACACTGAACAGCTACCTTGTAATTCTTCTTTCACAAGCAGAACTGTTTGAATATCATCAACAAAGGCAAAAACAGGAGGGAGGGAAGATTTATCCAATTATTTGTTATGGTCACAACAATCTATATCAGAAAAACAGATGATGTTAGCTTAAAAAAATATGTGATGGTAAAAAATGTCTGCCAAGTTTTGTCTTGGTTTGCTTGATTTTTTACTGTAAGTATTTCAGATTTCATTTTTTATATAAGCAGTATAAAGTGAGTTTGTCTTAACCTTTGATACTGAAATTGAACTCTGGAATAATTCTTATGATACTATTTGGAGCAAACCTTGCAATTTTGATTTAATTGTGAAAATCAGTACTTCATGTTTTGGTTTTAATATGACTTGAGGCTGTGTTGAAATACAAATTTCTTTGTCAAAGGAAATGTTAACTTAATCACTAGTGTTGTAACTCAAAATATAAGAAGGAGGCTACTGATCAGAGAATTTGAATTTAGGTCACGAGTGGCTGCTTGGTTGACTATACTAGGGCTTTTTGTAAATGAATGGACCAGGTCACATTAACAGTACAGTATTGCTTTTAGTGTGAACTTTTTTACAACCTACTCAAGGAAATATTGCAGCACCTCTATCAATTATTGCAGAAAATTTAACAGTTTACAAAAATGCGTATTGGGGACAATTAACTCTGCACTAAACACATGAATAAAAGCCTATTATTTTAAATAGAAGTTGGAAAAACAGTCTTGCAACTCAAGAAGGAGTTTATGGGGTTATAAGTGCACTGTTGCATACCAAATATAAATGCCTTGAATTACACAATATTGTGTGCTAAGCAAGTGACTAGTGAAGTCAAATTTATATTAAATAATAAATATTATATGTCACAGTTGCTTTTATTAACTTTTCTTACCCAGTGAAACTTCGTTTCATATCCAGACAGCAGCATTTTATTAGCTTGAATGTCTGCAATTCTGTTTATTTCTTAGATGTAGTAGTCATAGTATTGTTGAATGGCTGTTTACTGCAGTTGATACAAGAAGTACATGAAACAATAGTGTTACATGAAGATTTCTATAAATTCCCATATCAAAGTCTTCAAAATACCTTGTACATATAGAAAGCACCTACTGCCAAAATATTATTTCCAACAAATAGTTTGGAATATTTATAGCTACAGGATAGAATTCTAACATTGCTGGTGATGCTTGAAGTATCCAAATGGTTCTGTTATTGAAAATCTAAAACAACTAGCATGTAACCTATAGTTGCAGATATTTAATTTACTGTAAGTCTTGCCATTGGTGTTTAACCATTTAGCAGATTACTAAATACAGGTAATCTTGCAGTTTTCCCCATAAATTGCAGATGGAATAAAAATATTATAAGGGGATTAAAGACTATTACGATGATGGTGTTACTCCAATAATTTTGTACACCAAGTACATACCAAGAGTATTAACTCAGGTTATATCATGCCAAACTTCCATACTTTGCCTTAGATAAGTAGTGGTTTTAGGTGAGCTGAGTACCATTCTTTATCTGTCTATTTGTTTTTCATCTGTCATTTCTGTCTTAGGCATGATAGTTCATTTAAAAGCCTTATAATGTTCTTGATAAGTAGGTGGTCTCCTCTGCATCCTCAACATTTACTGCAAATTTCACTTACAATACATCTTGTTTGTTCTTGTACATTCCCATTTGTGTGTAGCTTTTCCATTTACCGGATTCTAAATATTTTCTCTCCACAGAGCCTCTATTTTAGTTATTTCTCACATTTATTTTGCCAACAAACTTGAATTCTCAAATCTTAGCTGGCTCTTTGGTAATATTTAAGCAATTTAACTCCTAATGTGGAAGGATTTACTTTAAATGTGCATATTTGTGGTTAAGCAGTTCATGTTTTGGAAAAGACATAAATTCCCCCAGACTGGCATTTTTCTTACAGACTATAAAATTATTTTGATCTTCTTCTATCTAAAAGCCTTAAGACAGAGTCTGAAATGTCGAGAAGTCAATGTGGGACTTCTCTTCTATTTCCCTTGGTTTCCACTTGTAATGAAAATATGATTTTCAATAGATCCCTTTTCTAGTCCATAACTTGTGTCTTTTGACTTAATTGGTTTTTTATAAAGTTTTTCCATACAGTCATGAAAGAATTTTGTCATTTCTTGGCAAACACCAGTTGTCTTCTTTAACTATATATCACCCCAGGGTGAAAAGAAATGTATTTAGAAACTTGTGCCATCATGAAATTTTCTGGATTACTGCCGGTTGTATGAGATGTCTTCTCTGCTGTGCCTCATTTCTTATTGCAATATGCATATTTTTTTCAACAAGAAGGCTGAATAGGTATGTTAGCTTTTATTGAAAGGGTATATGCAACTAGAAAAGGGGATGTCGATAAAAATCAAAATGTAGGCATTTAGTTCTGCCCACTGTGGTGTTTAAAAGTGTATCTTGGCCTTTACTGAAATGCCACTTTCAGTAAAGAAAGAACCACTCCTCTTCAATATGACTGTTATGTAAAATTAATACATTTGAGAAATGTCATTTGTGTTCTCAGTTTGATAAGGGTTACAATTACCTCTAAGAAATTGCTGAAACATTTGTAAGTCTGATTGTTGCACTTCCTTTTTGTTCAGCTGCATGGCTTTCATGGCATGGCTCTATTGGTTTCCACCCCAATTTACCCCACCCTTCTTAATCTTGAATAAAGATAAACTGAATTTTATTTGACTGAAATGTGATTATTACTGTCTTTCTTTATGTACTGCTTTAATTAACAAATAATACCATTACTCATAATTTCATAGGTAAAGTCAAATCCTGTCTCTGAGTACACATGGTCAAACATGTGGTGCAGCCATCTCAGGAAAACGGAATTACAGATTTTAGAACTTAACCTTTGGTTTACTGTTCTAAGACAAGTTTTTAGTAACTGGATGAACACATGTAAGTTCCTTTTAAAATTGCTTTTTTAGGGGTGTGGAGTTTTTTTGGCTGTTTTTTGTTTTTTTCTTCTGTAGCTGTATTGAAAAAGACATAATGATGTTGCCAGATGATAGAATCACAGAATGGTTTGGGTTGAAAGGGGCCTTACAGATGGCCTAGTTCAAATCCCCCTGCTGTGAGCAGGGACACTGTCCACTAGACCAGGTTGCTCAGTGGCCCATCTAACCTGGCCTTGAACAGTTCCATGGCTGGGGCATGGACAACTTACCAGGGCAACCTGATTGCAGTGATACACCATCCTCACAGGAAAGAACTCCTTTCTGACATCTTAAGTTAAACCTACTCAATCTGGAGCTGTTCCCTCCTTGTCCTGTCTTGTCAAAAGTTCCACCCCAGCTTTCTTGTAGTCCCCTTTAGGTACACAAGGCTGCTACGTCATCTCCCCAGAATCTTCCTTTCCCTTCCCAGGCTGTCCTGAAGTCTTGTTCAGACTTAGGTCTTCACGAAAGAGCTACTCCAGCCCTCAGACCGTCTTCCTAGCCTTCCTCTGGACCATCTGCAACAGGTCCATGTCTTCTATTGAGAGCCACAGAGCTGGCACAGCACTCCAGGTACAATCTCATGAAGCTGGAATAGAGGGGCAGAGTCCCCTCCTCCCCTGCTAGCTGCACTGCTTGGGATGCAGCCTAGGATGCATTTGGCTGGGTCATCTCCAGCTTCTCATTCACCAGCATCTCCAAGTCCTATTCAGGGGTGCTCTCAGTGCATTCTCTACTGAGCCTGTACTTGGGCTTAGAATAAGCCAAGAAGATTAAATCTTTTTTTGAATTTTTTTCTCATTATAAAGATTCTGTATGTATGCTGTTAGCTATTTGTTATCTTCAGCATTTTAGAAAATTATTCTTGGGACTTGGACTTGGAAATTTTCTGCCTAGTATATGCAAGTACATCTGTGCATCATCTGGGAGACAAAGCTTTATCTAATCTGTGCAGCTATGATCTTGGTCACAGTTTTTGCTTTTGTGACTGCAAGAATCTAAAGTTAACTGACCACACCCACAAGATTTTATAATTCAGATTTGATTGTCTTCATGACAAATCTGGAACAAGAATTCCAAATATTCTTATAATACCTCAAGGGAAGAGTAGATTTGTTTTAAGTCTGCTCCAACAAGAAGTAAAAAAATGTCTTATGTAATTTTTTTAATTTTAACTTGTCATGGTACATCAAAGGCTTCCACTATGCCAGAACAGGCATAATGAGGTAGGACACTAATAGGCAAAAAGGGGTAAAAATGGAATTCTCTTTTTTTTGTGTTTTTTTTGTCTTTGTGCGTGTTCACTCCTTGTTGCAGCAAGCAGATTGAGAACTATGTGCAGAGGTTTGTCTTGGTAAGCGCCTTCATGTATGCTTTTAATTGTTGTGTACGAAGTGTGTAAATGAAGCAATCTTGTGTTGATGGGTCCTGCAATGGTAACAGTCTTACCATCTGCAAAACTCCAGCAAAGCCAGGTTCCCACATTCACGGCGCAAGTGTCCTTCTCACATAAATAGCTCTGACTCTCAGAAGAAACCTCTAAGAATTTAATCATATTTTTCTGGAAGTTCAGAGAGGCTCAAAACTGGATCAAGCAGTCCAGGCTTTTGGGCATTTCATATGCTTTATTTTAATAAATCTGCTGCCCTAGAAAAGTATTTTGTTTGCATCTTTTCATGTGACTGAAATTTTTAAAGTAAGACTCCATTATCTTTGGATTTTACAACAAAAAATGCTTTTGAATTATTCTCTGAGCAACAATGTAGGACAATAGGTTGGAGGACTTAGCATGACATCAGTACTTCTAAAGGAGGGTTCAGATGACATGTTGGAAACATGGATAGTTACACAGATGGGCTGTTGTATTCTGTGCTCTCTGCCACCTCACTACCTTGGCAGGCTCTCATTTAGCAAGTGGCTCAGTGTCCTGTACCTCATCCCAGGGTGTTCTTCACTGTTCCCTTAGCTTAGAAAACTGCCATTCACTAGTATGGATGCAGTGTTATAGTTCAGTGTCCTTCACTTCCTTAAAAACATAAAAGCGTTGTTAAGAAGGGGCTTCTCCTGCTTTTCCAACACTAAAGATAAAGCAGATGAGTCAAATGTTACAGACTGTTTTCTTCTGGAAACACTACTTTTTCCTGTACTGCTGGCAAAAAGGATATGTATTGTTTAATATGTGGAAGTGCAAACATCTTTTATGAGCAGGGAAAGGTCAAGGTGTGTTTTTCCCAGGACTGAGCTGTAAGAGCTATCACCTGGCAGCATACACAAAAGCAATACTCAAACTGAAAAGTTAGTGCAACTTTATTTTTTTTCCCCTGCTGCACAGAAATTGCTATTTTATGCTGATAGTAAAAACTACTGCTATGTTATTTTCCCTTAGAAAAATTGCATTTTCATGTATTTAAGTATAGGAGAAAATCAGCACAACTTTTGAGGTTAATTACCACTATTATGAGGCTGCTCTACTACCATGCTGTACTCACCGGTGTTGCTGGTAAGCTGATCAAGTGCCAGTAACCTCCATGAGTTTTGCCTGGTAAGAACAGCTTTCAAAATTGCCCTCATGTCTTTATTATTTTGTCTGAGGATTGTTGACCCAGTGCCATTGGTGCCGTGCCATTGGTGGTGTTGCCATCTTTAGTGGAGGAGTTTGTAGTTGGGCAGAAAATGTAGGGGGAGGAGAATGGCTGGAAATCTAAAGAACTGTGCTCTCTAAGCTGTGGAAAACTACCCATGAAGCTTAATGGCAGGGGAAATGCAGAGTGCGAAAAGTAAGTTATGTTAGGGACTTGGAGGAATTTATGGTTTAATCACAGGTATCTGTGGATAATCTTTCACTCCCACGGCAGTGAATGCTGGGAGCATTGTGCCTTGCTCTTTGAGAACAGTGTTATTGTAAAGCATTTGAACAAAAAGATAGTGATAAGCAAGAGTCACCAATAATGTACTTACTGTTAGAACTATCTAATTCCTCTCCAAGGAATTCGGTCTGTCAAGACTACAGAGAGCTGCTTCTATAAAGTGTAATAGGCTTTCCCTAGTATTTCAACTACATTGCTCGGAACAAGAATATGAAAATGTCTAGCACCCTAAAAAAACCTAACTTGATATTTTTAAGGCAATACTGTTTCAGATTTTATAAGCTATGTTTGTAAATGCTAAATTAAAAAAAAATCTTAAGGAAATACCAACTGGACAGCAATGTAGCTATGTACATTCTTCTAAATACACCTGATTCTTAAAGCTGTCAAAAAAATAACTCATAGGCAAAAATGAGATGGGAAATATGAACACAATACTTTAAATGTGCAATTTAAAAAGTAAGCTTTAAAATTCTTTAAAATTCTTTTAATCTCTATTTCTTCAGTAAATATAAATCCCCCTTCCATTTCCATACATGGTATTTTAAGATGCCTTTTTTTTAAATCAACACAGGCTGTGTTATGAGCAAGCCACACTTTGTAGCTGCAACCATGTTTTTCTTTAAAACGGGTCAAACTCCCTCAGGTTTAATGGCCTTGGTAACAGCAAAGACAAATTGAGTATTTTCTGTCTGAGGCACAAGTGGGAAAGTTGTATTCTTATTTGGATTCTGTTCCAGATACAGCTCCAAAATTAAGTCTCTGACAGCTTTGACTTCTTGCTTAAATCATAGTCCAAAGCACCATTTGTGGTTTTGAACAGTTAAAAGCTATGGGTTGAGGAAGAAAGATGTAGACAGTATCAAAATAGGCTAATTTTGTGTTTAAATGTCAAATTACCATGAGGACATATGTCCCTGTTAGGTTTTTTTTCATTCGTATGTTAGTGGAACAAAAGCTATTTGTAACACTGCTTTCTAAAATGTGTGAAATGCTTTTTTCAAAGGTAAACCTTAAAGGTCAAAATAATTTTTTACAAAAGTCTACTGAAATTATCCAGCGTATATTAATAGTTTGCTACATTGTCGTAGTTTGTTAATGACCACGAGAAAAATTATGTTTTTAAATCACGCAAAATAAATTAAAAAAGAGTGAATGAGATTCTCTTTGGCCAAGAAGGGAACATGTGTTTTCTCTGTAGCAAATAAATTAATATAACATTTTTAATTTCTGATAGTAAGATTCAACATAGAATCATAGAATCATTTAGGTTAAAAAGACCTCCAAGATCATCAGATCCAACCTTTGATTGATCATCACCTTGTCAACTAGAGCATGCAACAGCCATTTTCTTGGAACAAGAAAACAGCCATTTCTTGGAATGCCTCCAGGGATGGTGACTTCACCCACCACATCCCTGGGCAGCCTATTCCTGAAGCTCCCCTGGTGTAGGATGAAGCTGGGTACATGTCTTGCAAAATACAATCCTGTATTATGTAATAGGATACCTAATCTTTTTGGTGATGTGAAGCATCAGTAACATTTGTTAAGGAAAGTTATTCAGGCTGCCTTTATAACTGACTTTTTCTCTCAAGTCCACTGAACATAATTTTTCTTTTAATTATTTCTATTATATGGCAGGAAGAATAGAAGCATCTACTGTTGTGACCCTTTGCTTTTTTTTGTTCCCCCTTCTCCTCTCGGTGTCTCAACCTTTCCATAACTTTATCTAACTGGAAGTTGTAAACACACTTCAGGGCTTTAGCATATCTATGAGGGCCCTCTCTTCCAAAGAGCTACAGTCAGGAGACAGAAGCTGTTGTCTCTAGATGGAATTAAACTACATTCCAATAGGAGCATTGGGTTACTACAAATACCTTGCCTCTGCACGACACCTTTCCCCCATCCAAAACTTAATTAAATAGTAGTTCAGCATGCACAATAATTGGGCTGCTGATTTGGAAAGATTTTTTCATGTAATGTAAATCTTCTAAAGCAATGTTTTGCAACGCCATTCAAGTTACTGTGTTAACTTTGGAGAGTAAAAGTAATGGAAACACATATGTCCAACACTCATTGAATGTGAAAGCTTAAAGGACCATAGAAGGAAAGCTGCAGCAATTACTTTCACAATTGTATCCTGAATCATTTGGCAGGTCATCTTACCTAAACAGAATATTTTCTAAATGAAAATAATTCCTGTAGTTCACACTAGTACTCCAAGAATATCTTGACAAGTTGGCACCAACGAGGACATGACAATATAACTGAGGTCAGTGAAATAACTGCAAAGGTAGTACACCCAACAGAAACAAGATGAAGGCATTATCATAAATGAATCACACATACTCAAACACAGAGCAGTAACCAGCAATCACTAAAGTGATTGTGTTCCCACAGAAGCAGCTAAGTAGAAATTCAGTTGTGTGTGGCCTTCAGTTGTTGCTGACATAAAACGATAAAACCCTTTAAATTTTGTTTGAATAATCTTTGCTATTACCCCAAAACATACATAGGGATTAAGATCAAGAAGACAAATATAAATATCAATCGAGTTATAATTTTTACTAACAGTACTCTATTCCCAGACTCTTCATCTGTGCTGTTTATATCGCACAGTAAAGAGAAATGCTGCAAAGAAGATGCTTCAGACTTAAATATTTTTAATATAAAACATGAGGCATTTAGTTTCGCCTCTGACTGTGCAGTTTTTAACGTTACTCTCCTTAGTTTCACAAGTCTTACGGTTTTAATAGCTGGGTTTAAATTTTAGGATGACATTCCTGTGCCTCGATGAAGTGTGTGTGTGTGAGAGCAGGGCAAGATTCCTCTCTGCAATCTACCTTCCCGCCACTAGACGTCAACGTTAGATCATCCAAAACCCTAACAAGGGTGGAAGTCTTAGGAGGATTAGCACGAAAGATAGAAGGGGTATTCCAAATCCTACACCACAGTTATAGCACAAATCTTCCCTTTTTTAAGCACCAATTCCTCTCTCCCTTTTCCTTTTATGCAAAAGCGAGGACTTCAATGTATTCTTCCCGTGCTGCCCCGGCATCCCTTCCATTTGGGCTTCAGAATAAAAAATACTTAAAGTGTAACCACGTGCTCAGAAAAATTTTCTCTTAAGAAATTCCTCCTCTTCAATAATGTAGCAAACTATTGTTGAGATTTCACCTGTAAGTAGCAGTAACATGAAAATTTAATAAAATTCAAAATAAAACTAATTACTGATTATGACTGATCTCTTAGAAAATGAGGCTACAGTAGACTGCTAAATGACACCTTTCTTCTTCAATGTAGGATTATTTAAGGAAAATGCAGACAAACATATGACAAGAATGATACTGCCTGACACAGAGGAGCAGATTGCCTATGTAACTGTTCTGAGTTAAATTTTACCATAAATGCATAATATAAATATTCCTTGCTGAAATTTAACCCTATTTACTTCTCAGCCTCGGCAGAAATAGAAATTTAATTTTTCTGTTATCAGAATAAAGCTTCCACAGCCCCCTTGCCCTCCCCCCCCCAATTAAATTATTTGAAAACTGGGGGAGAAACTTAACTCCATTCTTATTTATATGCAAAACATTACATGTAACTAAACTGTCTGACCTGCCTGCTTGTTGTCAATATATTTTGTACAGCTGTTTTTCATGATTTTCCCCAAGGGAAATTCAATTATGTACAAGCTCTGTTGATTTCAGAACTAGGAGGAATGATGATTCCAGTATGTTTAGAAAGCCTAAAATTAGTTTCATCTCTCCAGCTTAGAGTTTGATGCATAGAGACAGGTGTAACTGATAAAATCAGAGTAAAACTATCTCTTCTTTACGAGCCAGCATGTGCCCAGGTGGACAAGGCCTATCAGAAATAGTGTGGATGACAGTGCCAGATTGTCTCCTGTACTTGGCACTGTGGAGGCCACACCTTGAACCCTCTGTTCAGATTTGGGCCCCTCACTCACTACACGAAAGACACTAGGTGTGTCCAGAGAAGGGGAACAGAGCAGGTAAAGGGTCTGGAGCACAAATCCTGTGAGGAGCAGCTGAGGAAGCTGGGGCCACCTAGCCTGGAGGAAAGGAGGCTCAGGGAGTATCTTCCTTATTGCACTCTACATCCCTTTGAATGGAGGCTGTAATGAGGTGGGGGTCAGCCTCCTCTTCCAAGTAACAGGTGAGAGGATGAGACAAAATTGCCTTAACTTGGACCAGGGGAGATTAACATTGGATATAAGGAAAAAATTCTTAACTGAAAGAGTTTTCAGAACACAAGCTGTCCAGAGAAGTGGTTGAGCCACCATCCCTGCAGGTGTGGCAGGAATGCCATGCAGAAGAGGCACCTTGAGACATGATTTAGTGGTGGCCGTGATGATCATAAGGGTTTTTTCAAAATGAAGCAATTCTATGATTAACTTCTTTAAGTCTTACTTGTTGCTGTAATTAGGCATGGTAATTACTGCTTAGAGGAGTCTAAGAGATGCTATTCCCTCTGTCTGTTGTAGTATTCTTGAATTCATAGAACCATAAAGAATGTTTGGGATTTTAAAGATGTGTTAGTTTCAACACTCCTGCCATGGACAGGAACACCATCCACTAGACCAGGTTGCTCAGATATCCTCCAGCCTGACCTTGAAGACTCAGGGATAGGAATTGTACAAACTACTCAGCGATTTCTTCCTTATAGCTAGTCTAAACCTATTTTCTTTCAGTTTAAAGCCATTTCCCCCATCCTAGAGTGACTTCCTGAATCTTCCCAGAATTCCTCAATAGCCTCAGCTTGTCCTTTCAGCAATGCTACTTTATTCACTACTACAACTTTCATCATCTAATCAATGAAATTATTACACTACTGTAAGAAAAATTGCTATTGGCACACAATGCAGCACATTTCCCCCTTTCTTATTATAGTCTTCCCATCAACAAGACTAGGAATCACAAAGGAACCTAGGAGAAATCATGCCGTTTCAATCCTTGAATGCATTTAAGAAATGACTGCTATTGAATGTTTGAACCTCTTACATTTCAACAATGCCAAATACAAGGTCCTGCACCTGAGTTGGGGCAATTCCCAACATCAGTATAGACAGGGGGACAAAAGACAGTGAGAGCAGCCCTAAGGAGAAGGCTACTGGGGATACCAGTGGATGACAAGCTAAATATGAGCCAGAAATGTGTGCTTGCAGCCCAGAAAGCCAACTACATGAAACTGACCAGTGTGGCCCATAGGCTGAGAGAGATCTCTTGAGATCCCACCCGGATATACTCCAGATATACAGCTCTGGAATCCATAACACAAGAAAGACCTGCTGGAGTGAGTCCAGCAAACAGAAACAGACATTTTACTGGGGCTGCTAGAGGAAGGTCAAGGGGCAAAGGTTTTACACTGAAAGTGAGTAGATGTAGTCTGGACATAAGGGAGAAATGTTTTATGTTGAGCGTGGTGAGACACTGGAGTAGGTTATCCAGAGAATCTATGGATGCCCTGTTGCTGGAGGTGTTCGAGATCATGCTGGATGAGGCTGAGTAACTTGATCTAGTGGAAAGTGCCCCCATAGTATGATGTTGGACTAGAGGATCCTTAAAGGTCTCTTCCTAACCAAACCATTCAATGATTAGAAGCATTGTTTTCTGTCTCTGTTGAACTGGTATATATTAAAGTTTGCAAATACCTTTAGTGGTCAGCAAAAGAATTGTTCTAAAATTCGTTAATATTATAATAAATTATTTCGTGTGTGGAATATAAATCAGCTACCGTAAATTTGGTTGCCCTACACTTTTCCCAGTACACTGATAGATATCATCAAAACTTTTTAGTTAGATCCGATGTAAAAATGAAATAAGCTTTCCTCCCTAGCTCTTATTGAGGATGCAAATGGGAGTGCTGCATACAGATCTGGTTTGGATCTGGAGCAGTGAACTTCTGAGTCTGTGGAGGACCAGGCACAACCATGTCATCTCTCAAGCCTTCTGACTGTTGTAATAGGACAGCTGGGATTAGAAGAGAGTGTCCTGCAGAGCTGGGGCAGGGCTGTACTGACCAATTTATTTTTCTGCCTTGAGACTCTTGGTCAGTTTATCCCCTCTGCCAACAACTTACCTCCTAGATGAGGGTCCCAAAGGCCTGGCTGTGATTGTGTGAACAAAATGGTGAGAAATATCTAATTTACATAAGAGGTGTGTACCACACAGCCACTCACTCACTCCACCTCCAGCAGGATTGGGCAGAGAATTGGAAAGGTAAATGGTAGAAAACTTACAGGTTGAGATAAAGGCAGATTAATAGGAAAAGCAAAAGCCATGCACACAAACAAAGCAAAACAAGGAATTAATTGTCTACTTCCCATGGGCAGACAGGGGTTCAGCCATCCCAAGGAGAGCAGGGTCCCATGTTACAGTGATGTGGGAAGATAAGTGCCATCACTCCAAACATCTGCCCCTTCCTCCTTTTCCCCCCAGATTTATGTACTGAGCATGATACAATATAGTTTGGAGCACCCCTTTGGTCACCTGTCCTGGATGTGTCTCCTCCCAGTCTCCCAACTGCCTCACCAGTGTGGCACTATGGAAAGCAGAAAAGGCCCTGGCTCTGTGTAAAACCTGCTCAGGAATAACAAAAGCATCTCTTGTATCAGCTCTGATTAGAAAGGTTAGAAGCCCTGTTTCCTGACAACACACTTTCTCCATATTTTCAATCTTACCAGGGGAAAGATGTGCAGAATAATTTTGATTATCAATTACCGTTCCTTCAATTTACTGAAGACACAGAACAGACAGCTTTTTGTAGAAAAACTAAAGGGCACTGTCAGGAAAAGGCACACCACAGCATTTTGACTGGGGTTGACTCTGGCTTCATTCCGTGCTAAAACTTTGCATATCTAAGGGGGTTTCATGTAACTGTAGCTGCAAAACCAGCTTTCTAATCAGGGTCTTGTGAAAATAATTATTTCACAAGCATCTACATCTGCAAACCTCAGTCACCTTATGTGGCCAAGTGCAATGTAACATCAGGATTAATGATCAGTTTGACAGATTATAACAAAAGGAGTTTGACACAGACAGCTAGTCTCATGGTATAATTTAAAGAAAAGTCCTACAATGAAGTGAAAAAATACTTAAAGCACCAAGTGATTATAGTATAAACCTGTGGGTATATCTTCCTCATTATCGGTAAACAGGCATGTTTATAGAATGCTTCTGGTGTGGATTATAGTGGATAATATGATATGAAAGCAAGATACAGGAATTTTCATGTTCCTTAAAATGCAGACCTCAGGATAAATGAGTATGATTAACACTAGGAGACAGTTTACAATAAAGCAGCCAGGATCTGATGGAAGAGGGGATTAATGTCAAACACACTCTAAAATGTCCTTAGAAGCAGCAGAAAGTCCTTCAAACTGGGCAGCGGGAGAGTCCTGTAGTTTTTTATTCTGGGGAATATCAGCATTTTAACCAAGAGGCAGGTGCCACAGTGTTTTGTTTGAGTGCTTGTGTGCTTGTCTGCTTGTGTTTGTGGGTGTGTGTGATGATTTACAACTAACAGGAAACATTCATTGTAGGTAAGACCAGTGCAATGCCAGCTGTTTCAGCCTGACTACTGACTGCAGGCTTTGATGTAAGCTACAGCTAAGTTATATATTTTCTGTATTGTGCTCATGGTCAAGACAAACAATTGCAACTGAACTGAAAACCTCTACACCATTGGAAAATTAAGTAAATGCCCAAGCTGTATTCGCAGGTCCTCCAGTATATAAGAATCAGTTCTGCTAACCACTACTTTATTTTTCTACATTGTTGTATCTCTCTGATTGAAGGTTTTCTGAGGATTATTGCAAGTAGGCGGACTTTGAATCTATAGCTCTAGCTATTACTGTAGCTATAGCTCTTTAAGCTAGTCTTATAAAATGCTTAAATGTCCCTTTTTTCCCCCTCTTGTCAAATTATCTAAAGGATAACTGAATGAGATAAAATGTCCCACAAGGCTCACAGGATTTTTGCTATTTTGCTGTAGAAGCTCAAAACTAGGAAGTCTAGAAAAGGGTTATTAAATCTTGTCAACACTTAGTAATAACATAAATTTACATTTTAACAAATATCTTTTGGCATTTTCAACTATGTATCATGAAAGGAGCTAAAATATCCTGAAAATTTACATCAAGATTGGAATTTTATAGAAGTCTCACCACTAAGAAGTTAGCCCAAGAGACTTGATGGAAATACGCAACATTGTAAACAAATGAGCAGTAGCTGCTCTACAAAAAGAACAGAAAGGGCTCAAAGCAAATCTATAATCATTAGAGAGCAAACCAAGGAACAAAGAGGGAAAATATGGAACAACACAAGCACATGTTAATGTCATTTGGTGGCAGAAATTTTTGTTAATGAAATACAAGCCACAGATTAATTCCAGGCTTCTCTCTTAATTGAAATACATATAACATAATACGTTCTCTGTAAATATGGAATAAGCAGGAACAGCAAGAGTTACATTTAATAATCTATAAAATTTTCGTATTCAAAATATCCATGCTAAAGTTTCCTTACTTCGGGCTGAATTTTGGTTTTTTTGTAGACCTCTATGTCTTCCATATAGACCACCATGTTTTCCATCACATGGTGCAGGTAGAGAAAAGAATACATATGACAAAACAAGAGTAAATAGCTTTGAATATACAGAAGTAGGAGTATATACATGTCCCATTAAAAATAATGTAAAAACAAACAACAAACCAAAACCACCAAAATCTATAATCCTGGAAAGAAAACTGATTATGTATAATAAAAACAGTGGCAAAATCATTTGGCAAATAAACTCAAAACTGCTATCTAACGTCAATTGAATACTAAAAATCTTTAAAACATGTTACATTACTCTCCAATGGGAATCAAATTTAATTCTGCAATTAAAGGGCAATGGAGGATGAATAAAAGGCAGTACTGCAAGGTCCAGTTGTTAATCTGTTTTCATCAAAGAGTGAAATAAAAAAGAAAAAAATAATCAGGAGGGGTCTTGAGTATTTCTTTTTCACTTCAATCAGTAATAACACTGGGTGAAAGCATCTTTCCCCTGTTTTGTGAAGGTGACAAGAAAGAGACATAAATGCCAGGTGAATGAATCTAATATTAAATAGGACTCACAGTAAAACAAATCTTTGTCAGACAACAAATAACACTGCAAGTGAAAAGTAATTTTTTGAAGACATATGGATAGATTTTATCTCCAGCTGTTACATGTAATACTATTATTTTAGTAAAGCTTCACTTTTGGAGGGTTTGAATCTCTGTGCTTGGAAACAAATTGTATCTGGTTTGATACCTTGCACCTCTATCCTATTTCCTAGGAAACTAAATATTAAACAGAACCTCAAGCAGTGCTGAAGGCTGGAGGCACAGTGGCTGGAAAGCTGTCCAGAGGAAAAGGACCGTGCTGGTTGACAGTAGCCAAATATGAGTCACTGTGTGCCCAGGTGGCTGAGAAGGCCAATGGCATCCTGGCCTGTGCCAGCAATGGTGTGGCCAGCAGGGCCAGGACAGGGATTGTCCCCCTGTACTTGGCACTGGGAAGCCACACCTCAAATCCCGTGTCCAGTTCTGAGCCCCTCATTACAGGACAGACATTGAGGGATACAGAGTGTAGAGAATAGCAACAGAGCTGGGGAAGAGTCTGACAAACAAATCCTGTGAGGAACGGCTGGAGGAGCTGGGGCTGTTTAGCTTGGAGTGGCTCAGGAGAGACCTTATTACTCATTATAGCTACTTGTATGGAGGGTGTAAAAAGGCAGCACAGCATCAGCCATGTCTCTCACCATTTTGCCCCATCAGCAGGCAGGGGAGGGGGTACAACTAGGCCAGCTGACCCAAATTGACCAAAGGGAGCTCCATACCATGTGATGTCACTCAGATATAAAACTAAGGGAAGGAGGAGGAAGGGGGGCATTTGTTATTTACAATATTTACCTTCTGGAGTAACCTCTACTCATGCTGGAGCCCTGCATCCTGGGAAGCAGCTGAACACTGAACATCACTTCCTGATGGCAAATGGAAAATTATTTTTTTTTCACTTTGCTTATGTGCATACAGATTTTGCTTTTTCTTTCATAAGCTGCCTTATCTCAACTTATGAGTTGTTTTCCATCTGATTTTCCCTCCACTGTTCAGCTGTGGAATGGTAAAGAGGTGGTGACCTGGTGTCCAGCCAAGGTCAGCGCACCACACTGGTCTAGTCAGCACTACATGCAATAGTACTGAAAGAGCACAAAAAGGATGTTTCCTATCATTGACCAATGCCAAACACTGGCATTCTTACAGGACATTCTACTTGAATTAGGTTAGTTTTTACGCTGCTGCCACTGTGTTTTTGCAATAGTGGAAATATGGAGATATCAAGTGTAACTCTGACTACACATCAGTAAATTCTATTTCAACACTGCTAAATAACTCATATTTTTTTTAAAAATAAAATTATTCATTCTTTAATAGAGATCTGCTCAGAAGTAAGGAATTTAGCAGATTGCCAGAGAAACTGACAAAATATAGAATCACAGAATATCCTGAGTCAGAAGGGACCCACAAAGATCGCTGAAGTCCAGCTCCTGGTCCTGTGAAGGACAGCCTGAAGAGTTACCCCAAGAGCCTGACAACATTGTCCAAACACTTCTTGAACTCTGTCAGGCTGGTGCTGTGACCATTTTGCTGGGGACCCATTCCAGTGCTCAACCACTCTCTTGGAGAATTCCTAATAGCCAGCCTAAACCTCCTCTGTCACGATTTCAGGCCATCCACTGGTCACCACAGAGCACAGATCAGTGCCTGCGCCTCCTCTTCCCCTCATGTGGAAGTTGTAGATTGCAATGAGGTCTGTCCTCAGTCTCCTCCAGGCTGAACACACCAAGTGACCTCAGCTGCTCCTCATACAACTTCCCCTCAAGGCCCTTCACTATCCTCATTGCCTTCCTTTGGACACTAATAGTTTCATGTTTTTCTCATATTGTTACAACCAAACCCAAGTCAGCTCACTTGAGGTGAGGCTGTCCCAGCTCAGAGCAGAGCAGGACCATCCCCTCCTTTGCCCCGCTGGTGACACTGTGCCTGATGTCCCCCAGGACAGGGTTGTCCCTCCTGGCTGTCAGGGCACTGCTGGCTCATGTTCAGCTTTCTGTTGAACGGGACCCCCAGGTCCTTTTCCCTGACACTGCTTCCCAGCATCTCATTTCCCAGTCTGTCCAAACATCTGGGGTGGCCCCATCACAGATGCAGAATCTGATAGATTCATCTAGTAATGCCACATTTCTTATCAAGATCATGCAGCTTTCACAAGGAGAGAAAAAGTGTATGTTTTATTGGAAGGTCAAAATATACCACACATGCCATTTCACTTTAATATTATCTATTCAAATTGTGCATAAATATTTGAGGAATTTGCTCCATAGTCTTTACCCTCACAAACCTCTCTGACATTCCCTGGTAATCTGTTCTCTGATTCAAACTGAGCCCATTCCAGCAATTTTAAGAAGCAATATGCCAAGATGTCAACTATTAGAGAAGGTTCAATTCAGGATATATGTGTCTGTGATGCCAAAATCTATAATTGAATTTGATCACTTATGATCACAATCATAAAAAGAATCAATTTCATATGTCTATATCCTGTTTGTATTAAAGCTTTCTAGAGAGATAGCTTTATCTTATATTCCCTTACCATTTACTGTTTCAGGATGGCTTCCAGAAAATCTGAAGAAAGACGTTAAAAAGTGAACAGATTCTGATATTCCTTATTCCTATTTTTGTTCTAGGTAGACTGGCCATAGCAAATTTCAGCAGTAATACAGATTTCAATCCATGCTGTTTCAAAACCTAGCGAAAAATAACAGCATAGGAATAACCATATAGCGTAAGCAATGCAGTAACATACCATTGTTAAGTCAACTGACATGAAAAATTAAAGGGATTATTTTTCTATCTTAGTTTTCTAGCAGTGCTTTAAAAAAAATGAATGAAACTGAATTTTCATCCCCTTAAAACATACGAATATATATCCGTAACAGTAATTGTCTCTTTTCCTGAATAAATTATTCTGCCTACCTAACCCTGGAATATAGACTAATTTTTAGTTACAGGATTTGATCCAGTTAATCTTTCTGGTTTTCTTACCGTATACTAAGAGAAAAAGCAACCAGGTTTAGTGAAGACATGAATTAATGTCTATAATTTTTTCAAAGGTTAAATCAGGAATAGGTCTAGGCACACAAAAACTAACAAAGTATGCCTCCTTTGTTCAATACTTTCTTGTCACTTCCTTTTCCTTCGCCAAACACTTGCAATAATTTTATCATAAAACCTGCCAGAACTTAATTACCTTTGACAACTCTTTCCTCTGTAACTTTGGCTGACACATGCCAATGGGTTTAAAATCTACAAGGAGTGAAGAAAGACAGTCATGCAGTATGATCACAGAATATTTCTTGCTTAAGAAACCAGACTAATACTTATTAAATTTATTCTAGCCTTACATAACAATAGAAAAACCTTATTTTAATTAGTCATAGTAAATTAAAGAAAAATTCTGTGAAAAAAAAGAAAACATGTTTCCATGTATTCTCTAAATTTGTATTCAAATCATGGAGAAATTTACTAGTGTATTTTCTGACTCCGTTGTTTTGTACATGTATCCCACCACTGACTGTAATGGAATTCTTTCAGATTCATAATGAATCAGGAAAAACATGACTAGGTCTCTTAAAGTACCAATATGTGCAGATTCCTGAAAGGAAGGAAACAAATTCAGGGAGAAAAAAAAGTTGTGATTAGATAACATTCATACCAAACTGAAACAAAACACAAAAATGCAGTTGGCTAAGAATAGGAAATTAGTCCATGCCTTGATTTCCTTCCTTGAAAGTAACAAGGTTCAGAGATCCAAAAGCCTGCATGTCCAGCTCTGTGTGTGAAGCAAACTTTTCAGGTGATAGAACAGGGACACTCCAGCTGATACACACTACTTGGAGATTTCCTAGGCTGAGGAAGAGATTCAACTAGTGAATTAGTGAATTAGTGAATTCAGAGTCAGGAAAGGAAAATAAATCAAAATGAAAGAATTAAGATTAAAAAAAAATTATCTTCTGTCAGGGCAACAAATTCAACTATTAGTCAGAAAAAACAAATTTTTGGACAGAACTTGCATAAAATTTCTTACTTCTTGATGTAATTTTCACAGTGGAAGCTATCTGGTGTAGGACAAAAGTGACATTAAAAGACTTTCAAATATGTGATTATTATATAATTAAGAGCTACTGAAGTCACAAAGAGGTTCTCTAACCAGCTGAAGGTATACACACACACCCACACATGCACACCCATAGACACACAAACCCACACACAGAAAACAAGGGAAAAATTAGAAAAGGACAAGAATGTGGATGTCTAACTTCTACAGTCTGGTGCAAGTTCACTAGATTTCTTCTTTTTAGTCAAAACCACAGACCATTCCACCTATTAATACATCATATTTCTGCAGGAGTAAACACTGACACTGCAAGATTAATTTCCTCTCAATTATTTCTGTAGTTCTACCAGCAAATATCTCAATCTCTTGGAAACAGAGAATTCTTCAACTCTAGAGAATGAGAATGCATTGTGAAAAGAAGCTTATGCAGTCAGTATTTGCAAGTAACTGCTTCATATACTTACACCAAAATTTTAGGAATTGATTCCTGCATTCTATCTCCATTCTATCTATTTCTTAAAATACTAAATTCTAAATTACTGTATAGAGGTTCTGCATTACAAACAGCTGGAGACAACATTCAAATTACTTAGACTTTATCAGGGAACCTGGAGCAAATGAAAGATAAATGTCTCTCTTTCCTGGGATTGTATCATAGAAAGATAATGTACATGGAAAACCAAGAGCTATTGGTTATCTCTTCTCAAACATCTCTAAACAAAGCAGCAGTTTTGTCTCTGCACCTCTGAAGGACAAAGTGTGCCAATAAAATAAGCCCTTCCTGAAAACTAATTTCTTTCCTGGAATGAGATTGTCTCAGTTGGTCTCTACACAGAGTTTCATATCCCTGGTGATCTTTACTTCTGTCTTCATTACTTCTGACACAAGAAATCCTGACTTGTATAAAGAAAATACATGGTATCACTTGCCACCAGCAGCCACATGACATGAAATCACATACTGTCTCATTTTTAAGACACACATGAATGTCAAAATTGAAAATAACAAGAAATACACCATGTCCTTGGAGACTCCATGTTAAGAGCATCTGGAGAAAATTAAATTTCTGGCCACCTTAAGTTTTTCCAACATACCAGAGAAGAAAAAGAGGCAAATATAATACAGTTCCACTGACTCCTTTCCGGACAAAATGCTGTGTTTTCATTATCACACAGTACTTTAAAACAATGTAACATTTACCTAACACTTTCTGCCATGTTTTTGGTGCTCTTTTTAGAATAGAGATGGAAAGTATTTCACAGGTCACACCACCCCTCAAGAATTCACTCTCTTGCAGTCTTACTAGTGTACTTACAGTATACAAGCTACTTGCAGAGAAGGTTTCGGATTATGGACATTGTTTTTGAGTGTGTGCATTAAGATGTATAACAGCTCCATCAAGTAGAGATGAGTATTATTACCTGCAATATGTTCCAGCACATGGTCACTTGCACAGTAAAGAAGTTCTTCCTCATATTCAGGCAGAACTTCCTGTGCATTAGTTTCTGCTGTTGCTTCTTGTCCTATTGCTTGGCATCAATGAGCGGAGCCTGGCTGCATCAGCAAAGGTAATCAGTTTGGTTAAGCTTGATTTCCCTTCAGTGAACCCGTGCTGATTACTCCTTATCACCTTCTTATCTTGTCCACATGCTGAGAAGATGGCCTTTGAAGCAGGCTAGAATGAACTTCTTCATCCCTTTTCCAGTGTCTGAGGTGAGGCTGCCAGTCCCTGGGTATCTATTTTTTGGCTTTTTTGAAGACTGTGATGACATTTGCTTTCTTCCAAAACTCAGGCACCTCTCCTGACATGACCTTTTGAGAATGATCCTCGAATTCCCTCAACAACTGTAGATGCATCTCATTAGGCCCATGAAAACGTGGATGTTAAGTTTGACTAAATGGTCTATAACCCAGTTCTCTTTCACCAAGAGAAAACCTTCCTTCATCCAGAATTTTCCCCTGCTTTCCTCAGTCAGGGAGGAACTGTGAGCCCTTCACTGTGGGCTGACCAGTGAAGACTGATGCAAAGAAGGGCATTCAGTATCTCAACCTTCTCAGCAAATTCTATTGCAAGTGTCTGTGTTCCATTCAGTAGAATGCCCAGACACCAGGTATTAAATACTCTTGTTAATTTGGTGTACAGCAATATGTGAAAATACAACTCCAAGAATATATAAGTCTCAACCAAAAATAGTCTCAATAGGTGCTAGATGATTCCTCAAGATATATTTTAGTTTAGGAGATTAACATTTCACACTTGAGTGCTAACAGTTACACTGTACTACATATTAGACTGGTTTTTCCAGACTTTCCCCATTTCTTTTCTAAAATAATAAATCTTCCATCATTGTGAAGTAATTAATGACTTGAATTTCTAAAATGGTTTGAGCACAGAAAGTACCAGGTATATAACAATATCTAACAATCTGCTTTGCCGTATTTCCAATTTGTATCTGTAGATATAATTAGTTTAGTTGTCATTGCTATCTAAACTAATAAACTCCAAGATTTTGATGTTCACCCATGAACAAGGACTGGTTTTAAGGACAATGTCCTTGAAAGTGGATGCTTTCTGACTGTGCCAAGCTACTCAGCTGTCTAATTTCCCTGCTAAGTGAATTCCTTGGATATTATCTTATGTAGGATTGTAAGGGTATATCATGTTGTACAGCAAGTGAAAGCAGCCAAATATAACATGACCCTGCCCTGAGAGACTACATTCTAAGGACACTTCAGACCCCGCACAGCACAGCCCAAGTAACTATGGCTTCAGACATACAAGTCTTTGAAGAAATATTTCTCCTTTCCCCTTCCAACTATGTAGGGCACCAGATATGCTATTTGCCTCAGTACCCAGAAGAAAATAAAGTGAAGATGAATGCAAAACATGAATGTCATTATTATTTTTCTGTATTCAAAAATATGTCTGTCTTTGCTAGACTTCTGTTAAAACATCTCAAGCACTGAAGATTTTGCATTATCAGCTTCTCTTTAACTCACTAATTTATCAATTTAAGTACTGAATAGACTCAAATAATTTTACACAAAAAGTTAATTTCACATTTTCATGAAAGCCATTTCCTTATTTCCTCTTCATTACTCTGAGCTTTCTAAAATCCACAAACACAAAAGCCTTTTCTCTCATGTGTTGAAATACAAAATATGAAGCAGACCACTCTGCATTTTTGATTTAAACTAGTGAAAGACAGAAGGGAAGAAATTATATACACTGTCATTGCCTTGTTAAGTAGTGACAACCTCTAAGCAAATTATAGAATGACAAAATCATAGGAACACAGAACCATGGAATAGCCTGCATTGAAAAGGACCTTAAAGATGATGTGGTTCCAGCTTCCCTGTCATGGGCAAGGACACCTTCCACCAGATCAGGCTGCTCAGAGCCCCATCCAGCCTGGCCTTGAAGACTGCCAGGAGTGGGGCATTCACAACTCCCCTAGGCAACCTGTGCCAGTGCTTCACCACCCTCACAGTAAAGAATTTATTCCTAAAGCTAAATATAAAATATAAACCTACCCATTTCCGGTTTGAAGCCACTCCCCCTTGTCCTATCACTAAGTGACATTGCCAGAAGTCTTTCTCCAGTTTTCCTGCAGGGACTCTATAGGTAGTGCTCTGAGGTCTCCCTTGAGCCTTCTCTTCTCCAGGCTGAACAACTGCAACCATCTCATCCTGTCTTCATAGAAGAGCTCCTCCAGCCCTTAAATCATCTTCCTGGCCCTCTGGTTAACAGTTCCATGTCCTCCCTGTGCTGGGCCCCAGAGCTGATGCAGCCCTGCAGGTGGGGTCTCAGCAGAGCAGAGCAGAGGGGCAGAATCCCCTCCCTGGCCCTGCTGCCCACACTGCTCTGGATGCAGCCCAGGACATGTTTGGCTTTCTGGGCTGGGAGTGCCCTTGGCTGGGTCATGTTCAGCCTCTCCTCCACCAGCACCCCCAAGTTCTTGGCAGGATTGGTCTCCATTAATTCACCTTCCAGCTTGTGTTTGTGCTTGGGATTGCCCTGACATGACCAATATGCCAAGACTGAAGATGCATCTTAAATGCCTACCCAGTTTAGTACTGAACTATGTCAACAAAGAATGTAAGAAAACCCATTTGCCTCTACCCTGTAGATAACTGTTACTTTGAAAGTGATAAAAAACAAACGGAAGAGTCAAATCCCCAAAATGTTAGCTCAGAAGTTCTGATGTATTCCTGTTGGCAATTTTTTCCAAATACTCTGTATACACTGGGACAGGAGATGGAGAATGAATGAATATTTATTTGTCATGCAAATCAGCCTTGTCAAAGGCATTGCAAATACTTGGTATGGGTTCTAATTTTGTTATGACTCAGTTCTGTGAAAAAAATGGGCTCGTGTTCGGGTGCTACAAACCTTTCCAGAAAAATGTTTAAGAAACATTTCACAAGAAACATACATGGCAACATTTTATGTTTTCTGTGCTGAATGTTTCATATTTTCTATGCTGAACAATTTATGTTTTCTATGCTGCTCCCTGAGTTCACATAGTAAACTCTTTGGTTTTGCATATTAATGTGAATAAAATATTGCTTGTCATAGAGGTCATTATGTGCAATTTATTGCTTAAAAAACCATATTCACAAACATAGTATGAGTATGAAAAAACTTTTAAAAGAAAAAGTGTATGATACTCTTTTTCTTTTAAAATAACTTGCTACATATGCTATCAAAATGAGTAATGTGCAATTTTAAGCGAAAAAGTTTTTTCCATTTATGAGAACAGTACCATATTTGAATAGCAGAATACTATGTTGATCAATATTTTCAGAGTATATAATTTTACTTTCAATCTATGAATACTCTGCACCTATAAGATTTGACATCTACAGTCCAGACCCTCTTTTTATCCTCTTTGCCTCTACCACCTTTAGATATTAAAACCTGTTAAAAATGAAAATGTCTTACAAATATCTTCTAAAGAATTCTGCTGGACAAATGTCTGTGTTTCATGGCTCATTTATTACTTACCAGTAATTAAATTTTACTTTAAGAATGAGATGACACCATCACAGTACTTTTCAACTGAGAGCTGTGGTAGTGGTAAAATAGAAAAATCCACAGCCTTCTAATAAATAGGGCTTACACAACCTGCCTCTGATAAGACTTTTTGTTTGATAGAAAGGTGGCAACAGTGGCCGATACCCCAGGGCCGTGCAGCCCTTCAGAAGGGCCTGGGCAGGGTGGGGAGATGGGCAGAGAAGAACTGTCTGAAATTCAACAAAGGCAAATGCAGGGTCCTGCACTTGGGGAGGAACAACCCCAGGCACCAGCACAGGCTGGGGCTGATCTGCTGGAAAGCAGCTCTGAGGAGAAGGACCTGGGGGTCCTGGTGACAGCAAGCTGTCCATGAGCCAGCAGTGTGTCCTGGTGGCCAAGAAGGTCAATGGTGTCCTGGGATGCATTGGGAAGAGCATTGTCAGCAGGTTGGGGGAGGTGATCCTGCCCCTCTACTCAGCCCTGGTGAGGCACATCTGGCAAAACTTGGAACTGATCCTGTTTAAAGGACTAAAGCCATGCCTAATGTATGTCTTCATGAGAACTGAAACCTTTAAGGGATGAAAGAGAATAAGCATGAGTAACTTAACCACACAAAGTGGAGAACAGAAAGTAACAGATGACTTTGCAAGATAACCAGCAAATATATAACAATTTCCACACATCAAAACTGGAACCCTGGCATGGAACAGAACAAGGCAAACTTCCCACACATTCCTATGAGAATAAGCTACCCACTGCAATACTTTACCAGGAGCTGAAATTAATTTACTATTATAGTGACTCTCATTTTATTTTTAATTGGAGCATAGCTTTTACAAAAACAGACAAGCTGGAATGAAGGGAAATCCTATGGTGTGTGTTGTACAGGAAATTAGACAAGAAATTTGCAGCAAAATCTCTCTAGTCCATTATGCTATTTTATAATGCACTTTTGTGCCAGGCACTCTTGGGGCTTATTGACATGGTATAATGAAAAAATAGCTGTCAGCTTTTGAGATACTTCTAAGAAATGTTATCTCTTGGAATTCAGAGTAATGTGTGTTATGTTCCATTTATTTAATTTGATTTGTTGCTAACAGGAACATCGAGCAGAAGCCAGCTGAGCAGGGAAATTAAGAGCATATATCCGGCATCAAGGCATGGTGGTAACAACACCAGTATAGCTGGTTTGATGCCTGTACAGGCCATTCACTTAAGGATTGGACTCAATGATCCTGGTGAGTCCCATCCAACTCATAATATTTCGAGATCCTGTGAAAAGGAGAAGGAAACAAACACGAATTTAACAGAGGATAACTAGGAATAAAATACTAACCCATACAGTACTAAGTTTTACTTATTTTTAGAGTTCCTACTCCACTTTCTAGCTCACTATTTGTCCCTGTTCTATTTGAGCTTCCTACAGCTTTACATTTTAGCTGCCCAACTGCTTTCTGATCCCTTATCCCAAATGGGGTGCTTTGCACAAGAATGCTGTAACATGCCCTGGTCCAAGGGGTTATCCTTGAAAAATCCCTTAGTTCTACTGTGAATTGGGAGGGGGGGAGAAAATATGGAATCTTGTCACTCTAGTCTTTCTACTAATAAGCAATTTTCTATTTCTACTGGTAAAGCAGAAAGAGGTTTTAACTTTCACAACTTTTTTTTTATAATACCACAGCATCTGTAGCCCTGAATTACCTTGCTTCTGCTCATCAGAGAAAAATTGTACCTTTAAGTAGAAGGAAAAAAAACACAAGAAAGCAAGGGAAAAGCTACTGTTTTGGTAAATCTCTTGTCAAGTCTCTTTCAGACTAATAAACTCAATGCTAGATATTCCTAGCTTTGCTGTGCTCTTAATTAACACAGGACCCATGATCTTGTGGCTCACAGCTATGGAGACGGTCAGGCCTCCAAATACCAAAAAGACTTCTTAGATGTCTGCTTAGGCATCTGCTCAAAAACTCACTAAAACTATAGATCTCCCACTCTCTACCTCCCAGACTACATCTTCACACACTGCCCCAAGGACTGTGTCCTCTCCGTGGACTATCACCATCCTTGCAGAAGTCACAGAATCACAGAATGGTTGAGGTCGGAAACACACCAAACTATCTTAATTCCCATTAAGAATGATTTTTCTTCCAAATTTCTAGTATAAGACTTTGTTTTACTGAACCTGTTCAAAGTAATATATCACAAGACAAAATCTGACCTGAAGCTGGTTCCTGAAAGCTCATGTTATTGCAGCTTTCCACATCCTCATTTAAGGCCAGATTGGATGGAGCCCTGGGCAATCTGCTACAGTGGGTGGCAGGGAGGCTACTCCTTGACAAGGGGTTAGAACCAAATGCTAAATTGTAAGGCAGCTTCTAACCCAAGCTATTATGTGATTCTATGGCTTTATGATGTGATCTTTTTCCTCTTTGATGTGAATTGCCTTTCTTCCATTTATTCTGTTGCTTCAATGAAATTCATTGTACACTCTAGCCTAGGGGCAAATTAGTCCACTTTTGCCCGCAGTTTTTAAGTAGCGTTATCAAAATACTTGAAAAACATGAGATATACTATTTAATGTTACACTGATCTAGTGTGTCAATATGTGTATATAACATACTATTTCTTTTTTCTTCTAAGAAATACAATTTTTCACTGTACAGCAAGGATCTAAAAAATCAATTCAGGATTTCTCCACTGTATCTTGCATCCAGATAGACTGTATTCTATACCAGTGCAAACGATCAGTAAAGGTGTTAAGAATCGAGAGACAGAAAGAAAGCTCTTTGGTTTAAAGGATACAAAAGTTTTGTTGAAGCTTCTTTTTCCTGCTGCTGCTCTGAGCTCTGCAGGCTTTTTGCCCACAGGTCTACCACACATTCTCCTCAAAGTGAATAATATTTACCAGTGAGCGCTACCATCAAACTTTGATGAAGCACAGTGAATAAGGTTTGCACACCAAATTTCCATCTTTCCTTAATTTACTTTATTTTTGCTGATCTATAGATTACTAGATAAATACTGCTGTAAATGTCAAAGCCATTGAAATCCACGTTTTTCACAAGTAAACAGGGCCTTTGTAGGCTCCAATTGACACCTACTGAGCACAACACCTACTCAGAGTAGACCAGCCCTTGCAAATAGATAACACCATGATCACTGCTAGAATAGAGGGACTTCCTTGCTTCGTCTGCAGTGTAGCCTCCAGGCAGCAAGCAGGCATGTCTCCATGCCTCTGAATTAATCTCCCAGTCAAACAAGATGTAGAAATGGCTTGCAAAAAAATAAAGCCAAAACAAAAACCCACAAACCCCAGACAACCCACAAACCCCAGACAACCCACAAACAAAATGAAAAGCACCAAAAAAATTCAAAGCCAAATCCAGTATGACAGCTGCACTTTCTGCCCCGCAAAATGCTCTGCATCGTTCCAAGAAAGATGCTCAGATTTGCTGACCAGCATCAATCTAATGGTCTTTAGAGTCACCTCATATATTGCAAGAATATCTAAATCAAATTCATGAAAAGAACAGTATGCATCATGTTTCAATACACAAACAGGGGTGAAAAACAAGAGTGTAAAAATGTAACTGTGGTGTTTGATAGGAAATAGACTAACACTAAAAACACTTCTTCATTGTGGAAAATTTACTTCAAATAATAATTTTGTTGGCAGATCATAATCCATAATCCACAGGCTCTAGAACTAAGGGAAGAGCAGGCCTAGAGGAGTTTTCCAGCTGGTTCTCTTTCTGAAGTGGCCTTTTCATTTTTAACATGACAGCAGATGCTGATTTAAATGACTTTGGCTGAGTTGCTACTAATTGGTTTTTTCATATGCAATTAATTCCTTTGTTTCTTGTTCACTAAGGGATTTAATTGCAGCAACATAGAAATTTGCCAATTTTCCTTTAGAGAAATGCCCATGAAACTTTCCATTAAAATAAAATCCTCAGATCTTATATTGCAAGGAGTTATTCACATATTACACAAAATGTCTATAAAATAGTATGTTTGTCTTCTAAGAATAAAAATTTTTCAACTGTATGCATTCACTCATTTCTATCTTAAAACCAAAGTATGCAAGCATGACTGTACAAGAAAACTTAATGAACTGAAAAAAATTGTCAGCAATAGCAGTCACGTGGCTTTCATGTAGACAGCATGTGTTTCATACAGCCAATTGTGTGCAGATATCAAAATTCTCCAGCTGTGACACACATTTTCAAGGATCTTCTTCTCAGGACTAATTCAACCTCTGGCTCCTCATGCTAAATCTAAAAACACAGACTTTTGTGTTGTTTTTAACTTTATTTTCTTAGAGCCTTTGATGAATCAATCTTTTTTTTTTTTTATTCTTCTGATGGAGATTTTCTTTTCCTTATTCTGCTGACCAAGGTCTCTGAGAGATATATTCTGGTTATTTTTATATATTCTGGTGATTTTGTTATAATGACCATAGATGTGAATTTCCCAGATTGAACTCAGGTAGCAGAGCCAGGGGCATATTCTTCCATCCAGATTCTGATGAAGTAGTCTCAAGTTCTGATAGAGAAATTGGGTTAAAAAAATATATTCAGCCACAGCTGTCTCTGTACTCTGACTTTATTTTAGTCTCCATAGCAAAATTTTGACACTTAAAATGTCCTCAAACCACAACAGAGAGAATAACTGGACTCTGTTCCATATTCTGCACCCTTACGAGACTTGTTTGGCAAGCTTCCCTTTGTCAATAAATAATGCTTTTGCAGCCACAAAGGCAGCAACGCAATTATTCACTTACTACAAAGGAAGGAGCATGGGGAAGAGAAAGGATTTTTGGTCTGCAGTACATGATATTCTGTTCAAAAAAGCCAGAAAATATTCACCACTTGCACATATCCTCCTAGTATGAACCCTTTCATGCCATCCTTCACTTCCAAGTACAGCACTAAGTCTGGAGTCTTCACTTACAAGCTCTGCATCATTAACTTTTCCATCACTACTGTCCTTCCTTTTCATTATCAGATGACATCTTATCTATATATACCATTTACGCCACTAATATTTATAGCATTGCAAAGTAAGAGGAGAACAATTTGCAATAATTCCACTGCTGGCTGAAGGGTTTCCTCCCAACCATTCTTAACGCACTAAAACCAAGCCTTCTTAATTATGTGCAGTGTGCTTGTGTAACTTTGTGTGTTTTGTTAAATGCTACATAGAAATAGCAACTATAAAGTCAGAACATTTTAGATTAAAGGCCATATAAAGAGAAAAAAAAATATATCTATATCCAGGAGATACAGATACAACATTTTCTGAAAAGAGTCTAACAAAGTGATTTTGGTAGCTGCTCAAATGTTTGTATTTATGAATAGATAGGACATATTGACCAAAAAAACCCAAAAAAACAAACCACCCCCAAAAAGCAACAATTTTTCACCATTGTTTCAGTATTCACCAGTATTTACTTTTCTTAGAAACAGCCCAGTCTGAAGTATGGGTGCCCTTCTAAGTATTTTAAGAGAAAATATACTTCTTTTAAAAAAAGAATTATGAACCTAACTCAAAGATAAGGAGATGTAAGAAATTAATCACAAATCATTAATCACTATCACAAATGCAACTCAGTTTATAGACTCAAGTAAGCCAGTTCAGCTCAGACTTTCTTTAAAATCCAATACATATTATATATATATATATATATATAAAATACACAGTCTTTCTCCCATCTTTTACTTTTCTCCTAGAAACCATAAAAGTATACACTTTTTAAGACCTACTTTTTCCTCCTTTCTTCTTTTCTGTTTGGGATATTGATCCAGTTACAGTTTTTTATGTTCTTTTTTCCCAGAAGCATCCAAAAGTCAGTTATAATTAGTTGAAATAACTCAAAAGGTTAGCTCTGTTTCTAGTAAGCTAAACCATAATGTAAAAGAACCAAAGCAAAATAAAAATGTATGTAACATAAGATTTTATTGAAAGAACAGTAGAAAGCCCAAAAGAACTAAAAAAACCCAGAAAACAAAGCAAAACAGCCCTACCCCTAGAACAAAATAACATGAAGATGGCACAAAACTTGGAATGAATTTATAAGTTAGGTGGAAAACTCTGTTACATTTTTGGTAGCTCTGAAATTTTATAAGGTAAAGAAATACCTGCAGATTTCTAAATAACAGTCACTTGTTTTGAAGAACAAATTAATTCAGCAATTCCACTAGAAAACAAGGAAGTGGGTAGCTGGAATTTACATGCAAAGAAAACAAGACAAAGTATGCTAATATTGCTTTTGCATCTGGGTCTGTCTAGAAACTATTTAGGAAGGAGGACTGCCAGCAGCCCACTATTCTGAATTTACAAGTAAAAAACAACTCTAAGCCCAGACAGATTTATTTAAATTCAATGGAGTAATGCAAACAACGATGCAAACAACCTCTCTAGCATTGGCAGAGTTAAGAAGAAATAATCCCAGTACTCAGTCTTCTATTGCATTCTATTGCAAAAGGGCGTTGTAGAGAAAGTTGAAGTCTTTAAAGTAAAAGGAAATGATCCTTGTATTTACAAACCTGTACAGACTCCTACAAGTCTCTTAATAATAATTAGTAACTAGTATTACTTGTTATAAGCTCACATTTTTACTATGACATGCCAGAAGAAAACTTCACCATTTGAAGCAGTGGCTTTACTGGAAATGTCATTATGTCATAATGGAAGTGTCATTAAGAGTCTGGTAATTTTTAAATACAATAAGGCATTCTGATGAATAGGACAGTAAAAAACCCAAAATAAAAGCAACGTAAAATTAGCAAAAAGAGCCTCTCAACACACCCTCAAAGAGTGCCACATATTCTAATACTAACAAACATATCCCAGCTGAGCATGTGCATATCACCTGAGTGTGGCAGGAAAGGTTGCGATTTAAGAAGTGGAAAATTTCCTTCCTGACTTCCATGTAGAGACCAGTTAACCCACTTGTAGTGCTTTTTATACTTGGTCACGTAAAGCAGAACACAAATTTAAGCCCCCAAAGTGGATACTGAATCACTTTGCTCCAGAAGGAGGTCAGTGTTCTCTCTCAAAATGATAGGTTATAAAACAAGAACAAGAAAAACGATGTCCTTCCTGGAAGGAAGCAGATCTGATGTTGTATGCCCAAGACTCTAAGAATTTGGTGCTACATGCTCATGAATAAACATAGTTCCTTCTTCTGGTGCTTTGAAAAGAGCCTCTCCTCTGCCGAATCTTCGCTTTTATTGCAATTGGGTTATTTGGAGAAGTTTTCTCCTTTCTCTATTTATAACCATCCAGCAGAGCTAAATTCTCTGAAGTGAAAAAGTTCAGGTTTCTACCTTCAACCTCTTTGTGGAATTCAGCTGAAATCACAGAAAAGGTCTAAAGACAGATACAATTAATCTGTTCACGTAAGTCTCATTTCCTTGGAAAATCAAATTGAAACCTCTGTTTAGGAGTGCCTAGACCCAGATTTTGTGCACTGGCTCATAACTAAACATGTTTATTATGAAGCAGGATATAATATATTTTGGAATGCTTTGAATTAGAGTCTCTATAAAACAAACTTCTAAAATACATCTAGACTGTCCATAAATTCCATCCCTTTATCACCTGAATTAATGCCAGCCCAATGAAAATCAGTTTAAAATGTATCATGTCTTTTTGCTAAATTTAATTGCAAGTAAAAATGCTTTTGAAAACATAAAATAAAATTATTACCATTACTTATAAAATAAAGCATTTGCTATAAGAAGTTGTTTCTCTGCTATGATTTAAAATACTGAAGAGAAGAAATAACTATGTTACATAATTTCCCAAAACTTTAAATACATACATGCAAGAAAATCTACAAATGTCTCTTTGTTATGTTTTCCATTTGTCCACACTACGTGGGTTCCCTGTGTACTTCCCAAATTTGATAGTGCTATACCTGTCTTTTTGCATTCCCCTTTTCTGACATAAGCTATTTACCTATCCCATAAAATTAATTTTAGTACTTTCTTAAGTATTAGAATACTTTCTTAAAAAAAATTAGTTCTGCCAATGCACTCATTCTGGGGCAACTTTGCAAGACTAAAGGACAGTATATTACCATTTACTAAAAGTAAGAAATGTTTTGGAGATGCAATTTATTTTGGAGACACATTGAATCTGAAATGTATTTTTGACAGTATTCTGTTTTTCTCCCTAGGAAAAAACCAATTGTTCATATTGCTAAAAAGATTTGTTAATTGCAGACATATACCCTGTTGTCTCACCTGGGCATTTATAAAATCAAACCAACCTACAACAACAGAACTGAATTCCATTTCTATGATCCCCATCCTAGACAGTTATATAAAAAGTTCTTCCTAATTGGCTAGATGTACACGTTCTGAATTTTAGTTTTGTTTTCTTCAGTGTAAGTAAATAAAAATTTCTAATGTCACCTAAAGTGGAAAAGGAAAAGTGTGATTTTCCTGCAGTATAGGGTGTTTTTTAGTTTGGAAGATGAGGGAAAAGTTTTGTGGAACTAGTATTCTAAAATCTCTGTTGCATCTCTAGTTATGGGCTTTTTTCCTCCTTTATATGAGTAGCAACAGCAAAAACTAACATAATTCAGCAAGATGTGACTGGCTGGCAGAAACAACCAACCAATAATATATCTTAAAATTACCCTTTTAAGACTGATGTATACAAGTGGAATGATATATTTTCCCTTCCTCCACCATCAACTGATTTTTTGTCTACTCATGTGTCTTGGGTTGCAATGCAAGGTATAACAAAAAGTATGTATTTTATTATGAAATTTAATTTCCTACGATTTGACTTAAGGTCAATTAAAAAACTCCAGTACATGAAAAAGGGCTTCCACTACTTCGCTTATCAATGACTTGCTATCAAATGCTATCAAATGATTTTTCATTCCTCTGTACCTCACTTGTAGAGTTCATCTTTAATATTAGTAGTCACAGTTACTCATGCACTGTTCTTCAAAGAAGCCAAGAGCCAGGTTGCCATTAATTTTCAGCTTAGAAGTCTGTATTATCACAAGAAGTGTTTGTAAAAGTAATTAATACAAGCTCTTGCACAAAAGTGCCATCCTCAGAATCTAAAATATGTTGTACTGTAACTGGCCATTCAGCCAACACTCAGTTTACCAATTCCCACTCCATGATACTTGGAGTTCACTTCTAGCAGAAAATTTTACAGAGTGGTTATAACAAGAAAACAAACAATCAAACACAAAAAAAAAAAAAAAAAAGAGGAAAAAACCCCAACCAAACAGTCCCTTCCAGAACTGTAGAGTTTAGAGGGTACTATAATGAAGCTTTATATTATTTATGAAATGTAAGATTTCTGAATAGCTGTAAGATTTTTGCCTAAATTGTTCCCAAAATATGCTATGATACCTTCCAATTTTAATTTGAGGTCTACACAAAATATCCCAAAGAACACACAACATGAAATTTAGATAAAAATTGCTTTCTCAGTCAAAGGTCAAGCATTACCATAGTGCATAACTACTTCATCTGAGAAATATCAGACCAACACAGAACAAAACCCTCTTACCCTCTCCTTTCACAATCCATTGAAGAAAGTAAATAACTACAGCTGAAAACAGCAATAAGAAAACTCTTTCAATACCTTGTATAAATTGCTTTTATTTCTGAAGGTTAACAAGCCCTTTTGACATTCTACCCATACAGGAACTATACATTTTCAAACACATCACACTCACAAAGAAGAGACACTCAGCATAGAACAATCTGTTCTCTGCAACAAAAGCACTAAAGACAGATATTCAGCAGCCAGAGAATTCATGGGCTCTGACCAGGTCAAAGCACAAACCTGAATACCAGAAAAATAAAAAAGCATAGCTGATAAAAATGCCATAGGGAAACAAATATTTCCAAGAAAACAAGTCATGCCATGGAAAAGGCAGGCACAGTGTGAAGTGGGGGACCACCATGCATGGTGATTTCATCATTGACACTGGATACTTTGCAGTACATTATGACAGCAGAATCACAACTGCTTTTTTCATTTCTGTTGAGAGCTACTTTTCATTACAGGCCTAAGATCCATTAATGAATGCCAATTACAAGACTTACAGTACTTTGCATTATATTCGCTACCTAATGAAAGATCAAAATGCAGTAGTCTTCTGCAAAGCGGCTGGAGTGATGCCTGGTTATTTTCATGTTGTCTCTCAGGGGTTTCTCTGTGAGTAAGCAAAAGTGATTTTGCTTTCTATATGCCACTAAAGCTGGCCTTGCCAAACTCTTCTTGTCACTTACTGCTTCCTTACCTCTGACAAAGAACCACAACACTAAATTCTGCTTCTCCCCAAGTGTAAAAAAACATTATAATCTTTAGAATGTGAAGACACTATCAGCACAACTATCCTCAAGAGCACAATTTTGGCAGAATAGTGTCTTATGGGAATGTATCCAACTCAGTTCTCAGTGCTCAGAATAAGAAAAACTTTGCTGTTTATTAAGTCTTCATATTTTTTCTTAATGGGTAGACAGAAAAAAAACCCCAAGCATGAAATTCAGTAAAAGCGAGTGCAAAATAGACTCCCTCAAATAAATTCTCATTTATTTTCATCCAAATATACACATCTGAATTAAGATGAAGTGTATTCTCAATCATATAGCTGCTTCTGTAACTCTTGCCTTCTTGAGGACCCAAAGATGTTTCACAAATGACTTACTAGCCCTCAAAATAGTTTCTTATGTATGTAAGAATAACCCTAGTTATTCCAGTCTATGAAGTCCAAAATTTGTTTTTGTTGACACCATGTGTTCTTCTGTGACAAAAATGAAATAATTTTAATTTCCCAGTTTTTTATCCTTCTTCTCTATAATCCTAATGAGAAAAAAGAACAGAAATCAATTTAAATAATGAGAAGTCTAATAATTATTTTTTGTATTCATATCAGTCATACGCAATCATATTTTTTTAATTAAAAAAAATTAAGCTATCAACTGTATTTTGTTCATGTAGTGCTTCTGTTTAAAAATCCATAGATTCTACAGATTTTTTCTGTTTTGATGCTTCCCACAGAGTGTCTCCTTGAATGGCAATTCATTTTCCAAAGCCTTTTTGGCAATAATGGTAATGGATAAGTGTCTTTATCTTGACCCATGAAAATTTTCACACTTTTTTCTTCTCTTCCTATTAAGAAGATGTGCTGATTTTGGCTGGGAAGGAGTTAATTTTCTTCACAGTAGCTACTGTGGGTCTGAGGTTTGCATTTTTGCTGGGAACAGTATTGATAACTCAAGGGTGTTCTAGTTATAGCTGAGCTGGACTTACTCAAGGCAAGGCCTTTTCTGCTCTTTGCTCCACCCCACCAGCAAGAAGGTTGGGAATGCACAAGGTTTTGGGAGGAGACACAGCCAGAACAGGTTACCCCATCCAACAAAAGAGATAGCCCAGCATCATGGTCAGCCTCTAGAGATAGGGGAAGTAGAAGTGACAATACTTGCCTTTCCAAATCACTGTTATGCTTGACTGTGCCCTGCATTCCTGGGCAGGTCTAAACACCCGCCCTTCCATGAGAAGTGGTAAATTAATTTCTTGTTTTGTTTGCTTGTGTGCACAGTTTTTCTTTACTTATTAAATTAGCTTTATCTCAACTCATGTGTTTTCCAGCTGTTACCCTTCTGGTTCTCTTCCTCCTCCTGCTGCAGGGGAGTGAGGGAGCAGCTGGATGAGGCTTGGTTGCTGCCTGGTCTGAAACCATGACAGGAGAGGAAATGACAGAGAAGTATGGTGGTCACAAGAAAGTCAACAAAGGACAACACCTACTATACTAGGTAGTATACTAGTAAATACTAGTAGGTATTTACCTACTGCTGTATTTTCCTCTACTGATGAGTTCTACTCAGCTCATTTCAGTTCTTAGGTGGAAAACTTGATCATCCCTTAGGCTCATATTGAAGTTTTATCAGTTCTGTTTATCTGTATATCTCTGAGATACACTCGAAGTACCAAAATGTCAAATCTGAGGGTGCTGACAAAACTTAGATTTTATGAAGTGGCATCACTGTCTTACCTGCACTGTAAGCAATTAAAAAGCTATCATCTGTCTTTTATTCAAGCCTGTACTGCTCAACAGCCCCTCTCAAGGACATTGTTGGCACAGCTCTGCTCTCCAGGTAATGTCACTACCAGAAAAAGACTGAAGAAGTTTTTTAAACGAGGAATATGAAATATTTTTGTATGTAAAAGAGACAATATAGCTGTTTTTTCAACATACCTCTTTTATTTCTTTAATTTTGGTGTTGTATTGGTTTACTTGAAAGACATATGAAAGATGATAGAAATATGATGGAACACATGCCAAAGTTTGGGAAGAATTTGTTTTAGCAAAGTGCTAATGTTATGTTGTATATCACGACCCTCAGGAACGCAGTCCTGACATGTCAGCTTTCAGAAGTCAACAAAAGTACAATGCAAATACAATTCAGTTTTAAAAACCCATTAAAAAAAATCCCACCACTAACATTCATCACTGCTTATGGAACCCTTATATTTCAGAGGAAGACTGCTTAATCTATGTTTAATTTCTGGCCTAAATTTTATAAAACTGAAAATAAACAGCCCTATCTTATTACAGCAGTGCCCTCTGGCTCGAATTAAAGTAAAAACATTATGTGACTGTCAGAATTATGTAACAATGCTGTGAAAAAAACACCCTCCATTCCTCCCAATTTCAGTTTTTAAAGGAAAATATTTTTTTCCCCACCCGCACAAACACCAAAGGCAGGTGGAGCCAAGTTTGAAGAAATCATCATCTATAAATCTAGAATTCACAGAATCACAGAATGAACTAGGTTTGAAAAGAAATTTAAGATCATCTAGTCCAACCTATGACCTAACAGACTCTCATCAACTAATCCATGGCACTGACTGCCACATCCAGTCTTTTTTTAAACACATCCAGGGATGGTGGTTTCACCATCTCCCCAGGCTGACCATTCCAGTACTTTATTTCAATGAAAATTTTTTTCCTAATATCCAGCCTATATTGCCCTCAGCTCAGCTTGAGACTGTGTCCTCTTGTTCTGTCAGTTGCTGCTTGGAGAAAGAGACTGACCCCACTCGACTACACCCACCTTTCAGGAGGTTGTAGAGAGGGATAGGGTCACCTCAGAGTCTCCTTTTCTCCAGGCTAAACAACCCCAGCTCCCTCAGCCATTCCTCACAGGGCTTGTGTTCCCAGCCCCTCACCAGCCTCGTTGCCTCTTCTGGATGTGCTCAAGCATCTCAATGTCCTTCCTGAACTGAGGGGCCAGAACTGGACACAGCACTCCAGGTGTGGCCTCACCAGTGCCAAGAACAGGGGAAGAATGACCTCCCTGCTCCTGCTGGCCACAATATTCCTGATCCAGGCCAGGATGCTGCTGGCCTTCTTGGCCACCAGGGCACACTGCTGGCTCATGTTCAGCCCGCTGTTATCAGTACCCCCAGGTCCCTTTCTGCCTGGGGACTGTCCAGCTGCACCGTTCCCAGCTTAGAGCACTGCAGGGGGTTACTGTGGCCAAAGTGCAGGACTCAGCACTTGGACTTCATCTTACTGTACTCTGGCCATCTGTCTGCGTCCCTTTGCAGAGTCCTTTTACCGTCCAACAGATCGACACATGCTCTCAGCTTGAAGTCATCTGCAAATTTACTAATGGCGGACTCATCACCTCATCCAGATCATCAATGAAGATATTGAACAGAACTGGCCCCAGCACAGACCCCTGAGGGACACCACTGGTGACTGGCCACCAGCTGGATGTAGCACTGTTCATCACCACTCTCCGGGCCTGGCCATCCAGCCAGTTCTTACTCTAGCGTTCTCCTACCCAAGCCGAGGGCTGCCAGCTGTTCCAGGAGTGTGCTGTGGGAGACAGTGTCAAAGGCCTTGCTGAAGTCCAAACAGACAACATCCACAGCCCTTCTGGCATCTACCAGGTGGGTCACCTGGTCATAAAAGGAGACCAGGTTGGTCAAGCTCAATCTACCCCTCCTAAATCCATGCTGGCAGGGTCTGATACCCTGGCCATCCTGTAAGTGCTGCATGATGACACTCAATATTAACTGCTCCATCACCTTACCAGGTACCGAGGTCAGGCTAACTGGCCTATAATTACCAGGATCCTCCTTCCCACCCTTTTTGTGAATGGGTGTCACACTGGCCAGCTTCCAGTCATCTGGAACCTCACCAGTGAGCCAGGATGGCTGGTAAATGATGGAGAGTGGCTTTTCCAGCTCACCTGCCAGCTCCCTCATCACCCTGGGGTAGATCCCATCTGAGGCCATAGATTTATAAACATCCAAGCGGCTCAGCAGTTCACTGACTGCCTCCTCCCGGATATCAAGGACCATTCTGCTCCCTGACACCATCTACCAACCCAGGAGGACAGTTATCCTGAGGATAACCTGTCTTTCTGCTGAAAACTGAGGTAAAGAAAGTGTTCAGTACCTCTGCCTTTTTCTCATCTTTAGGTATGAAATTCCCTCCTGCATCCAATAGAGAATGGAGGTTGTCCTTACCCTTCCTTTTGCCATTAATGTATTTATAAAAATATTTTTTTTTCCTTCTCAGAGGTTGCCAGTTTGAGTTCTAACTGGGCTTTTGCCTCTTTTAATTTTTTTCTACATGCCCTAGCAACCCCCTCAAACATTTCCTGATATATCTGACCCTCCTTCCAAATGCAATACACCCCCTTTTTTCTTTAGTTCCTTTAAAAGCTCCTTGCCCATCCAGGCTGGTCATTTGCCTCATTGGCTCATCTTTCAGCACACTGGGACAGTCTGTTCCTGTACCTTCAAGATCTCTGTTTTGAAGCATGCTCATCCTTTCCTGCACGCCTTTGTTCTCAAGCGCTACTTCCCAAGGAACTCTCCAAATAAGTCTTTGGAACAGGCCAGAATCTGCCCTCTAGAAGTCCAGAGTGTAAGTTTTATTGGTGCCCCTCCTTGCCTTGCCAAATACTGAAAACTATAATTTCATGATCACTATGCCCCAGACAGCCTCCAGCCATCACATCTCCCACTAGTTCTTCTCTGTTTGCAACATATGGTCTAGTGTAGTCCCCTCCCTCTCACCAGCTGTGTCAAGAAGCTGTTCCTCCACACACTCTAAGAATCTCCTTCTATGCTATGTTGACTTCCCAGCAGATGTCTGGTAGGTTAAAGTCACCTACAAGAACAAGGGCTGGTGATCTTGAAACATCCTCCAGCTGCTTGTAGAATAAGTTGTCCACCTCTTCTTCCTGGTTGGGCAGATGATAACAGACTCCCACCAGGGTGTTGGCCTTGTTGGTCCTCCCCCTGATTCTTACCCATAGGCACTCAGCTTCATTGTCATTAGTTTCTATTTCCATGGCATCAAAAGCCTCCCTAATATAAAGGGCCACCCTTCCACCTTGTCTCCCTTTCCTGTCTCTGCTGAATAGCTTTTAACCACCCAGGGCAGCACTCCAGCTATTTGAGTCATCCCAGCACTTTTGTGTGATGGTGACTACATCAACAGCTTTGCTGTTGCACCATCGCCTCCAGCTCTTGTTTGTTACGCATGCTGGTGCACTGGTACACACGCACCTCAGCTGGGCTACTGATTACACTCCTAACTCAGGCTTACCACCCTTGGGCTTGCTTCTGGAGAGCCCAGCTGCATCCCCTTCCCCCCTCAAACCTAGTTTAAAGCCTGCTCAATGAGGTCTTACAGTTCATGACCTGGAATCCTTCTGCCCTTAACAGAGAGATACAGCCCATCCAGTTCCAGCAGGCGAGGTGCCGTGAAAGTCGCTCCATGATCAAAGAACCCAAAATTCTGCTGATGACACCAGCCTTTAAGCCACTTGCTGATAATTGACTTCTGTTCCTTTCATTCATACAATTCTTCATTGCCTGTAACCAAATTAATTTTTAAGGAATTGTTAGGTTAATATTTTATTAATATCCAAGTTTATCAACTTATAGCAAAAGAAAATGGGCTGTTGAAGTGGTTCACAAAATGGTATGAAATACATAGGTAAAAAACAGAGCCATCCTGCTTTACCCCATGGCCTTTCACAACCATGAATACAAGATGATCTACAAGTTTTGTGCTCCCCACCTGACTTTAAGTAGAGTACACAGTCTTCCTCTTGTATTTTTCCTTACAGCAACTCCTTATGTGCATTTTTGTGCCTCTTGACATTAACCCTGAATACTGGATCTCTGTGCAAATCCCACAATACATGGGGTTTGTTTCTCCATTCCCATAAACTCTTCAGGGCTCATTATCTAAAATGAAACAAGGCTCTTGAAGCACATCTTGACAGAGCATCATTATAAACCATGTTAAGAAGAGGCTGGGCTTTCGAAAGAGCTTGAATATGGAGTATTCCAGCCAACATGCATACTTCTGAGCTATTCAACTAAAGATAATTGAAATTCAGGATGGAACAGCATATGCAGTCAGACTTGGACTGAGTATCTTTCTAATTAAAATAGCTGGAAAATAAGTAGATACACAAATCGGAACATACCTTTTAAGACCTCAGCTGGTGCATCTTTAAAAAACAAAGTATAGTTGTTACACTGCAAATAACAAAAATGCTAAAATGGTAATAAAAACTTGCTAGCACAGAAAGTATAGATAATAGAACAGATAAATAGTGATGCATTTTATGCCTAGTAATATATAATCACATCTTAAAGCTGCCCATTCTAGCAGCGTTGGAGAACAGGAGTCTTTGAAACATGGCTATATACCATCAAGTTCTTGGGATTCTGTTATTACTCACAAGTTTTTAGATGTTATTTGTGCTTAAAAAATTTTAAAACATACACTCCAAAAAATAAGCAAATTGTACTTTACTCCTCAGTGACATTTCTGATAAGCATTTCCTCAGAGTGCATTTAGTGGATTTAATTTCAGGAAATTATCTGTTGAATCATTACTGCCGCAATGGGGCATATTTATTCTACCGACCAGGTTAGAGACAAAAGGTGACATGCAAATACTACAGTGAATGTCATACAATTATCCTCCTCCAGTCACTTCAAGCATTCATTTTTTTTTTCCTCTGCTTCCAAGTACTGCCTGCCACATAGGTAAGTATAACCTGTTTTCCAATTAGGCATGGTCACTGGAAAGGAGTCCTGAAGAGGATCATGTTTAGAGCTTTAGGTGACTTACCAGCTCTGCAAAACTCAGTACCCTCAAGCCTCTGCTCTTAAACCTCTGACAGGCCACATTTCTGACTTTCTACAGAAAAAAGGGGCAGAAATATTTAGGAGAATAAACACAGCAACATTTAGTGATTAAATCAGGAGATTCACTACTGCATGAAAACTGAAACCACCTTAATGCAGGATCTGCAATAGTTTGTATTGCAGCTGTTAGGCTTGTTACACTGAAAGAAGGGAACAGCTTTCCATTACTGTAGGAATTACAGTCTGATATGCAGAACTAAATGGACCTAGTGTGCAAATGTGGATATAACAAAAATGTCTTTCAAATAAATAAACCTGAATTACTGAAAACATATAAATTTATAACAAAGCCATAGGGTTTTAATTTCAAGAGGCAGAAAAATTTTCATAATGTTTACTTCAAAGAGGAGATCTGAAGCAGCAGAAAGGAAATTTTTAAGGGTTGTCAGGAAGGAAAATCTTTATAGTAATGCAGCACTTTTGAAGGATTAACATGCCCACTCTGTTAACCACTTTTATGGACATACTATAATAAATGCTTGAATTAGCTGTACAATGTAGTGCACATAGTTCCACAAAAATAAGTCTGTGACCATTTCCACTACTACAAGGCAGTGACAAGAGCTGGGGAAAAGCCAAAGCAGATTTAATCTCTACTACTCATAAGAAATCATTGTTTTCCAGTAGGGATGTAATCCAAAAATAAAATGTGTTTTCACTTCTCTTGTTCATTTACCAATAAGCATTCCTGATATCTGTGCCAGGCAATGTTTTGAAGTGTTATCTGTCACTTTTTACTAACCAACAGCAAATAAGTTATCTTTTCATGGATGTATAAAGAAGCAAATTTGAACAGGGACATGACGTGGGGAACAAAAACTGAAAAAAACACCCCTCCCAAAACCCAGTAGCTATTTCAGATACACCATTCATATTCTGTAGGATTCAGAACCATCTTCTACACTGGTTACCAGGGAAACAGCTCTCATGCATTCTAAAATCCCACATGTTAAGAGCACATTCTGGACAATTTTTCCGTGCTGATGACAGGGAATGTGATTCAGAATAGGAGTTTTTCCATTTCCAAAGTTAAATTAACAGAGGGATAGGCTCCAAACATATTTAATAATAACTATCAAAAATTCTGTAGAGAAGAAAAAAAACTTTTAAAGAAATTATTTATAAGTCCATATGGACTACTGCTATGCATATATCTGAATGTGTGCTTCTGGCATGACTTATTTGACACCTACACAACTTGCTACTTCAATGTTATTTTTGATACTAAGTGTAAAGGTGGAAATGATAATATATCTTCAAATAAGCCTTTAAATGTAAGAGTCTTCGAAATCAAGAAAATACTAAATACATAATTTCTTAGTGAGAAACAATTTCATAATTGAGTTACATGAGTCAGAGTTCCATTCCAGTCTTTCAAGCTATAGAAATGCAGGACCAAGTTAGTCTTAATTCTATCATTCTAAGTAATTCTAAACATCTTGAAGGAATACATGGGAGCAAAATCAGCATGGGAACCAAAGGTTACAGGCTCTGGTCAAATCCTCTAAAGTTTCGCTCAGGTGGTATGTGACATGGAAAACCATTTCACATGCTTAAGAAGCAAAAGATACTGTCCTCACCCCCAAAGAGTCTGCTACTGTTGAAAATATCAATGCTAGAAGTATTTCTTTAATAATTTTCTTAAGAAATAGAAAAGGTAGAAAACAGAAAATGCAGACACACATGTGTATGTGTGCATGTGTGTGTGTGTGTCCTATAAAACTGATAGTACCACCTGGACAGACTTTAAATAGAAACAAAACCAAAAAATTTTCAGGAACAACTTCACTCACAATTCTCTGATTAATCCTCACTTGTACTTGGGAGACCGTAACTGGACCTGTAACTCCAGAAGTGGCCACACCAGCATGGAAGAGGGGAAGGCCACTTCCTTCCACCTACTGGCTGCACTCCTAATGCACCAGAATACAGCTAGCCTTTGCTGGCTCAACTTGCTGTTCACCAGGACCTTTCCAAAGCTGTTTTCCGCCAAGCCAAGCCAAGCCAAGCCAAGCCAAGCCAAGCCAAGCCAAGCCAAGCCAAGCCAAGCCAAGCCAAGCCAAGCCAAGCCAAGCCAAGCCAAGCCAAGCCAAGCAAAGCCAAGCCAAGCCAAGCCATGCCATGCCAGCCCATGCCATGCCATCCCATGCCATGCCATCCCATGCCATGCCATGCCATCCCATGCCATGCCATCCCATGCCATGCCATGCCATGCCATGCCATGCCATGCCATGCCATGCCATGCCATGCCATGCCATGCCATGCCATCCCATGCCATGCCATCCCATGCCATGCCATGCCATCCATTGCCATGCCATCCCATGCCATGCCATCCCATGCCATGCCATCCCATGCCATGCCAGCCCATGCCATGCCATCCCATGCCATGCCATCCCATGCCATGCCATGCCATGCCATGCCATGCCATGCCATGCCATGCCATGCCATGCCATGCCATGCCATCCCATCCCATGCCATCCCATCCCATCCCATGCCATCCCATGCCATGCCATGCCATCCCATGCCATGCCATGCCATGCCATCCCATGCCATGCCATGCCATGCCATGCCATGCCATGCCATGCCATGCCATGCCATGCCATCTCATGCCATGCCATGCCATGCCATGCCATGCCATGCCATGCCATGCCATGCCATGCCATGCCATCCCATGCCATGCCATGCCATGCCATGCCATCCCATGCCATGCCATGCCATGCCATGCCATGCCATGCCATGCCATCCCATGCCATGCCATGCCATGCCATCCCATGCCATGCCATGCCATCCCATGCCATGCCATGCCATCCCATACCATACCATACCATACCATACCATACCATACCATACCATACCATACCATACCATACCATACCATACCATACCATACCATACCATACCATACCATACCATACCATACCATACCATACCATACCATACCATACCATACCATACCATACCATACCATACCATACCATACCATACCATACCATACCATACCATACCATAGTAACTGGTGCATTGGCTGTTCCTCCCGAAGAGTTTGCACTTTTCTTTGTTTTTCATGAGGTTTGCATTTATTGCATGAGGCTTCTGTCAGCCTGTTGAGGTCTTGTGATAGCACAAACCTTGGGTTTGTCAGCCACTCCACCCAGTTTGGTGTCAACAGCACTCAGCTCCATCATTCCATGGTTCTATGGATAGAGAAAAGGTTAAACAGGACTGAAACAAGTATTGCCCTCTTGACACATCCCTAGTTACTCGGCCTCCAACTGTGCTTTGTGCTGATCCCTCTGTAGCTGGCCAGTCTGCTCAATGCACCTGACTGGCTGCTCTTCCAGTTCATCACTTGTCAGCTTCTGTGAAAGGATCTTATACCAGTCAGTGTTACGTTACCCATTATTAACTGACAGTGAATATTCCACAAATAATATACTTTCCCCACAGAACAGAAGTCAGACACTTCTCAAGCTGGCTGCTTAAGATCACTGCTCTGGGCACACAAGTCATGTCCACTAGTCCACACCATAACCCAGCTTTTGAGACTAAACAAGAAAGTGGAGAGAAGAAGACTACCCAGCAAAACCCACCAAGTCTCACCAATTTTGTGAAAGGCAGAAAATATGGTGGGGGTGTAGAGACAGTTTCTGTTGAGATCCAGAACAGAAGTGGAAAAACTTTCTCACTCCTTTCTAAGTGGACTACAGCTTGATTTACTGACAGAAAACTAAACTAAACAAAAACCCCTAAACCAGTCATCCTCTAAAGCTGGCTGTTGCAATACAGAAAAATTTCCTATACAATGCAAAAAAAAAAGTCAAAAAGGTGAAAAAAACCCACCAAACCAGTAACAACCTAATGAGGTCATCAACACTGATCAGTACATTTTTAAATATACCTCACATTCTTTAAAAAAATAAAATTTCTATAGGAATTAGAGGATCTAAATGCCACATAACTTAATGAAATGACACATGATGATAGAGCAGCCATAATATATAATTGAAAGTGTTATACAGGAAGACTGGAACAGGCATGCAGAGAGCAGGTAGGTCAGAGCAACCTGCATGTTATAGCACAGCAATGCTCCTCCACTTTGTGACCATATTGCTTATTTCAAAATTATCCTTCAGGATTAAAATTTAAAATTTATACCTTTTTTTTTTTATTATTTATTTTGGCAAGATCACATCAGTAATTGTTTAATACAACAGAAAAAGAAAAATTTGTTCTTCATATAGCTAGAGAAGCTATTAATTCCTTCTCATAAAAGCAAGATTGGAGTTGCAGCAGTGGGGACAGATTGGGGAATGGCTGGCTGGAGTTAAACTGCATAGAAAGGGACCTGGGGTCCCAGTCCATGACAAGTTGAACACAAGTCAGCAGTGCCTTGGCAGCCAGGAGGGACAACCCTGTCCTGAGGTGCATCAAGCACAGCATCACCAGCGGGGCAAGGGAGGGGATTATCCTGCTCTGCTCTGAGCTGGGGCAGCCTCACCTTCAGTGGTGGGGGCAGTTCTGGGTGCCACAATACAAGAAACATATTAAACTGTTAACATCTAAAGGAGAGCTATGAAGATGGTGAAGGGCCTTGAGGGGAAGCCATATGAGGAGCAGCTGAGGTCACTTGGTCTGTTCTGCCTGGAGGAGACTGAGGACAGACCTCATTACAGTCTGCAGCTTCCTTTTTGCTCTTTTAGTCTTTTACTCTTTCATTCTTTTACTCTAGTCTTATGATCAGTGATGGGACACAAGAGAATGGCCTGAAGCTGTGTCAGAGGAGGTTTAGGTTGGAATCAGGAAAATATTCTTCCCCCAGAGGGTAGGTGGGCACTGGAACAGGCTCCCCAGGGACTGGTCACAGCAGCAGACTGACAGAGTTCAAGAAACATTTGGACAGCACTCTCAAGCACATGGTGTGACTCTTGGGGCTGTCTTGCACAATGGCCAGGGGCTGGACACAATTATTCTGATGGCTCCTTTTCCCTCAGAATATTCTGTTGTTTCATGATTCTATTTCACAATTGCTATTCAATGTCATCAATTTTTGATGAAAACTAAGTGTAAAAAAGAGTTACTTAAAAGCAAAAATAAAAAACAAACAAAAACAAACAAACTAACCCAAAGACCCCCCAGAACCACCAGCACCACCAAAAAAAATCCAAGACCCCATCTCTCCACACCAGAAAATCTAGCTAGAATTTGAAAGAAACTTTTAAATAGGAAGAGACTAAACACTTCGTATCCGCAAGTAGCTTTGGATTTGTCAAAATAGCTCCTCTATGTCATATCCTCCCAGGAGGAGTAGAGCTTCCCAAACTTAAGATGGATTGTCATGAAGACACTCATGCATTTTTCACTGCTCACATTCTCTGCATTAGTTAAATCAGCAATGAAGACAGGAAAGAATCTGGAAACCAAATTTGAAATCAAAGGCCATCCTCACTATGTAGGTGAAGTAGTAACTTCTTGCACAAAAGGCATCTTCCTTCTTAGATAGAAGACCAGCTCTGACTATAAGAAGTAATTCCTTAAGGGATTTTACCTCTTTTGATTTATACACATCACCAGGGAAATACCACCTATTTCTGTGATATGAGAAACCAGCCACAGAGTTCAAACATCAGCCTTTTGCATGTGGATTTCGCACAATCCTAAGAGAAGTTATAGATTATCTTGACAAGCCCTCTGATACGTGGGACAAAGACAAAAAACCTTAGTTACAGTCAATGCAATGCAAAAAAAAAAAAAAAAGCAGATCAGCAGCACTCAGTATTGACACACTTTGAGCTTGTAGTGGTTTAGGTTTGCCAATTTGAGTTTCTTGGCCAATGCACCAAAAAATGTGGTAGGTTTTAGCACTGGCTAAAATCACCAGTATACTTACTCATTTCTTGCTGTGAGATATGGATTAGGAGAAGAGCAAAACAGGCTTAAAACTTAAAAGGTATAAAGAAACTACTAACAGGACTACAAGAATAAGAAGTATCAGAATAAAACTTCCAGAACACCTTTCTTCCCCCAGCCCAACTTTTTCCTTTCCCAACTGACCATGTAGAGACAAAACCTGGGATATTAAAGCAGTACCAACTATACCATAGCCTTTCATCTGTTCTTGTAGGGAGAGGAGTTTTCTCATACCATGCCATGGAGACTTCTCCACAAGAAGCAGTTTTCTCATGGCTTTTCATTTCTACAAATAGAAACTGCCCAGGCAAGAAGTTCTGCAATTGTGAAATCCCTCCTATTTACACAGCCCTCTTAGAGGTGTGCCCATGGGCCATGAACTCAAGGGGTATTATTTTAAGGATGATTTGTTCAAAGGCAAAGGTTTTCTCCATCTGTCTCTATGATCATCTCTGGGAACAGAGGTTTTCTTCTTCTCTCCCTGGGGGCAAAGGGTCTTCCTCACTCTCATACTTCTCTCTTTGTGTTCAAGCTTCTCACGGGATCACAATTACTCCAGCATCTGCTTGGCTTCATTATTGGATGCCTCTGCTCACATCTGCAGTTTGAATATTTCATCCCCCCACACTTTCTCATGAATTAAAAGGAAGTATTTCAGTGTATCACTATCCATCTCCATGGCCCTGCCAAAAGAATTTTCAGCGCCATTTGGCATCTCCTCATTCTCCTTCCATCTGAGGCTTGACTCTACTTCATGTTGTCTTTCTATATGTCATCACTCTGTCCTTTTCTCTCCCTGGAGAGAGGATAGAGGTCTGCAGGTTTCATTTGTGTAGTGAAAAGGTTAAATCTGGCCCAGTGGCCACGGCAGTCCCGGCGTTGGATTTCAGGCGGCGCTGGGAGCCTCCCTCCACCCGGTAGCTGCTGGGAGCTGGGGCTCAGCCTGGAGCCTCGGTGCAGGCCAGGGGGGTGTTCAGTGCTGGCAAGATGTCAGCAGCTGTGGCCTGGCCCAGCCTGGGGCCGGGACCCCACAGCCTCCATCCCCTGCCCGGGAGCCGCTGGGGCCCGGCCCGGCCTCCTCCAGGCCGCACAGGCTGCGGGGGAGCGGGGCCGGCCTCACCAGAGCTCGGATACCTTCAGAGGCTGGAAGCAAAGAGAGAGATTTCTTGGGTTTGGTGTTTTTAAAATGTGGATCTCACAGAGGCGGATCTAATTTCTAAGTGGTGCAAAATGTTGTCAGCTCTCAGAACTGGGCAGCTATTGGCCTTTTCTAGGCACAGAAGAAGCTCCCAGCAGCTTCTCTCAGAGAAATTACTTCCTTGGGTGGTTTCTTATTCCTTTCCCAAATGTAAATCAATGTGAAACCACCACACAGCTCTATCAAAAGATCATTTTAAGAACTAGTCTAAACACTAATCTATCAACACTTGCTCTAAACTGCAGAAAAATTTTCATGTGTCATATTACAGACAAAGAAACTTTAATAGAGCAAGCACTCAATTAAAATGGAAAATTTCCAGGACAACTTCTTTTTTCTTTTTCTTTTTTCTTTTTTTTTTTTTCAACTCTTTTTTTAAGTTTCTCTCATGGAGGCTGAAGCCTATCTGCTTGTGGAGGACCTGAACAATTTAGCACCCCAAGTTCTCTCAGCTTCATGAAATTTAGACTCTTGACTGGATTTACTTTAAAACAAAACCGAAATCTGCCATGCATTTCTCATGATTTACCTCTGAACCACAAGTAGTCTTCCAGTCTTTATGAACCGGTGATAAACACTGCTCAAATACAGAAATTGCAAACTGTTTTTAAAAAATATTTGCTGAGACTATCCATCTTTAGTTGCATCTTATATTAGCATTTTGCGCTGCTGAACACAGGGAAGATAATTTACCATTCCCATAGTTTTGTTTACTTTTGCTTACAAAGGAATAATATCAGTGTGCATAAATATCTGATAGTGAGTGCAAAGAAGACAGGGTTAAACTGCTCTAGTGTTGACAAATGAAAGGACAGGAAGCAATGGACATAGACTGGAATATAAAAGATTAAATGTAAGGAAAAAAACTTTTTATTTAATCTAAAGATGGCTTAATATACAACCATTCTGCCCAGGGAGGTTGTGTTTATCTTTGGAGGATGTTCAAAACCCAACTGGACTCAGTCCTGAGTAGGCTGCTTCAGATGACCCTTCTTTGAGCAAGGGCATAGCTGATGCAATCTCCAGCGTTCCTTCCTACCTTGATGACTGTTATTTTATGGCTGGGTGGATAAAAACACTGTCCAAAACAACACAGCAGTGCAGCAGTGAGAATCTGGAAGTTGACTGAAACCCTGTCCTCAGAGGCAGAGACATCTCATATAAAACTTCTGTTGAGCCAAAATATTACTGAGCTTGAAAAGGTTGTTCAGGTCAAAAGAGTACAAGAGAGGAACCCAAACACCACCAGTCCTGCACAGCCTGGGAGATGAACCAAGCAGGATCTTACCTAGAGAAAGACTGGTGTCTACATGAGAGCAGTCTCCTAAGAGGCTGAGTGGGATCAAAGCATGGCTGCTATGCCTCCAGCTCTGCGTGCCATCCAAGTTTTATGTAGACACTTGGACTACAGAACACAGATCTTCTATTATTCTCCAAATATTTTCTTTTTTTAACTACCAGTATTATTTAGTTCTGCTCAAAAAAGCTAAAATACAGACTTTATATCAGAAAATATAGCAGGTAAACTGTTTGGAGCCTCCCAGTAAGATTATGGATTGCAAAAGAAAAAAAAATGGGGCTACTCAGAAAAAAAACATAAAACCCCCCTAGCCCCCATATATTAATCTTAACTGCCAATTATTAAGATTGACCTCATCCTCCTTTCTTCTTGTTCTCCCTGAATCAGCAGCCTCTCAGCTTTCTAAATACTAATGAATATTAATAGCAAATACTAATATTCTTGTTCTGTTTAAGACTTTCTCTGATGGGTTTGCTCTTCAACAAACAAAACTTTTTAAAGAAGGAGAAGCTGAATAGAATGCAAGAAGAACCAGAGGATGAACCCAGAGAGTAGTCAGACTTAGTCTGACCCTTTAAAGTAGTAGGATTTTATATTAAATATTAAAATTAAATAAAAATTAAAAATAATAAATGGTGTCAAACATTGTAATGGAGAGGTTCACTCTCAAAGCAAACCAATTCTCATTTTACATCACTGTTAATAGGATGTCACCCTAATTTCTCCATCAAATCTAAGTCTTAAGCTAGCCAAAATCTTTCCTCCAATAGTTATGTGTGGTGAGATAATCTTGGCTGAGCACCAGGTGCTTACCAAGCTGACCTGTCACTTCCCCTTCTCAGCTGGACAGAGGAGGGAAAATCAGATGGAAAAAGAATTGTAGGTCAAGATAAAGCAGTTTGCTAGAACAAAAGTGAAATTTTGTGTGATTACAAGCAAAGGGAGAAGAAATAATTTCCCTGCTTTCCATCAGTGAGTGATGTCTCACCACCTCGTGGGAAGCAGGGCTCCAGCACCTATAGACGTTTCTCCAGAGGGCAACCACTGTAAATAAAAAGTGTCCCCCTTCCTCCTCCTTCCCTTAGTTTTGTATATGAGTGACATCACATGGTATGGAGCTCCCTTTGGTCAATTTGGCCCAGTTGTGTCCCCTCCTGGAACCTTGCCCATCCCCAGCCTGCTGATGGGGCAAAGTGTTGAGAGACATGGCAGATGCTGTGCCAGTGTTGCTCAGCAATAGCCAGAACACTGCTGCGTTACCAACACCTTTCCAGACACAAATACAAAGCACTGTGAGGGCTGCTGTGGGAGAATTAACTCCAGCCCAGCCAGAACCAACACACTGTGAAAAATATTTTCATCTAAATAACTCAAGGGTTGGAGAAGTACAGACTCCAAAGCCAAGGCTCTCCAGACTGTTCATCCTGGGACTCACCCCACCTGTACACAGGAAGGTAGCAGTTGCCTAAGGACACCAGCCCCAGTTAAAATTTTTATCTCATCTCTTATGAAGAAATGCGGTTTCTAGATGAAGCAGCTCCTTATGATTTGCCTACTAGATTCTGTCTTTCCATTTACTTTCCTATATCTTTTAGTAAAATCACACTAAGATTCTGTTATTTCTCATTCAAAAAGCTACAAAATTAAGCTTGGCCTGAAACTGCAAGTATTATTTGTATATTCTGCTTTGTGTTCAAAAAGCCACCCTGCTCAACAAAACAATTTGTCCAACTGTGCACAGTATACACTGCTGCATGTAACTGGAGAAAGTGTGCTTTACAGTTATTTCAGTAAGAAAAATTACAGACAGGATCTCTATCTATCTATCTATCTATCTATCTATCTATCTATCTATCTATCTATCTATCTATCTATCTATCTATCTATCTATCTATCTATCTCCATGTAACTTTTTTAGCTTAGCTGCTTTGTTTTTGTTAGCCCTATGTTTTTCAAAACAAACGGATCTGTTCTCATGCTCACCTGTTTTCCTGGTAAAAACAGTAAATGAATATAGAAAACCATCTGCAGTGTTTTCAGTTAAAGCAGAGCAACACTGTACAGCATGTGATATCCTAAATGAAAACAGGAGAGGAACAGAAAACAATAAACACTATAATATTTAAATTGCATAAAGGTAGAACATTGTACTGAAGAAAAGCAAGTTGGAGTAAAAGTTACTTCACAATATTTCAAGACATCAGCAGCACAGATTAAAAACTTCTATAGTGAAATGTTTTATCAGACAATTCTTATTTCTTATAAATACTCATGGCACAATCATGTACACATCAGTGTAGATGGTTAAAGCAGTCAGACAGATTTCTGCATGGTTAACAGGCAAAAGCAATTGCAAAACAGATATATGACACTGAAGGTGGATCAGTATTTGGGGTTTTCTTTATTTCAGATCAGTTTTGCCTTAAAAAAGTTTTATAATCCAACATTGAGAGAGGCCTGTTTAAACTTAGTTCCTGATCTACAGTTTTGTTCAGTCTTCCTGACAACTTTTTGTTCTAACAACTTTTTGGTTAGTTATTTGGTTAGGTACATCCTTCCTGCTGCTAGGTCTTGACCTATGGGCATCAGAGCTGAAGGCAGAATTTAAAAGTGAAAGATTTTTGTAGTTTCTATTCATAGTAACTTTTTAGAACACTTTCCTGACATAAGGATATGTCAGGTTTTAAAGGAGCCAGGATCTCTGAGTTTTCTGATCATGGAGTTTCATACAAATGTGGCTATTCTCTGAATGATGTTACTGAACATGTTGCTACTGCAAGTAAATATTTGCCTTGTTTAATAGCATTTGATGACCTCTACGCACAGTTTGAGGTAAGTGTCAGAACTGGGTGTTTTGTCGGAACAACAAAAAGATTACACAGCAGTACAATTCCCACTATTCTAATGACTTCGAAAATTTACATCATATCTCTGTTCCCACATTCAGGTTGGCTCTCCAAAGAAAGAAATCAAGGTCTAAATTTATTTTTTCTGTATATGTCTTATCTTTATGAGCTTTATTCATAGCACCTTTTAACATGCTGAAGAACTTCCATAGAATCATAGAACTATAATGGAAACTGGTGGAAAAGACTTCTCACGGAACCTCGTCCAGCCATTTAACACAGCACTTCCAGGCTCGCCACTGGGAACAGATCCCCAGATGTCATATCCACACATTTTTTAAACACTTTTAGGCAGTGTTTCCCAACATATCACACTCTGGTTCATGTATTTCTTCATCTAAGAACAAATGAGTATAATGTGGGCAATCCTCTGGGCAATTTATTCGTGGAACAAACATTTATGTGATAAACTTTCTTCCAATCACTAATGATCTTTTCTTTCCAGCTTACTTACTACTTTCTTCAATAAGGTTGCACTATTTACAGTTTGGTTATTCTGTAGCAGAGTAATAGAATTGTGCAGACTACAAGGCTGTCAATATTTTCTGCTCAGCTCTTATGGGGTTTATAAATTCAAAATTCTGCTACATCTCTCTTGATACATGACATGTTTTAACCCCAGCCAGAAGCCAAGCCTCACACAGCCACTCACTCACTCCCCCACCGGTAGAACTGGGAGAGAATTGGGAGTGTAAAAGTTAGAAAATTCACAGGTTGAGATAAAGGCAGTTTAACAGGGAAAGTGAAAGCTGTGCACAAAAGCAAAGCAAAACAATAATTAATTCACTGCTTCCCATGGGCAGGCAGGTGTTCAGCCATCTCCAGGAGACCAGAGCTCCATCACACTTAATGGTGGCTTGGGAAAACAAAAGCCATCACTCCAAAACTCCTTCCCTTCCTCCATCTTCCCCCCACTTTATACACTGAGTATGATGTCATGTGGTCATTTGCCTTTGGTCATTTTGGGCCACCTGTCCCTGATGTGTCTCCTCCCACACTCCCATGCAATTCCAGTCTCTTCCCCAGTGTGGCAGCATGAAAAGCAGAAAAGGCCTTGGCTGTGTGTAAGCCCTGCTCAGCAGTAACAAAAACATCTCTGTACTATCAACTCTTATGTTCAGCCCACAATCAAAACACAGCCCTATACCTGCCATTGTGAAGAGAATTAACTCCACCCCAACCAAAACCAGCACAGAGCAGCTGAAGAGAAATACAGCCACTCAAAATATCTGTCAGCCCAGACCAGATATGAGCATCAAGTTCATTTCCTTTAAACTCCTCTAGCTGATCCAGTTCTAATGAGTCATGCCCACTCTCAGAGATTCAGGCGTATGAACTCACAACAGTCTTGATAAGGCTGCCAAAAACAAGGAAGTATGTAAATTATTTGTGTCAGTACAGTTTTTCTTGAGAGCTGATTACAATAAAAAATTTCATTGTACTATCAGGAGTGAAAATTCTGCCCTCAGCTAAAAAGGAAAAATTATGTTTTTTCTAGGAGTAGGTTTGAAATTTTTGAAAATCTGGTATGACGTAAAAATCCTTATAACTCAAACATTTCATTGTCTCACATGCCCATATTGCTGAAAACCAGCTCAAAGCTGTGCTTGGCATGCAGTTGGGAAAAGCTGTAAATCATCCCCTTCTTTTAAGCTGGTTGGTAGTTATGTTTGGCCTCATGGAGGATGGTCACAAATAATTTTCAGTGAGTATCTTGTAACACAATAGTAAAACAGCTGCAGGTAGTTCCCTCCTTCTTCTGCTTGCATATTGTAGTTCTTCAAGAGCAGAGACATACACAATAATTTACAGGTCTCTTCAGCTGATCAGTTTTTTCATTGTTGTTATGATCCCTTGAAGTGAACATAATCTTTAAATCAGGGGGGTACTAGTCAAAAAGACTATGAAGTAATGCTCTGTAGCAACCAGGAGAAGTGAAATTTTGAGCACAGGTAGGAAGCAGAAGGTAATGTTTATATGTTTCACAGGCTTGTATTTTATGATGTCCTTTACATGGAGTAGTTGGTTGAGTAAAAAAGGTAATGAGTATGGGAGTGGAGAAGATGATGTTTTAGAAAAAACATGAGCAAAAATGTATTAATGTAGGTTCAAAGGGGAAGTAACGAGTTTTTCTGATTTTAAAATTTGTTTGCTTGGGGCTTTTGTTGGCTCACATCAGCTTTCTGGGTACTGTTGATACGGAGAGGGGACTTCAAGGCAGAATAATTGATACCAATAATATGTTAGTTTTACTTCTAAATTACATACACACTTTCCTATAGTTTTCCTATTTCTTGCTATGTATATTACTACGAGCAAGAGTAATGATAGAAGACCATAAGAAATCCTGCTGTTATTCACTCAAGAAGTACTGAAAAATGAGAAATCTCTTATTTTTATTGAGGCTTCATCAAGCATGGTCATTTTAACCTGTGAAAAACAGATACAGATTCTTATTTGGCAGTGCTTTCTATCCACTTTTCTTAGGAACAGTTATGTAGGACACAGACATTCAAACAGAAACAGACCTCAAGTGTTGTGTGAATTCCTAAATTGGGAGATTAAAATAGACTTAATTTTGCTCTAACACCATGTGTGTCTTTCTCTTTAGGGTGGTGGGTTTAGTTTCTGTTTGTTTTGCTATTCTATTGTTTTGCTATTTTACACTTCAATGAAGTTTTACCTCGGCTGACTTTTTTATTTTCTTTCTCACTTTGTGTACTTTGTGCATGTCATTGCTCAGTAACTCACAGTAGCTGCACTCCTTAAAAGGAATAGACTCAGAGAAACTTTCTTACTGGCCCAAACTAGTTTGACAGGTTCAATGACCCCAAATACTGGTGCAGTGAAAAATATCCCAGATTCAACCACCTTCCAAGTGCACACTATTTAACGTACTCTTACGCTTCAACAGAAATGAAGCGTAAGATATAGGCTAAAGGATATGAATTAAGTAGCACTTAGAATGTGAATAATGAATTGTATAAAAATCACAAACCAGTCTAATTCTCAAAAGGCGAAACTTGTCCTTGCAGTGGGAATACTTTGAAAACAACCAGCAACACCCCAGGTTTCTTTCTACCAGATGTCTGAGACTTATCATGGCCAGATTTTGCTAATTTAATTACATGGTAGGCTAATCTTATCTGGCAATGTGCAGTTACCCACTATCCTAGCACTGCAAACAAACAAGAAACTATGAGAGCAAAATAAAACTGCTGGTGTACTTTATCTCCTGAGAGAAGTAAAAAAGACATTATGGGTGACCAAATGAGGAAGTGTTTTTCATATTATCATTCAAGTAAGTGAGAGGATAAGTCCAGGACCTCTCATAGATCCTAAAGATTTGACCACATAGGAAAATTTTCCAAAGTAAATGCATGTGTGCATGCTGATGTTAAGATTTACTAATGTTTTGCTTTGTAAAGACTTACAGTGTGGTGGAATAAAGGAGCTTATTGCACATTAATTACAAGTCTGCAATCCTGAGGTATGAGGAAAAAATTCTCATCTTTTTATTATTGATTAATTAAGATTAATGTTACATAAATGGTTCTGTATCTGCAGGGAGCTTAAACCCACTGTATCCTGTTAGAGTGATGTCCCAGCAGCAGTCTTCTCTGAGGTTTAAGTATTTGATAATGCTGGTAAAAATACATTAAGTAATGGCAAGTTCAGAGGGACTTAGAAACATACTGGATTAAATATTGTCTAGGGAATAATACATTTTTCTAGTGTTGGCAAATACAATGAAGCTTTGCACTTTTTCTTTTTTTTAGTAGTCTAAACTTCACCAAAAATCACTGCATTACCTCCCACAAAAGTCTGTTTGGATTGACTGGTTTTACTCCCTGTGCTCCACTGACTGTACATAGAAGGTAGGAGAGCAATTCCACTGGATCACATCACAAGTATGGCAGAGGTGGAACAGGAAGCTTGTTCTGTTGTTCAGTTTGTCATAAAGCAGTCAGTAACATTCAGGCAAATATTTCTGAAAATTTTTCAGGGTGTTTACTTGCAGTCACTGTTGGCAGTGTTTAATTAGTTAAACTACATCTCAGTGTAGCACAACAGCACCTTTGTTCCACTCTTGTGGTATTTCTCTTGGAGCTCCCGATTTATTAAAATTTTACATTAAATGAAACAAGAAGTTTTTGTAATTTTTGGTTGCTAGTTATCTGGGTCTGTTTTAATTTCCACTCAATATTTTTCACAATTATCCTTAGTGACTAATGGATTAGAAAGTGTTTAATCATACTCACTAGACAGCACCTTTTTATGTTCCCTTCAGATATATACCAGACATAGGCATCTGGTATGCCTGCTTTCTAATTTCTTCATGCTTATGTTTCACCATTTGGGCGAAACCTAGTAGGATCTATGAAATTGCTAATATTATTCTAATGTACTTTAAAGTATCTGTCTTTTCAGTGCTACCTCATCCTTTGTTATTTAAACTTCCTTTTAACAGTTTTTTACTCCCTACCCTTGAATTCTGATGATTTATGACTAGATTTTTTTTCAGTGTGTTGTATTGCCTTTCACTTCCCTTTGCTACTGAGTAAAAATCAACGTACAGCAGTATCTGTCTTATTACTGAATCTTCATTATTAATCTAGCAAATGTCTTAAAAGTTGTGATCTTTCTTTGAGAGTTCTGCTTTTATTCCATACTACATTTAAAATTTTCCCAAGCTATTGCAAACTGGTATTTTCAAAGTATGAGGTACATAAATTACTTCCAGGAACTCTCCTTTCTCGTCAGTAATAAATACCAGGTATTGGGATTGTTCAGCCTGGAGAAGAGGAGGCTCAGGGGGGACCTTTTTATTCTCTGCAACTGCCTGACAGAAGGCTGCTAGTGATGTGGGGTCAAGTCTCTTTTCCCACGTAATAAGCAACAGGACAAGAGGAAATGATCTCAAGTTGTGCCACAGGAGATTACGACTGAATATTAGGAAAACTTCTTCACTGTAAGGGCTGTCAGGCACTGGAACAGACTGCCCCATGAAGTGTCTGAGTCACCATCCCTGGAGAAATTTAAAAGCTGAGTAAAGGTGATAGTTAGGACATGGGTTAGTGGTGAACCTGGCAATTGGACTCATCGGCTGGACTTTGTATTCTTAAGGGTTTTTCCAGTCTAAATGATCCTAATTCTAAATTGTATGAATTTTCTGAAGAGATACATACATATATACACACAAGCGTGCATACATAGATACATAGATTGGTAGTTGGTATTGCCTACTGTGCAGTCATGCTAAGCAAGCACGACTGAAGGACCGCAGCTTATAGCAAGGAGTGGGACAACTCCCATCTGGAGAAATAAAGGACCGATGAGAGGATGACCCCAGCACCTCCAACACTCCTGCCAAGCCGTGCTATCACCTTGTGTCACAGAGCGGTGCCTGCAGCCAGATGGGCACGGCGGATGTTTCAGTCGAGACAGCAGCGGACGGAAGGTGACAGGACGCCAGAGGCGGGAGACGCTGTGCAGGGCAGCGGGATGTGTGTGCGTGCGTGGGCGGGGGAACACGGGCTGGGAGTGAATTGCTGGTGATGCTGCACGACCCGCAGCAGGAAAGCGCGACGGTCAACGAGGGGCCCTGGGGGTTCCGCATGGCTCAGATGGAGATGGGGGGCTGGTGGTGGTGTGCGAGGGCCGAGAGGCTGGTGTGCAGCGAGAGGCGGGCTGCCGTGCGAGTGGCAGTGGAGCAGGGCGGGTATAGAGGGCGGTGGGGGCCGGCAGCCTGGCTCCCACGCCCAGCGCCCCCGGGGACCCCCGCCCGCCCGCCGGTGTCCCCGGGCAGCCGCGCTCCCCGCGGGCAGCACCGCACGGGCAGCTCTGGCTTTCCTCCTCAGCCCAGCACTAGCCCTGGCCAGGAAGCTTCTGGCACACTTTCTCTTGCCTCCCTTCCCCCTGGGGAAAGGGCAAGGAGGCAGTCAGGAGAGGCAGGAGAGGCGCCCGGCTCTCTCACAAGGTACTTCTGATCTCTTGACCACAGCATTCATTGTTTCCTCATTATCATGAGAGTCTGTGAAACCTAATCACCTTCAGTCAGCAGCAAAGCCATAGCTGTACTTTGATGTAAAATTTCAAGAAAGTCAGGCTCTTGTAGAAAACACCCTTAAAATAAACTTGTTTAATTTAACACAAAAAAAGGCCAAAGCAAAACAACAACAAAAAAATACAACTTGCAGTTTTCATTAACAACTATGAATTTACAATGGTTTTACAATAACTTTCTGAAAATTCTTTACATAATTAAGCATTATCTGTAAGACTATGGCACTCTCAGACATTACAAAATGCCTGGATATGCTTGCTATGCCAATAGAAATATGCATGTACAAATAGAAAAATATACTTGAAAGCATTTGTACCTGTCTCTGATGAAAGAAGTAAAATTGTGTGGCCTGCCATTGGCTTAGTGTTGAATTCTTTATGTCATTATTTATATATGCCATTTTCCAAATGTCACATCTCCTGAATTTACTGCTAGGTAGTTATATGCACAGATACATTCTAATCTTGTGTTTTCTTTAATAATAGCCTTGAAGGCTTGGCAAAATGCCTCAGACATTACCATTTTTATTTTAAAAGGAATTTTTATTAAGTGGTATGATGTATGCCACACTGCTGTTTTCCCAGTGTATTTTTGGCCTAAGCATAATAGTTTTTTGCAATAAGAAAGTGCCCTCCTGCACCAGTAACTTTGGTCTGTGGATACTTCACATTCCAGTGTTTTGCGTGTTCTCACCACAGGTCTCAGTACATGGTTAATGGCCATCTACCATTACCTACTTCTTCTCTTGCCACTTGAGAAAGAATAGTACATACATATTTCATACCACACATTGAATCCCACCAGATGTTACAGGCTTGATATAACTATGGACTCAACTTCAACAACAAGCAGTCATATTTGTAAACCTACTGGGCACTTGGAGGCTCAACCAACCAGGCTGAAAACTGGTGTCTGGAATGTGTGTACAGATTGTCATAAGCCTTCCCAGCTCCTTCAGGAGGTTTTGTTTGTTGGGGTTGGTTTTGTTTGTTTTTGTTTTGTGGGGGGATTTTGTCTTTGTTGTTTTTTTTAATATATAAAAATGATAGTGAGAAGAAAGAACAGGTATCTGTTGTAGAGAAATTTTGTTGCACTAAAGCAGCAGCATATCTGCTCTTGCTTTGAATGCAGAAACATCAGACACTATGACTTTCTGCTAAAACTTCCACTCTTTAGGGCCCTGGGTTCACAGGTGACACAGAAGGTCAAGGCGATCGCTGTGCATTGAACAGCAATTTCCATGTACCCATAAGCATTTAAAATAATGCCTTGTCAGCCTAAGTGATGAAAATACACACTTTTAATGCTTCAACCTCTGTCACTTACAGACCCTCATCTACCAAGTTAATGTTTGGAAATTTCAGAAAATCAGCTGTAAAAGAAGCCTTTTTTGAGAAGCAGATTTCTTTTTCATAGATGTTAGTGGAATCAAAGTTTTACTGAAAAGACCTCCAGGCAGACAAGGGAAGCAATTTTCCTTCTCCTAAACTGTGTTGGTCACAGCATTACTGAAAGAAAAGACTAAGCCAGTATGAATAGATTGCAGAAAATTAATCTGCAGCAGCTAAACTTGCCTGCCCTTTCATTAGTTTCTCGCGGTTAGGACCAGTCTTTTTCCCTGCTGTGCAATAGAAGGCTAAATAAAAGTCATACTCGTGGCTCTCTGAGACAGCAAATCAGCACATAAAATGATCGAGAGTTCAGGAAAGGTGTTAAGCTGTAGCCTAGGGTAAGACAACCATTCTTCCTATTTCCATTAGAACATCTGAAGAGTTGTTAATTAACAACTCTTAAATTAGAATTAAAAAGACTATGTACTACGATACTGAAGCCATAATATTTTCTACTATGAAGACAAATGAATTAATTAAATTATGCATATTTTGCAGGTAAACTGGAAAAATAATTTTCATATGCATGACTGGGGACATAAGGTTTGCCTTCCATGCAGCATTACACTATTCCCCTCTACTGCAATTTAAGTGTCCTGCAATGTATGTATTGTAGGTGTGTGTATTTCTCAACTCTTGAACATCAGAGTAAGGGAGAAAGAACTTTTAACCTACATTGCTTCGTACTGCAGAATTTTTAAGGAAGTTTCCCAGGGAGATGCTAATAAAGTATCTCAAATCCAGTTTGTTTTTGGTTTTTTTCCTACTAACTTTAAAGAACTGAACAGTCAACCCACAAATGATTTCTTGGTTTACATTAACTTTTCTCTGCTTAGGAAATTTGTTGTGCTCATTTACATTGTACACCATCATCTAGGTTAAGCCCTGCATCGACCTTCTAGCTATATAATGTTTTATTCTTCTGGTTTTTAATTGAGGATTACGTTTTTCTATCTACAGTGGAGTTGCTTTTGTTTCATATTAGCAGAAATAAAATCAGCATATATGAGTGGGAATATATATCAAAAGAGAATTATTTAATCCATAACCACAGAAATCTTCCACTTGTAGCACCATTTCTATAATTTCTTACAAGAGATTCCAACAATTTCTAGACCATATTAAATAATACCGAAAATCAATTAAGTGTTGTTACATGTATTAGTCATAACATTATTTGAACACTTCTGACACCTTGTAAAGAATCTGAGTAGTATGATTATGTATATAAGGAAAACTGATTGCTTCTTAGTACCACCACAGCCTGTTGCAATTCAAGAGCAATAGCTCCATCAGCTAAATTATATTCATGTAATTGATTTATACATTGAAAGATTAGTATGCAAGGGAAATATCAAATTTGACTATGTTTATATCTAGCCTTTTGCCTCTCAATTACACTCAGGTTGCTTAACTTCAGCAAAGTGAAGTTCTAAAGCACCTGAAGAAAAACCTTGATAAAGAATAGTAAATCAGTTAATTTCTTGAGCTAAAATAAATCAGTAACTTATCAGTAACTGTGAGGGTTCTCCTAAAAATATATTGAGAAAAGTAGTCACCAAGACACGAATAAAAACATTACTCATTCTTTCCAAAATCAGCATTTGAAATAAACCAAGTATTCTGCAGCATGTGACAGATTACTTAGCCTCTACTATACAATAATCACACCTGTGTGCACAAGTAACTGACAGTTGTTAAGAGACTCCAGATACTTCATCGTGAGATACATGGAATTTTATTTTTAGGGAGAGTGATTCCTCTTTATAATAAATGTATAAAAGTGCAATATCTTAAATATTTACTGCATGCAAGTATCTTTTTTTTGTTGTTGTTAGCATCATATAAAGTAATCTTATGCAATAGTCTCTGCAAGAATACAGTTTAATTTATTGTCAAATTAATGCATCTCTTCAGTTGAGTGCCAGCCTGATCATTGCATTAACCACCTCATACAGAACTGCAGGAGAAAGGCAGATTTTCAGCAACATCTTAGCAAACAGCTCTCTACTAACAATGCAAAATGACATACTAAAATGGCAACATTTGGCCCATGTTTGCCTACTACATCCTTCAAGTGATAGTATTCCAACTAGAGTGTTACAGTTGTTTTCTGAAATGCCCGTCCAAAAGGCTAACTGTATCTCCCCCTGATTACAGGAACCTTCTGAAGCTGTTCTTAGTCACAATTTGTCTTTAATGCAGCCGGTATGATCAATTCCATTATGACTACCAGAACTGAATCTGGTTTGTCAAGGAATCTTCTCTTTGTGGCAAACAGGAGAAAGGAAAGATACCAAAAAATAATCAAAACAAAATGGTGGGAGGAACAATATTAAGCAGAGAGTGCATTCCTCTTCAGCTGTACTACACATCATCTGTTGTTGAATTTTACCAGACCAATTTACATTTAATTCACAAGGATCAGAAAGTATTCCAGAGTGCACATACATAAAGCAATACGGTACTTTATTTAGGTGGCAGGAAGTAATTAAGGAGTGTGATAAATGAGTGTGAATAAAGAAGTGCCTTGGACAGAGTAAACCTTCAATGTCATGCCCAGCAACACAGCATTTTAAGTAAGATAGAAAACATTTTCTTTTTCTTTTTAGATCTCACTGGAAAAGAACTAGTTTTGGTTTGTTTTGGTTTTGTTTTGGGTTTTTGTTTTTGTTTTTTTTTTGTGAGATGAATAAAAGTCCAATTATTGTATTTTTCCATCCTTAACACTTTCCATCCTTAAGAACTTCCTAAGAAGTTTCAGTCCAACTACAGTTGCATATACTCCTCATACATACAAACTCATGACTCTTGAAGGGAAGCAAGAAAGTTCTCCTTGTTCCATAATTTTATTTTTTTCCCCCCAAATAACTATGCAATCAAGGCCTTGAAAAATACAAGTGCAAAACTTCCAAGCCAAAATAGCTAATAGCCCACAAAGTGCATAAAACGAAGCATTTAGAAACTACAGCACTAGGTTTCTAGGGAGGAAAGTGTTACTCCCTCATCTCCTCATTTCTGAGCCTTTGGGCCACACAATTCTACCACTTCCAGCTGGTCAGCTTAGCACTTCTTGGAACCATTGTTCAGCCAAACTAGCTGAAATCCCTGAAAATTAGCCTAATAAAGCAGCCAAGCAAGAAGAGCAAAAATAGGGTGTTTTTTTTTCCCACCCAGTTCATTGACAAAGCAGCAGGGCTGACATAAGGGAGAGGCAAAGCTCTGAGCAGATGAAAACCAGAATCAGAGGAGGTCTTGGAGGGTAGCTTCTTTTGGTAGTAATGAGCTGTGAGAGGGTGTCTGGTACCTTCGTATCATACTGATACCAGGTGTGCTCCTAAGGATCTGGAAATTGTGTATTTTTTTGGCAGTTTATAAATATTCTGGAACTCCTAAATGTTTGGGACAGTGTCCTGTGCTTGGATATGGGGTGAGACGATCATAGTATCTCATGTAAGGTTCTAATCACAAGTATGCACAACTTACCACACAGATACAGTTTCTACATCTATTTCACATATCTAAACGTCACAACTGACACTGTAGTTTGTTGACATTATCTTCACTGAGACACAGACATAAAATAAATCCTTCCCTAGAGACTGATCCTTCTCTCATACACTCTGCAACTGGAAAGAAAAATGAAGAACCATTCACTCTTGTCCTTGCTTAGACAAACTGCTTGCACTCTAGGAATCTTACCTCAACTGTTTTGTTCACTTAATAAAGAACAAATTTTTGCAACCTGCCTGAAATACTATTTCTTCAATAATGACAATCTAAGATCCACTGATTGTTGACCAGGTATGAGTCGAACTCTTGAAAAGTAGTGCATTGGCCTCTGTTACTCCTACCACAACACAGGTGAACAAAAAGACCTAAGAAAATACTACTCTTGCAGTAGTACTGCAATCATCCAAAAATCCTTAAGAAATTTGCCTCACTGTCTGAAAAGTCTGAGTTTTCTTTTCCTGAGACAGTTTTATTTCTTTTCTCCCATGCTTCTGAGTTTCCACTGTACACAAGCCAAAAAAATCCCAATGTAATCCTTTTGTAATACTGTTGGATTACTTTCTCCACTGTTACAAACCCTAAATGTTTTGAACATCTGGCTGTAACAGAGATATTCTGGAAATTTTAATATATAGACAATGATGATGAAGCATGTATAATTAAAAATAATTTTGGAGTAAAACATCTATCCAACATTTACTATAATAAGAAGCATTTTGGGAGAACAGTAAGCTCAAATGAAGATTCCGGAAAAACTAAATTTCAAGGAATGAAGAGGCTATAGTATGAAGATGTGGCTAAAAATACTGTATTTTTAACCAACAACATTTTTGAGGGGCAGAAACAGTACAGTATTAGTTTTTTTTTAAAAACTATTTCTGGCCCTCAAGCAACACACAATACATGCATTTAAGAGACACTTTAGAAACAGCAAATGTTATTTTTAAATACTCTTAAGTTTAAAAATACATCTGACACTCATTCCCTAAAATAAAAAATAAAAATTAAGAACTGGCCAACTGATTTCCTGAAGCATGGTAAATGTGGAAATAAGCTTAAACTGTATTTTGAAAGAAAAAAAAAAACAAAACCAAAAAACTTCAACTGATTTATATTAAACTTGATCTTTTGACAGCTTTCAAAATCTCTATTCCTTTCTTACCTGCAGCATGACTACTGTGAAAAAGCTCAAGATAAACTTACAGTAAAATTCTTTAATCATCTAAATTGTGACCCCAACATATCGACTAGACAAAAAAATTTGACTGATAGAATTCAAAACGTTATAGGTAACAAAAAGGCAAAACAGAGGAAATACCAGTAGCTCCACTTCTCAAACTAAAGCTATTGTTTTGCAAGATTTCTACTAAACAAACAAGCTGGAAAGGCTTTAGTTGTTTGATGTCTATTAAATTCTAGAATTTATGGTATATGTCAAAAGAGGGACTGCATTTGTGAAAGTGCCAATTTCTAAAATACCATGGTTAATTACATACCAGAACATTTAAATTTTCTAAATTACCTAAGTCAGTCTCTCCAAAACATAGCTACTTTACTGATCTCTTAACTAGAGGTAGATCATGTGTAGGCCTTGTTAATATGCTGTGAACACTTCATTAGTTCACTAATGTAATAATCTGCAAGATAACTACACACAGAGCTCCAAGAATAGCAGCACATGTAATAAATTAATTGTCTAAATTTTATTTTTTCATGTGGGTTAACATGTCTTTGTTTTCTCCTAATATTTCATTTTTTGTGAAGAATGTTTAACAAGGAAAGGGTCATGAGGTTGAATAATCTGAAAGTCTTCTGCACCTTACAACTCAAGGCTGGGAGTCTAGCAATATCTATATGCAGCCCTTTTCCCCCATATAGTTTTTGCAAATCATGCAGTCAATTCTGACTGTTATCCAGCATTAAAAGTCTCTTCTCCATTTTCAAACTTTAAAAAGCAATTCACAATCATGTGGCAGTATGATTAAAAAGTACAGTCCAAACACCTTGACAATCAAAAGAGACTGAATTATAAAAAGTAAACTGCCCTTATAGCTGCATCATCCTACATCTGTAAGGACAGTGCCAGCTAATTCGTGAAAAAGGCAAGTTCCAGGTTTCTGTAAAACACGTATTACAGCTTTCTTGTGCTAGTGAACATTTAGAATACACAGGTTCCCAAGACATTTTCCTTCCCTCCTCCCCCATTTATAACATTCAAAGAAAACACATCATTTTGGCAAAGTTAAAAGGGTTTCCATCTGGATGTTTTTGCCTTCAGCTTCATGTTAGAGGCACAAACTTCTGGACTTGAGCACTATAAGGCGTAATAGAAACCACAAATTAAAACAACAGCAACACCACCACCACCACAATGGAATATACTACAAGTGGGAACAGCTGTGTTACTTAAAAAGAAAATGTTTTGTAAACTGTCATATTGCAATGCTGTGTTAGGTGATTCATGTAAAGCTTGCCTTGGCATGCTGAGTATTTTTTTTTCCAGAACATGCTCAAATGATCTAAACATTGCCACAGGTTCAACTCACCTAAAAAATACCAGAAAATAGCCCAGTGGCACACACTCTTGAAAACTTTTGCAATCACAATATAACTATAAAGCATGAGTAAACTTTTGTTTTGTTTTTATACAAAACTTGGAACCACATTTCCTTCTCCCCCACCCAATATTCCATAAGAAAAAAAAAATTTAAAAATCCCAAACTTCTGTTAGACACCACTGTCTGGTGTGGCTTTTTGTTTGGTTGTGGTTTTTTTTTCTTCTCCACACCCCCCCCCCCCCCTTTTATTTTTTATTCTTTTATTTTTTTTCTTTTTTTTTTTAAATTTTTTTTCCCTTCCTTTTTTGGCTACAGTTCCATTTATAGCACTGAATCCAATGCAGACAATGTATTCCCAGGCAATAAGAAAGGGATATTATCAACAGTGGAACTGTGAAAACAGAAGCTTTGTTGCACTTATATTATGATCAGGACCATTTTTAAGCTGTATTAAGAAAGAGTCACTGCTCTGATCCCCTATTCAGAATGTCAGTGTCACTTTTTATAATCTAGATCTACTTGCTTTAGCTTCATTAAATAAAGCACTTCAACTGTTTAAAATCATTAACAATAGTGACCTTTTGGTTGTTGTTTTTATACCTAAGGTTTCCACAATTTCTGAAAAACTGATCTGATGTTTCGCATTTTATCATGGTATTTTTAGGGCAACAATACATCTGCATTAGCACTTACATACAATGGTTTGAAATATCTCTGAATTTACTTTTCCAATAAAGCTATTAGAAAAGTGAAAGTAACCTAATGTGAATCAGTCAAATAAAAATTATATTTCAAGCTTATGTTCCAATATGAGATATAATGGCATACGTTATTCCAATAGGATTTTTTTCAACAGCTGTATAAAGCCCTGACAAGATTTGAGCATTGCTTTGAATGTGAATCATCTCTGTCTTGGTGTCTCCAATTTACTTCTACTCAGGAATGTGCAAATGATTTTATACAGCACGATGCTAGTACCGCTCTGTACTATAGTATTTCGTTTTGTAAATAAAAACAACAACAAATCCCTAGTCAGAAATAAACTGACAAAATTTACATTCTTCTCTCTTAAAAAAGTAAATAAAATAACATTATTTAAAATGTGAATTAGCTATAAGACATACAATACAATTACATAGATACATATCAATACAGCACAATCAATTTGCCAAAAATTAATGATTACAAAGCCAATATGGATGCTGCCATATATATATATATATATATATGTATGTACAATGACTTTAGCATTCATAATTGCACTATACCTACAACCAGTTTTAAATTACAAGGTGTTTTAAGAGGGAGCAAAAAATAGCAACTGTTCTTATTATTTTGGATTTGGGCAGGTTAAGGATGAAAAACATCTCATTAGTATTTATTGTTAACTTTGGTAATCAACTAATAAGCCATTCTTTTTTCCACCTCCCATTTGCTGCTACATGGCAGCCATTTTTGTGTTAAGTGCACTCTAGTGCCAGTTGGCATTATAGATAATCAATCCAATTACATGTCTGTACTCTAGAGTTTTCTTCCTAGCAATCATGCACCTGGTCAAAAAACACCTTTCAACCTAAGCTGCAGAATAAAGGCTCATCAATGTGTGCTGCACTTTTGTTGTTAAAAAATTGCACATTTAAATTTCAAGAATGATTTTCTCACTGCTTCATTTACATTTATAAATCTGCTGTAAAGAACATTGAGAGAGGCTATTTTGCACAAAAGCCTATCAAATGCCTGTGAATCAATTAACAATCAACCTTATCAAAAAAGGTTCCTGAACATGATCTCTCATCAATAACTTCTTGTAATACAACTGAAGGTGCCTTGACATTATTCAGAAAAAAATCTCATGTCATAAGTGACAAAATGAGAGATCTCAACTGTCTTCAAATTACTAGACTACATGTGGGTGCATGGTACACCTCATAGCATATTCACTTACAGGTTGGTTTTGGTATTAGAAAACGGTACACTTTCTAAAAAAGGGAACATATGAGCTCAAACTGTGTGTGTTAATAACTTGGCAGTTGATTCAATCAGGTCAGTTCCCAACCCATCCATTTGGCATTTCAATCAGTATCTTATGTTTCAAACGCATTGGTTTTATAAAAAGCCAGATTTGGCAACATGAATTTTGTATAATAAAAATAATTTTTCTACTGTGGAAAAAGAACACTTAAAAAAGCTCTAACTTAAGAAAAAACACCCCACACAACTGAGAAAAACACTGTTTCAGGCTATAGCCACTGGGGAAACTGTAGTGTCTATGATTTTTCTATTTGGCATTTGTGAACAAAAGAAGAGAGAAAAAAATGGCACATGGCAATTAAAAAGAGGTTGTAACATATTCCACGGATATCCCAGATTGTGTCTTAATTACCTCATTACTGTCTTCTTTGCACCTTTCTTAACTGTAAAACTATGGTTAAATTAATTATCCTTAGACAACTGTAATTCTGCTTTGCAATCCCAATATTCTAGTCTCAGAAGTGAAGACAGAATGAAGACACCCATGTAAAGAATTTAAAAATCACAGTATCAATACTTTTTGATCCTTCAAAGAAAGTACATACTGTAAAATTAGAATGACTGATGACTTAAACTGTTATGATAGTGTTTTACTGATCAGATCACTCAACAGAAAATATTTCACCCAGGAATGGAACTCGGAGAAAAAAAAAGGCCATTGTACCTTTTAAAAGATAAGAGGAGTAGGAAAGGAGGAGAAGAGAAAGGGTTAGAGAAAGAGGAAACCAGCTCAATTTTGCTTCAACAGCAAAAAACTGCCATCCTTTGTAAATTAACAACTGAGAATTTGAAACACACTGAGTCACAAGGTTTTGCCTAAAAAATGAGGAAATGTGCTGTGAATGTACTTCAGCATCTTTTGTTTTTCCTCCATGTATTTTAAATAAAATCATAATATTAACTACAAACTCTGTGGACGTTCACAGAGTCCAGGCCAGCAATAAATTAGTATTATGCAAATTGTTTTCACAGATTATAATACAGTCCCTCTTGTGTATCTTCAATCATGGAAAGTTGGTTTTTGAGGATCCCCCAGGTACAGTTAAACCAGGTTGTACTCCTTCAGGTTTAACTGTAGGATTGTGTCCTTGACAGCAGCAAAGACGAAGCGGATGTTCTCTGTGTCTGTAGCACATGTGAAGTGAGAGTAGATAATTTTGTCACTGTCTGGATTCAGGTCTACAAACATCTTCAGGATGAACTCTCGTGCTGCCTGTGCATCCCGCTGTGGTCCTGTAAGAAGAGAAATTCAGATTTCTTAAAGTCAATTTTGTATTTCTACTTCTTTAAAAGAAATTAAGGAAGGCTTAGTCTCTGATCCCCATGCAAGAGAAGATGGGAAACCTTTTACTAATCAATAGCATATCATATACCAGCTGCATTCCTTGTGGTAGGAACTATTAAAAATAAAGATGGATGGACATTTCAGTAGTTCACTAAGTCAGAGCTGCTCTTTTGTTGCCGACTATCTTCTTTCTTCACCAAGATAGATCACTTGTTTTAGAACAGGTGATTTATAAATGCACAGAATGAAAATAAAAAAAAATTAGCTTTATAATTAAATCTTTAAAAACTTAGTAGAAATGGCAAATGGTCAGTCTAAACCTACTATATTTAAATTATACTTTAGTTATTTTAGCACTGCAAGATTTACTAGCTCTATGTGGATTTTAATAGGAAGCACAGTGGAATTATACCCTGAACTGGGTCTGACACTGTCATCAATAAAACTTCATTTACTTTTAGTGATAAAAAAATACACAGCTGCTCTCCAGCTGAAACTGTTGCCTGCAAAAGGTTCATGTTCTAACCGATCAGTTGGTATCTAAATTATGTATGTTAATGATCCTATCAGACCTAAATAAAAATTGTAACTCTCAGAAGGACGGAGTCAATCTAAGCAAACTACATTTTCAGCTTAAAAGATCACAGAAGATAAAGTAATTACTTCCAGCCTGGAACAGTGAGGATTCATTTATGTTCACAGCCAAATGAACAGTGCAGAAGCAAGAACATAAGCCACATGCTGGTGAATCCTGTTCCACTATTTTAGTGCTGCCACCAGAAGTCATTGTTCCCTTGCTCTTCTGCTTCTGAAACATGGGTTTCCACAGAACACACAATTTCTCTGCTGTTGCCTCCTCCTATTCTCTTCTTCAGTCCTGTTGTTACACAGAAATATAAATACCAGCACCCAGCTGTTATGTGCAACTGTCCTTCAGTAATTATAAAATCAGTAGTTTGGTGCCCAGCAGATGACCACAGATTTCAACAAGTGAATGGAAGACCTAATTTTCAAGCTTAAAATTTGTAACACTTCAAATTTGAGTAACTAAAATTTAGGGAGGGAATATATGGAAGAGAAAGCACATACTTTCTGGTGTGCTGCAAATCTATGCAGGGAGGAGTAAACTTTGGCAATACATGAATGTATACATGGAACAGATGTATGTATATGCACATACATACACAGATGACATATTTTCTGAGATTTAGGGATGTAACCAGATAATAAGCTCTGTGAGGCAGGACAGAGGACTGTCCAACACATTTCTGTTTTTCTGCTTCATTTAGAAGCACCAGCTTCTAAAACACAAGTGGCTCTAGCCTTTAGCTTGGTTACCAGTCTCTACAGATGAAGGGCAGCAATATTAGGCCTCACAATATCACATACATATATGATTATTTGTGAAGAAAATTCTTGGGCTTCCAAAGACAACGATTTCCTCAAAACGAATCACTTTGTTTTTTAAGTGGTTTCTTAGAATTTTGTGAAATGGTTTCTCAATAGCACAGTTAGTTTTCTCAAAATCTATTAGCCTATTCAGAGAGATACTTGAATTTTCACACTTCTATTCTTATTTAAACTTTTATCTGACTGAGGTTCAAGCACAGAAAAATATGACCCCAGGAACTTAAACAAATTGAATCAATTAATGTTAAATTTAGATGGCCAAGTGGTTCTGATCTAAGTAAGACACTTCGAAAAGAACTACCATATGAGTAAGTAGCTTTCTTGTCCACTGCTAACTAATCAACAGTTTTCAACATCTGGCTCTATATGATACCATGAAGATCTATTTAATTGCTACACTGGTATTTTTCTCTTCTTTTCCTCCCAACTATAGCCTCTGTATTTGCCCTCTGTCCCTCTCCCAGCCTGCGGCTCAGTAGTCTAGTACTAGCATGCAAAGCCTGTCTTCACGTGATAAACTGACCTAGGAGCAAGGCTCAGCCTCCCTCTCAAAGCTCTTCCTAATGCACTGTGCAGCAGAACTCCTTCATTTAATCTGTCCAATTTGCCACCCTGGCCAGCATTTCTCACCCCTAGGCTACATTCTCCCTTCTGAAAGTGAGAGAAGCAATCCAGCTGAAAAATAACTATTTCTGATACCCTCCTCAGATCTCCCACATCCCCAGTGTACTGGGACAGAAAAGGTGACCACACCTTGACCTCTGCAAGGCACAGACCCCACCCTGCCTCCAGAAGTAATCAAATCGAACTGTAACTTTGTCTCTGGAGTTAGGTCCTACAAGATCTGCAGCATTAAGAAACAAACAATTCTCAAAGACTTGCAGGTCTTCACTCCCACATCCCTGATAGTCCATATTTTTTTTCCCTCACCAATGGCAAACAACAAGAGACTCAAAGTTTCTCTGAACTAAGTGTCCGAATTTTGTCTATTTTTTTTTTTTTTTTCTGGACAAGCATTTTACACAGGGTTTGTTAACATTTGAGAGGAGGTAACAGAGGTGACCACAGGGTCTACTCACCTTTGGGATGTCATCCAGTTCCACATTACTTTGTTACACAAAGTAAATTCAAAAGAACATTTTAAGTATATTTATTTAAGTATATTATATTATATATTTAAGTATATAGAATAAGTATATTTCTATTCAACTGACAGTTTTCTTCTGTATGTTACTATGAAACTATATTTACACTGACTCATAAATAATATGATCTGATCCTGCAGGCTTTATACTGTTCTCTTCCTCTTTAACAGAAAACTAGAAGTAAATTTTTCCCATTATTACTTTCCATAATCAAACATGAGAGTTTTAATCTTTCTCTCAGCTTCCCAGTCAGCTATTCCTTCCTGGTGGTTCAAAATTGTTTTTCTTTTTAAAAAATAGGCAATTTAGTTCTTTACACCTCTTATTGTATCAGTTTGATTTTTCTCTGTTACCAAGGCCTCCTCTACTCAGTTACCTTAAAATACTTAACTTTTCCTCTCATGAGAACTTCCTGAAAGTACACCTTTAGTAGAAACACTTATCCAGCCCAAAATAATAATCTTTTTTTTTTTTTTTTTTTAAGGACAAACACATTAACTTCACGTAATTAATGTAAAATTAAAACACAGTTTAAAAAAGAACAATAAAAGGGTGCAAGGGATGGTTTCTTGTTTCTCTGAGTGTTCCAGAAAGCTCATGACATTTCTCTGTAGGTATTCAATATATTTGCTTGTATAAAAGCAAACCTCAAAACACCAAAAATATAGAAGACTGTTGAAGAATTGAAAAATGTGTTTCTACTTATTTTTAACTCATGTATTTCAATTTAAACCCTCACCCTAAATTATGAAAAATAACAGAATGTGGTTCACTACTAATATGACAATACTCATCCAGAAGTCAACAATTTCCCAATGAAAGTTCTCCTGTCCTACCCACAAGTCATTACAGTATAAAACAAAATCTCAGCAGTCCAAAAATTCCATGTAAGTTTCAACCACATTTTACAATTTTTTAGTATTTTTTAAAATTAATATACCAAAGGATCTATCTCTCTAGCATTTGGAACAAAGGCTAGCACAATTTACCAGTACTACAGTGTAAACAAGTCATAAAGCTCTGATGCCATTATACTTACCATCATACTCTGGAAAATAATCAACTAGATGGGAGTACATAATTTTCTCCTCTAGTAGATCTTTTTTATTTAAGAACAGAATAACTGATGAGTTCTGGAACCACGGATACGTGATAATTGTCCTAAAGAGTGCTTTGCTTTCTTCCATTCGATTCTGGAATAAAAGAGAGAGCAGGATTTTGGTGGTCATGAGATTTTTTTTTTTAAACACTCATGCATTTTCATTCAATTTGGTGAAAGTATCCATTTCCCATTTTGCACTTTCATACTAATATATAAGATCCAATTAATTAAATTAAAAGTAATAAGCAAGCAGTAAATTAAATATTCAGGCATTTTTCTTTTGCAAATTCAGCTAGTTAAGCCTAAGTATTCTTTAAAACTTTAGTCATGAACATGAAAATGGTAACACGTACATTTGCAAAGTCTGAATATGCACAGTTACAATCAGCCAACACACTGGTCATTACTGAAATGCAAGTCATTCATGGTAGAGACACATACAACAACACAAGACAACCAATTGAAGTTTTAAGAACACTATTTATTTTACATGCCTTTCCAAATTTTGAAAAGAGTTCAGCAATTCTTAGAGATCAGCTTAAAATAATTTTATGTAAATTTAAATCCTGAGAATATTCTGTCAACCAAAAAACCAAAGATTTATGAAAGAATTTTAAAAAAATAGTGAATTGTTAACCTTGTTTCTAGCATTGTTTCCAGATGAAGAATTGTTTACACCTGGTGGACTAATATAATGCTTATTGTTCAGAGCCTATGGAACAACACAATGCTTATTCTGTAGGAAGAAAAACTGAAAGCAACTAGCCAGCCCAGTTACACTAACTTTTAGCAGTTCATCAGGCAGTCGGCTATGACTTTGGGGTTGCTAACCACCAAACTTTGATGGTTTGGTAACCATCAAAGAGACCCCCAGGACAAAAGAATGCATGTGCAGAGGTAGGGGGAACAAATGTCAAGGATTTTGGGGAAATTATTATCATATGTATGTTGGTTCTGGGACAATCAATGACTATGTATGTAACACACAGTATATAAACAGAAAATGTCCTGTACTCAGCATGCACAATATTTGGAGGAGCTACCCCCTCATGCATCTGGCCGAATAAAGAATGCCTGCTTCTTAATGCTACATTGGGGCTGAGGAGTTTTATTTTTACTGATTTTTGGTAACAACGTCATTGAATTAGCCTTTAACTCCGTAGCTACTCGTGAAACCACTTTGCATTATAGCTGAAATACCTGCAAAGCCTACAGTTATTTCTATTAGTAACACTCTTTTGTCATTGTAGAATAATGTTATAATTCAATTAGTTCTGAACTGTTAGGCTGAATTGATTTGGTTAATGCAGAGCCAGAGCAAATACAATTTGAAACACAGGAACTAACTTACTCCTTTTTTTATTATTATTATTTAAAGCTGCAGCCCCCTTAAAAAGACTGTTTCACCACCAAACAGGACTCCAGAGAACAACAAGAACATGAATCCTGCAGATTCTGATGTTGCTGAGCCATATAACGATTTGTCAGATAACTCAAGACAGTTTTGCTGCAAATGTACATTTACTTCCATTAATTTGTCTTTTAGAGAGGCCAACATAAACATGAATGGGAACTTTAAAGACCCAAGACAAACATAAAATAAAAAAGGAAAATAAAATCAAAATAGTAAACTAATTCAATTTTGTAGTAGAAGTCAATTATTTGGTCTGTTAAACTTTATTGCATGTTGCTGTGCTGCATGAAAATAAATAGCTGAACTTATATATTGAGAAACTAATGCAGAGTAATACAACATTTGCTTTCATGCAGTCAGATCTCATGACCCATTGACTTCAACAGTGCCAGGATTTCACTCTGAAAGGAAAGAAACACTAATGTCAACATAGCTGAGCGTAAAACTTAACTCCCTAGACGAATTGTTAATAAGAGGTATTTTCTTCTCACCATTCTATATAGACTTCTCTCTTAACAAGACCTTAAGAAAAGGCAGTGGGAACTACCTAGCAGAGTTAGTTCTATGCTTCACCTTGAAAAGTTCAATTCCATGGAACACTTGCAACTCCAGAAATACTTAGTGCTAGTGTTACAAAGTATTAGTATTACTAATATTAGTGTCTTCTTCAATAGACTAAACAAGCTTAGGTCTCACACTGTTTTCACAGGACATTGGCTCTGGGCCTGTCATGCTTTTCCTAACAGATTAGGTGACCATGAAATTGTATTTATAAATCCTTTACAAATTATTTCAAAGGGAAATCAAAGCAAATTGTGCAAGGATGGTGAACTGACATTTTGATGTGCTGTCATTTATAAGTGTAGTCTGCAAATGTTTTGTAGGGATTAAAAGACAGCCTAGAGATTTTTAAGTAATTTTTATCTGCCTATATAAAGAAATACAAGTCCTCAGTTTGCCATAACAGATTAAAATGCTATAATAGTTTCATTATTTTATTTTACTATGATTGATTGATTAAGAAAAAAATATGAAGTGATTAATTTTTGACTAATCAACCTCTGCTTAACTTTCTGCTGTCTCTTGTTTATTGAATTACAAAGGGCAATTCAACTTTTATGGATGTCACAGCAGATAAAAACAATTTTTATACCAGAGTTAATTCCTCCAACAATACTGCTTATTATCCTCTAAAATTTGTCATAAACTGGTTTTCTGTTCTTAATGATAGCTTGCTCCTTTGCATGCTCACTCTTTTGCTTTATTAAATATATGTGCCATAATATTTTTAATCAGTTTAATTAATCACAAGATGATATGGTTGAACTACTGTTCTGAGAAGAACTTATATTTAACAGGATGCACTACTTCTTGTGTAAAATACAGTTTCATTTTACAGTATTTTTACTGGAAGTAGGGATAAGATAACAAAGAACATAGGAGGAGTCCAGCATTGGGGATCTGACCTATCTGACCTTCTGTAGATGCAACATGGAGGAAGCTTTGCCAAAAAAAGCAAGATAGTGTGGCTCTTCAAAAAAACCCCAATCAAAACAAACAAGCAAACAAACAAAAACCAACAAAAAGCCCCACCAAAAACCAAACCAGCAATAATGGGGAGCAGGCAATATTTAATTGTTTGTTAAAGTACTTTATCTCCTTTTATGAGCAGCTCTATTTCAACAAAATGTTTCCAGAAAAACCTTCTTTTAGCTTCAACAAAAAATGCTGCTTGAAACTTGAGTAAGTAACATACAGAAATGTGCAGCTGGATCTTGCTCAAGGCTTTCTCAGTAGCTGACAGGCAATGCCAGCAGCGAAGCCAACCGTCAATAGCAATCCCTGTTCAAAAGCAGCAACAGTTCATCATAGCCTCCCTGGCTTGGCACATAGATAATAAGCAGGAGGATTATTTTTTCCACATCCCTAAACATCTGCTGGCCCAGGCAACTTCCCTGCTCAGCTTTTGTCTGCAGCCAATCCCAAACTGCATAAAAACATATAGATATCACTAACAGTTCCTCTATTTTTCTTCTTAGAATATACAGATGCCAATGTAAAATTCTCCATCTTCCATACAACATGACAGAGTTGTCAGTCCAATGTAAAAACACCATTATGTAAACAGAGTAAGAAATACAGCAGACACATTCCAACAGTTAATTTGTTAACTATAAACAGGTTACATAATCTTAGACAAAGTTATCCTAATATTCAAATAATTATAAAGAGAACACATTGTACTTACTAATGAATCACATGACTGTCCAATTTTATGACTAGAAACATGTTTTTATGAAACAAAAATAAAATGGAATTTCTTTCTATCATGTACCTCTTATATAAAAGATTTTATGGAAAGTTTTTGCATAACTGTTAAGCTTTAACACAACTACACGCAGAAGTATCAACCACGTTTTCCCACACTTTTATCCAAATGCAAACTTAGTCTTCCTTAAGTTTTAATGAATTAAAAAGGGGTATACTTCCTCCAATTTTATTTTTATACGTACACTTTGAATTTTCCTACTAAAATGGTGATTTCTAGTTTGGCTATAAATACTGAAATTCTCTTTGCTATCTGTTGCTCTGGAAAAATGTAATTACTCCTGCAATTAGAGAAATAACACAACTGGGACAATTTATAAGCACTCAATTGTCAGATCCTGAAGAACATCTGCAAGAGTGCTAAAACAGTATTCAAGAGCTGTATCAGCTGGTACCCAGTGAAGGGAAAGCAGCATTTCCCAGCTAACAAGCAGTGCTTTGACAGAAAACACGTAGTAAAATAATCCGAAACAACAGAGAAGCTCTAGTGGAGTTTCACCCATTATGGTCTTAATGATTATCTAGAGCGGCATCTAGTGGGCATACTGTAACTCACATACTGAATGAAAAATGTTGTAATTACTTTTCTCTTAAAAAATTGTTAGCAATTTAAGCATTGTCTGTTAAAAATTACTATTTCACAGATTCCGAGGAACTACATTTTGTTGGAATGCAGTGAGAGAGAAGGTGGCAAGGAGGTAAACAGGTACTTTTTAGTGAACAACTTGTTCTGTGCATGTAACTTATGTATGATGGCAAAAATGCTTATTTGAGTCAGAGGGCATTCAGAGATGACAACTGCAGAAAATGAGACACTGACTCAAGAGAGCTTCAGAAAAAGCAGTGTTCATGTTTCAGAAGGTTAGTGTCACTGTAATGGACTATTATTTTGGCTGACAAAACCCTTCACTGTGAATTTTTTTTATGTACAAATCTATATTAACTTGGAATGTCTCCATTATCCAACTAAGACTTCCAACAATTATTTTCATAGAAGCAATGTCAAGCTGTACAGAAAGACCTACAGTGTATTTCTTGTCCAAAAATTTAATGAAGCTGCCACGCGAAAGCTGGGAAATAGTAGAGGAAATGAGGAAGTGGGAGGTAAGTGCAGAGTTCTCCACTATGTAAAAAAAATAAATGCAGTATCAAAATTGGAAGTGCTTTGCATTTTTGCAAGCAGTATGAAGTATAATCTTGTAGCTCTACTACTGTAGCTAGTCATCTAAGTAAAAACTGCAATGGTTGTAACAAATATTTTGATGAGTAACAGAACTGCAATCAGAGGCCATTTCAAACAAAGCTCAGCAATAATTCCTTTATTTTGTTCACTGTCTTCAATCTTTCTGTAAACTAACCTGAAAAAAATCACTTTCTGGTAGAGGTTTGGGAAGACATCTCTATAGGTAAGAACTGCGTTTTTTAATCACCTGGAAGAAGAACTCTCAACTCTCCAACAAACTGAATTTTCAGAACTGCACTTGAAAATACATGGCAACTTTATGTACCCAGCAGACACACAGATTAAGCGACAGCTGAAATCCATCAAATCAACACGTTCAACAACCATAAAAAAAGAGAAAAAAAAAATACTGCCCAAAACAAAAATAGCCTATACAGTAGTCATAAAACATGGTTCAAGTATTGCTGTCAAGTACTTTTTAAATCCAAAAATGGCTCTTAAATTATTTTTCATGATAAAACATGAATGCCAGAACTGGTAGTTTTTTTTTAATACCTACATGTATTTGGGACAATTGAGTGAAAATATTTTAAAATCAAATTCTCCTTGAAAAAAGCTCTTTTCGGGACAGTTCTGAGACTGGTTATTCAGGGGGAAAAAGAAGGGGAAAAAAAAAAGAAGGAAAAAAAAAAAAAGCAGCGACAGTCACATCTTTGCCAAGTAGCAACATTTACAAGCAGTGTTCCTGACAGCCTCTGTATGCCAGTTCAATCCAACCCCCCATTTCCATTATGAACCACCCACTTGAACAAAAAAAAAAGACTGACTCCTCCTAATGCAAATCTTTCCCAGCACTGATAGTTTACATTCAAAAGGTTCTTTATCCATAAGCCAAAAATAAATATGCATTTGTGTGGACAGGTATGAACAGATACAATACATCTAGCAATGAGGTTTGGCACAGGTAGTTATTGTGCTATTTTCTCAAGTTTCCAAATAAACAATCAGTTCTAGAGATTTAATTTCCCATGGGGAAAAAGTAATTAATAATTAATTCCAGTTCTAACTGGAAGTTTTTATTATCCCTCTGCCATATGCTCAATTGTTCTGGATTGTTGGCTGTTGATGAAAAAACCAGCCAACTGAAGCAATACTTTTATTTATGATGTAGAAAAACAGAAGTCCTCTGATCTCAGAATTGTTTTCTTTCAGCCTTCATGCTAAGCCATGTATGACTAACCTATGAATAAGGAACACAGTGCTGGAAAAGAAGTGGAAGCATGCTCATATGTGAACAGCGTGAGAGTTCTGATGAAAAAATGAAATTTTTGTTCAGGTAATTGTCTCTTTGAAGAGAAAACATACTCTGAGCTGTGCAGCTTCAAACCATTTCCTATTTTTGCCCACATCAAAACAAAGTGTGACTGGAACACTGTACCAATTTGTCACCTGTTAACGTATTACACAAAGGAACACTACACAAGTTCCATCTAGGTTCATCTCTTTTGTAGATGTACTTTTGTTCAGATTCAAAAATATAAGCATGTATGCCTGCATCTCCATACCAGTATAAACACAAATGAGCTGACAGTAAAAATACCTATCCTGGGTTTCATGTAATTATTTTAATGTAATTTTAATAAATTAGATTTTAACTGGAATGTTTTTTAACAAACCAAACAACATTGATCCTTTCTCTGTAGGGCAATCTACAAACCATAAATTTTTCCATCAATCAAAAGAATAGTACCTTTATTCAGTTACTTGAAGCACAAAAGTATTGCAGAAAACCACGCTACAAAGTTCATTCAGTTTCAATTTCTAATTGTGGCTGAGATACTGAAGCCCTAATTTTCTTAATAATATCCTGTTCTGCCTTCATCTGATAAAACTGCAAGACACTTCTTCAGTGTAAATTAAGTATTGTGAAGGTAACTACATTAATGTAGGTATCCACTGTCAAGTAAGAGTTCTTCAGGGGCATTGAAGAAGCTATGGAAAAACCTTGACATGATGACAAAGATGGTCCCCAAGGAAACAAAGGAAAAAACCCTCCTTTCACATGTCATACAATATTTTTTCTAGAATCAAAGAAGAAATTACATTGGAGTGTATCCTTACATGGAAGTCAACAGGTATAACTCCTTGCTCCCAGCAGGAGAAACTTTTATCATCCTATCATTTTACTCATGGCTATGTTCAGTCCAGCTTCAATCATCTCTCTTTAGGATGGATATCCCATCCTCTCTACAATTCTGCTTTCAGCCCTCGTAATACAGGAAAACCAAGTCAAAAACTGTTTTCCTGATGGCCACCGTATTTACAGACTATTAAGTCACTTTAATGATCTCCTGTTGGTAACGTTTTGGACGAAATATTTTCAAGAGCAACTTTCTTCCTCGGGTATTTAGCTCCATGCCGCTTCCCTAAGAGACTTAGTCAGATCACCCCTTCTAGTGACATGTAAGCATCTGGTAGTGGTAAATGAACCTGCTATTCTGTATTTCAGAAACCTGGAAGACTTGATGGGGTCACAGCTGCACTTTGTAAGTAACAGCTACTGCTTTAGAAGTCTGTAAACTCCAGATAAAAAGCTGAAAGACTACAGGATGCTGAACACATAATGAGAGAGTATAAAATTACAGCAGCAGAATTCTCAACAAGTGCAAGCAGCAGTCTTCACACATCTGGCTGCTACACCACTGTATGTCACACTGCAGCACAATGGAGCAGGTTTAGACAAGCTTCTGAGGAACTCCTTCAGTTCAGAATGAAGAGAATTGTACCTCATGCAAAAATCTATTTTAGAATATTTCAAAAGGGACTGATCAAGACTGGAACAAAAAAGATTCAATCTGGTTATTACACCAGATTAGATGATGCAGGTCCTTAAAGCTGACAAACCATATTGTAAGGCAGTGAAAGCCAGTGGACAAAAGATGGGGAAATTATGGCATCATTTTTTTTAATGTCCATTAAAAAACTGATTTTGAGGAAATGGCATTGAGTCTTATGGCATTTGCCAAGCTCTCAGAAGAGACAGATCCTGGAAAACACCTTTGTATGTACGAAAGAAGAACAGGCAGGAAGCAGTATTAGACATAGTTTGAAGGCACAGAATCACAGGATGTTTTAAGCTGGAAAAGACCTATAGGATAAGGTGTCTATGATTTCTTAAGCCAAAAAATCAATTTGCCTATTATGTTAAAATCTCAAAATTCTTAAGCCATTCCTGCCTGCTTCATACATTACAATCCTTTTCTACAAGAACTGTAATCTGGGATCAAACCTGTAAATACATGATTATAAGCAGATGGTACTTTTAATAAAACTTTAATGAAAATTGAGTGACATTTTGATGATAAAAAGGGAAGGTGCTACTGTTTTAAGAGAAATTCCATGTCATTATAATGTTAAAATTACCAATTTTGGCTGCAGCTAAATCAAATGTAATTTCTTAAGATACAGTACAAATTTTAAAAAGGGCTTTAAAACAAAAGGTATTTTTTCGAAGGTACAGCACTCAGCAACGATTTCCTCTTACTGAGGAGGTTCAAAATTTACCTCCAATCCTGTTAGAATTTGATGTTTTACAATTTAACCAAAATGTATTCTTTCTGATGATAATCTAAACTGACATTTCCCCCCAAGATATGTTGTGCAATGTTCAGAATACTCATAATGACTTACATATAAAAATCATCTTTCATCAATGCATACTTCATGCTATCCAATGCCTCTGTTGCTTTGCAGCCTCTGAAAATACCTCAGGAAAGACCGCATTTACTTTTTGATAGTTTAGAAAATTTCTAGTTTTCACTTAGCCTATTAATGAAATTAATTTAGATGAACTGAGGAAATTATATTCTGTCTTTTCTGGTTTTGCTCTGAGAACCCTAGAAAAATAAAAACATACATAACCACCACAGAACTATACAAACTATATGAAATCTTATATACCTTAAGACTTCTAGTGCACTAATAAATATGTACAAGCTTCAATAAGCACTCTTCTCTATTTTGCTAAGTACTTAACTAGCTGTGCAAAGATAATGAAAACCACTTTTCTATGGAACTCTATATTACAGATATACTGTTACATCTCTAGTTCTTGCATAACTACAAGTGGTTATGATTCTCTTACAAAGCTGGAACTCATTTTCCTAATTATTGCACTGAGACGCTGAGATTTGATATGTTGAAAGGAGCTACCTCTAATACATATTCAAATATAGCATATCCTGGAAATCTAGAAAAAAAAATGCTTTATTTAAAAAAGTAAGTTGATTTTAAACACAGAGAAAGTTCTAAACTTTACCATTTGATAAAATTGCCAGTTTCTCCAAATTTGCTAGCATAATTCAGAGCCAGAGTGTGACCCACGAGACATAATATATCATAAATCCATTTAAAAGAGAAATGATTCCTTCATTTTTTATCTCACCTCTAATCCTATTGGAGTTTTCTGAAAAACTGAAAAGGTCAAACATTAATAATTAAATTTATAGCATGTTGTCCTTTGTCACATCAGATCAGACTAATGGAATATTTACTTAATTTACAGAACTATTAATGTAATTAGCATATTATGTCCTCTAGCTCAAATTCTGTCCTCATTTTCCTAGACAGACTTTAGAGTTTATTAAGAGCAGAATCTGGAACAGTTAACTATCTCTCCTATCTCTCCTTTGTGTTTAAGTATTTCATGACTGTACATGAACTGAAATTTTTGCAGGATGTGTTAAAATATACCATCCTTACTGACTCCTCCTGTTTTTTATTTATGCACCAATATCAAGTTATATATAATCTAGACACACACTTAAAAGAGATGCCATTGGGTCTGAGTATCGCTTGTTAGAGAAATCATAGCTAAAATGCAGTGGGACAGCCAGGCGCACTTATCTTCAGGACTGAAACTCCCAACTCTTCAGATATTCGTCATGGGAGTGCAATTTCATGAATGCAAAATTCAGAAGTCATCCTGCACATGCCCCTGAATAACAGGCAGTGTGAACCCTTGTCTTATTTTCTGTGTATGTCTTGTGTATACAAGAATTATATTCCTCTGAACTTTTAATTCTTAACTCCTTCAAGGGCATGAAAATAGAAACAGTTCCCAGCTCCACCTCACATATATCCTGCCAGAGACACTAACAAAGGCTCCCAACTAAGTGTAACCTTATCCGATTTATAATCCAAATGTATTTCTCTTGAATATGGTGAGCAATGAAAGAAACACATTTACAATTAACCATCCATCAGGCACTACATTTTGAAATAAAAATCAAGTCTTTATTTCCTAATGAGGAAAGTGATATAACCACCACCCCCCACTACCCTTCCAAATAGAAAATAGTACTTTTTTAAGGTTTGTATTTACTTATGAAAATTACATTAATGAAAAACTGTATCAGCTAAAAAGGAAGACACAAATGATTAAACACTACACTTTTCTTTGTAAAAATGTACTACAGGAAATGAGACTTCAGGCAATATGCAGTGGACTAATTAGAAAAAGAAAGCAGGCCACCTTTCAAAAATCACAGTTTAATCAGGCCATGAAAGCAATGAGAAGGAAATAGCAGAACACTGTAAATTGTCAAGTCTGATATTTTAACTTCAGCATGAGGCACACAGACCAAGGAATGATTAGATTCTATCCTAGTATCACACTGATGGCATACATATTAAGAAAGTGGAGCATTCATACACACTCCCTTCACTTTGGTGCTAAAATTTCAATACTGCTCCACAATTTAAAGCTATGTGTGAAAAGTATCTCTTGGCTGGTTATCAAAATGTTCAAGTTAAATCACTGTCTTCCCTCCTGAGGTTGTGACACATCAGTGAAGAACAAAAATATCTTTGCGGGTTGAATTTCTTAGTTCAAGGTGTCAATAAACACATTTAAAGCCATATTTCTACCACATTCAGACAAACTATGCTTTGCTTTAAATGGAATAAATAAACATATTTTTCCATTAATTCTGGGACTGCAATGTTTAGAGATACAGGGGAGAGAAAAAGGGAAGAAGGCAGTGTCCTGGCATACAATGAAAATCTAGATAGGCTACAAGTTTGCTGAAAGCCAAAACTTAACTCACCCAGATTGGTGCTCAGCTCTAAGACTGTCTGGACCCTTTCCAGAGTTAGAGTAACACAGGCCTAAGTGTGCTGGAAAGCCGACTAGACTATGTATGTATATATGACTTGAAAACAAAATCTGGTTTGAATTGAAGTCACGAATATATTTTAAACTAGAAGTCAAAAGGTTCAGATGTTTTCCTCTGTTGTTAAAAAGAAACATGAATAGTTTAGTAGTGAGGTTTAAAAACCACCTGCAAGAAGTTTTTGACTTCCATGAAGCTTATTTTGAATATTCTTTTTTGAATAGTCTAACTATTCAAAATAGTTAGAATAGTATTTGAAAATTATCGTAACTAATTCTTCTTTATGCAATTTTCAATAAATTTACTTTGATTTGTACAATTAAAATGCTTAGTATTTGTGTGTTTACTTTGTGGCTACAAAAGAATAATGCAAACAGAAGAAGACAGAACGACACATCTCCAGTTTGACTTGAAACAAACCAAGTCTGACAGATTTATCTTTTTTAACTATACATGTCTAGCTTCCAAAATTACAGGAGATGAAGCTGGTGCAGACTACATCATAATTTCTGGAAATTCAGTTTTGAATGACACAGATAATTATTCAATTAACATAACAATAACTTTGTTTTATGAAAACACTACAAATGTAAATTTTTCCAGAGCTCCAAGGTTTTTTTAAAAAAATAATCCCAAAAAAAGTTCAAAATACAAAATATGATTGTCCAGGGACACCTGTTTTACTTTACATCAAGCACTGTCTTAAACAGTGCAACTTTTTAACGTATGTGCTGAAAGATTTGCACAGGGCAGTGCTAATGAGCAAAATTCATAAAAGTTTAATAAGTAACTTAAAAGAGCCCTCAGGAGAGGCAAAATACACTCACCATAAAAAAATCATCCTCAGTCTTCATTTGAAACTGCATTCAAAATAATGGACAGTGTGCTTTGAACCCTCAGCCCACACACTTGCTTACTTCTCTTGTTTTTTTTTTGAAATAAAAATACAATATGCACCTTGGGCTTTAAGTCAAAGGAATGAAGTTTACTATCCTAGGTTCTGTTCCTTAGGAATCTATACATTTCGTTTTCATTTACAACACCTATTATTGTGGTGTAAATAATAGTAACTGAACAAACATATTCAACTATATAACTCCTCAACACAACACAGGGACTTCCTTGAATCCTTATGGATCCACTTAGCCCTACTTGAAGATTGAGCCCTTCCTCCCCTTTGATACTTAAAGTGCTTCTCACTGGCACTGGGAACCAGTTGTGCCTGATTGCTTGTAGATACATTTACGAAACACCTGGGACTGGATTGGTAAAACCACTTTTTTTTTAACTCATGAGTTTTGTTGACAATTGCTTACCTCATTATCTGACTCCACAAGCACTTGATCATATTCACTAAGAGCTACTAGGAACATGATAGATGTGACATTTTCAAAGCAATGTATCCATTTTCTTCTTTCTGATCGTTGGCCTCCTACATCCACCATTCTGCAAAATTAACAGCCACATCAATTCCATGAACACCTTAACAGAAAAACCCCCAACCACAAACACAACAAAATTATAGGATTTAGCTAAAAACACAAATTACTTTGGTTTTCTTAATGATTTTTTCCACTGATATTTAATAGTATCTGTTGTAAGCAGACAATCATGTTTGCTTTAAGTCTGATGGATTTTCTGTATTTGAACAATTGTGAGTCTCAAACCCCTCAGAATTATGAGATATAAAGGTCTCATCAGCAATGATTTGGCAATGGATGCCACATGTATTTGGCAACAGACACAAACAAAACAGATAGTGGACCACCTTTCCGCCCCACATATCAGAATCAAAATCCACAACTTGTTAAAGCTGCCCCATTTTAAGCACAGAAATAGAAAACAATGCATATCTACTAAAGGTTTTGACAGCCAAAATCAAAATTCATGTTTGCTTGCAGAGTATTCCCACTTCATCCCATGTCTCAGTGTAAACATGGGTGTCTAACCTGTAATTACAATTCCTTAGTTATTTTTTGAACAACTGTACTAGCACTAAAGTAGGGTGGTATTTCTCTAGAAGTCACCTACACAAATGGCAACTTTTTACTCCATAATTTTTATGACAAGGACAAACGATTGTATGTTTTCAGATTATTATACACTGTGAAACTTTGACATATATATTATTGAAAAGATGAATTGCAGATTTTCTATCTGTAAAAACTACTCTCAAAAATAATAAACCTAACTGTCTTTGACCCTTCTGACATCTTCAACATGAGCTCCTAAATATATGTGGACAATTACATGAAGATAAATTGACTAAGCCCAAATTTTAGAAATAGAATAATTGCTTTTTATGTACTTTAAACCAGTATCATTGCTTGACATTGCTAATGTAAAAGGAAACAAAAGAAACAAAGGAAGTGGGTGCTAAAATTTTTTTTCTTACCTGAAAATGACGCTTTGTAGATCAAATGGATATTCAATGATCCCTGTTGTTGGGACTCGAACTCTGAGCACATCCTGCTGGGTTGGCAGATAGGTGGAATCTGCTATGCGGTCCAAATCATTAAGATAGCTATAAACAGGGAGAAACAACAGGAATGCTAGACAGTGACACCATCATCCCACTGAGGAAAAGAGAAAGGAAAACTTGGGAAGGAAATGGGCTGTGAGGTAGGGAGAAGTATAACAGAAAAAAAAAAAAAGCATTATTGGCAGAAAAGAGGGGACAAAATATAAAAATGTACTCCATCCCCACTTACATAGGTTCAAACTAATTCAACAAGAAAGGTAACGTAATTACTGTGGTGGTTTTTTCCCATACAACTTTGCTTGGCTTTCAAATGTAAATTCACCAAAGTTGTCAATTACATAGTTATAGGAAATTTAGAGACATAGTATTATACAAAGTGTGAAAAATATAAAATTGCTTTGAATATATGATGCATTTCTTGATATTCAGTCTGCAGTGCCTACACACATACCCCCAGATAAACTAACATGAACCTTCCAAAGAACAATGGACTGCTGTAGAATAGATAGCAGTCTACAGCAGTCTGGTGAGCTGACTAGTAATAGATCATTACCATTTATAAAATGACAGGAGGATAAAGAGCACTGTTTTGAGACTAAATTAAAATGGAAAAGCCCAACCTGACAATTAAAACACTCTCCAGATCTTGTTACCAGGAGGCAGCATAAACTAATTAGTGGGATCTCTGACACCTGAAGTCCTGCATTCACTGAAACTTCTGATTAAGTTGATAAGCCTGCAGTACTTGAAACACACCCCAGTTGACTAGAAAGTAACCCAAAATTGCTATAAAATTGTTTGTAAAGGTTCAGTAACTACAACATAGAACTATCCTGTTTATTGGTTAATGCTGAGTTTCAATCATAAAGCACCAGTGTACTGAACATTTTAATTTAGTGTCACGAAAAACATCCTCCAAAAAAGAAGGTACCCATGTGTATGTCCGTGAGCTAGACATCTCATGAAGTCAGTGCACCAAGAAGCTTACACTCCACCCATGGTGGACATGTGGCAGAAAGACTGCTGCAGAAAACCAAGTTCTTGACATTTGGCTAGTACACAGCAGAAAAATAACCTACAGTTAGCCACTATAAATTAACGTAACTTCATTCAAGGGATGAGAGCAATGGTCTTGTAATTTTATAATGATGATGAAATGTCACCAACTTCTGAACATGTTCCTGTAGTAATTAGTGAAGGCTAATATAGGCTTTTATAATCAGACTTCTTGTACATGTTTTAAATTACTTTTTAATAAAATAGTGAGAAGTTATCCTGAACAATGACAGAAACAAAGAAGTTTAAAATAAGCTTAAAGTAAAAATATAGAAGAATTTGTTAGATTTGGGGAAGAGCCAAATTATTACTGGCTCAATTATATAATTATCCAATTTCCTTCACTATGACTTTATTAATGGAGTATCAATTCAATAGTAAATAACAGTGTGAGAAAGATGTATTGAACACTGTATCTCAGGTAAGCCAGAAGGTACTAATCTGAAAAATATTTTCTGAGAATGCTAATTGGTTTCTGGCAGTGAGAAAAAGACTTGAGAGTCTGAGCACAGGATCTGCAGTGTGGGTTTTTTACACAAAAAGCAGCAGGAACAAGCTCATCATCAATTTGTTAGTGGAAAAGGAAAAAAAAAAAAGTGAATGACATCCATAACCATAAGAAAGTGACAGACCCCAAATAAGATTCTTATTCCCTCCCACCCACAGAAGAATTTGTTTTACTTTGTGATGAAATTTTGGAAGGAGATAAAAAAGCATTGCCAGTCATTACATGCTACAGTAATATTCTTAAGAGCAGGAGAATTTTAACTGAACAAATTGGCAGGCAGCCAATTTATACAATTGTCTTGTTGCATTCCTTTGGCAAGCTTTAGCTGTGGTCTCCAAGGTGAGCCTAGTTACTGCATCTCTGCACAGTGGATGTTTTACTAAGATATTTGGTAATGCACATATAGCTGATTTTAGAAATGTGATCAAGCAAAAATACTATTACATTGTTACATCTCATTTGTGTTTCTAAAAAATCAATAAATGAGCAGATGATGTTTTGTGGGGTTTTTTGGTTTTTGGAAATTCCAGAAACATTACTTTAACCTTAAAAAATACTTACCTTTTCCTTGTTCTCATCCTTTATGCTCAAGTTCTGCTCACTCAGTAGCCAAACTCAGAACACTGCCTTTTCTCTCATTTCACCTGTAGCCACCTACAGAGCCTATACAGTCCACAGAGGAGTCCTTATGTATCCTTATGGATTCTTACTTAATTCCCTGGATTTCTTCACTTAACAGATTTAAGAGTGTTGGGTGGGCTCTCTAAGAACTGTCCTGAATTACACATTCAAACCCAGAATCAAGAAATTAGTGTCAAAACAGAAGTATCTCACAGAAAAAATAATAAAATCAGAAGATGCACAAAAACCTGTAACAAGAAAATCTTTTTGACAATCATAATCAGTATCTATGGGCTAACAAAATCCATTTAGAATATATCCTGTGATTTTTTTTTTGTTTTCCAGCAATATTTAGCCCCTACCACTTTTATTCTAACTTAAAACTTCATAAATGAACATACTATTGTATCAATTAATTTAAATTAAAATATCCCAAGTCTTTGTTGTACAGCTTGAAGTCTTTTATCATTGCTATTTTAATGCTGTGACCATACAGCAAATTGTCAATGAAATGTCAATTTCTAGATAGAAGAATGGTTTTAATTTTGATTTGTTGTTCCTATGTTTTGTAGTTTTCATTGGTTTTTTCCCCCTTTGTTGCATTTTTTGTTTATGTTTGTTCTGCTTTTTGGGGTTTTTTCTCTTTTTTGGAGTTTCTTCACATTTCATTTTAAAAGAGACTTCCGCTGAAAAATTAGGTGTGCTGGAATTCAGATTTAAATCAAGTTTTGCACTGTTATTCTGAAGCAAAGGAACAGGTATCTTCTGCTACTGATAGTTCTGCAGACAATTACACTTCCAGTTACCTAATGAAGGTATGTAATATTGTGTTCTGCTATCAGCAGGGATTAAACATGTGTTCTGCTGTTCAGGGGGATTAAACATGTTTCTGAAAATCACACTGCTCTGCCAGCAGCAGCAACACGAAGTTGCCTTCAAGATATTTTAAAATCACTAAAAATGCTGCAAGTTTCTTTTTAAATTTACATAACCTCTAAAACAAAGTAAAAATTTAAAAAACCTTCTATTTTCTTTAAGTAAGAACATCTATCATTGGGATAGGGTCTTTTCCTTCCATCTTATGCACTGTTTTATATCATTGTCTGAAGACTTTTGATATATGACAGAAATAAAATGTCTCATTTCAGTCAGATGCAGTCTTTCTAAAATACCAGTGACAGCAAAATCAACACACATAAGCTCAATACATTATCATAACTTGCGTATTAATTGCAAAACACTACATCTCTATATCCACAGTACTACACAGACAAAAACCCAAGGCATTTTCTCTTTATGAAGCACAAGAATGGATTCTGGCATTGCATTAGAATGGATGGGGTGTCAAGTCTGATCATTCTGAACAACTGGTTGTTGAGCTGAGTCACTATTTCAAAATGCTGAGAGGGAATATGGAAATGAATGCAGCTGACTACATAAAAAGAAAAGACAAGTAGATAACAATTAATATTTAAAGACATACCAGCAGCACACACATTTCTCACATACTACTATTCTAACTGTTCCTGTAACATTGAAAATTTATTATTTGGCTTACCATGGTTTATTTACTGTCAAATAAAGACTTATACTTTCAAAGTTTCCTTGTACCAAAATAATTGGATTGGATGAATTTTTTTTTTACCCTCATGAAAGATGGGGTTTAAAGAAATTCCCTGATCACCACAGAAGTGCAGCATTGCACACATAAGCTTTAAACATCCTACAGCTTATTAAACTAAAAGTAAGCTAAAATAAAAGTAATGTATTTATTTTAAAATTTATTTTAAAATTACTTTATCAGGCAGCAACTGTAAATTAAAACATCTAAAGTGCTAGCTAATGCCAATTGTCTTCTTTCAACTGTTGGCTCCAGACCACCCTAGCTGCTCCTCTGCCCATCCCCAGCTGCCGGCCCCTTCACTTGTGCAACAGCCTGATAACACACGTCAAAATTATTTGGAATAGTGAAGAAACACTACTGAAATTGTTCTGATTACAGTTTATTTGATGGATGTGGCAAGTCCATAAACTCCAGCAGGAAAGCAGAGTGGAGCTACTTCCTCTACTGGCTTATCTGCAACCAGAAGAGAACTTGTGAAGCCATGGCTATGTGGAATGTGTTGAGTTTTTGAATGTAGATGGATGAGAAGTAAATGATGATTTTGATGGGCTTTTGGATGTACCTGCTTACTAATAAACTGTGATTCTAAAGCACTTAGCTAATGCAGCCCTAAAGTACTGACAACTATACTGCCCTCCTGGGCAAACAAATCCTACATATAAACAAAAAATATAAACATGTAAGAGATATGCACAGTGTGTTTTAGGGTGGAAGCCCAACTTGAAATGAATTTACAAATATTGCAGTCAGTACCAACGCACTCAACTCTCCAATGTAAACTGCAACTGGCTACACATGCACTCTTGCAAACAAATCACAAGACTTGATATAGCTACATTCTTACACAAAAGGAGAATAGCCAATGACTGCCCTGACCAGATATTTTTTCGGTTTATTAGCTTAAGATTTTAAAGTCATAATCACAATATGGGTATTGGAAATACCCTGGAAGCCATCCTGAGAGCTAGTCCAATAGTCAGTAACCACCATCATTACCTGCAACTGCTCAAGACATTTAGGTCTCAGCTACATGGTACTCAGACTTCATTTTCACCACCTACTAAGAAGTCTTATTTTGATGAGTCACACTGTAGCTATATGTCCTCTCACCCAAACAGTACCTACTCAGCTAGGCATTATAGAAAGGAAAGAAAATGGGGAAATACATGGTTCTGAGTAAATTTATAATACAGTCCAAGTTTCAAAATTTAATCATATCTGTAATTAGTTTTAATAAAAATGAATTTTAGTGGCTGCTGAGGTAATTTTCCAGGGGGTTGCCATAGTTACAGGCAGAAGGTGCATTACTGAGGCAATGAGTATGTAATGAGCTGCTGGCAGTGGACCTCCCTTGACGTCATGACAAGCTGCCAGCATCTAGCAACACACCTGTGATCCACAGGCTGACCAGAAGCAGAGGAAGACTTTTGTTTTCTAGTCAACACTAAGAGCAAAGTAATTTTAATGCACTTCACATCACCTATGACAAGGTCCAAGCCTGCAGCCAGCTTCAGAGAAGCTGCCAGGTTATGGAGGTGCTAGTAACACCCTTGGAAAAAAGCACATGTCAAAGTACTGTTGGCCCACATTTCAAAATGAACAGCAGAAATAGGATTATGGAAGTAGACTGACTCTGTACTTTCCTATATGTATTTCCATATAGAAATCAAGCAAGGAAGTGAGACTCCTAAGCTTAATAAACAGACAACAGTTGTTTTAACCAGTAAAGTTCTTTAATAAACTGGGTGTGACTCCAGCCACCACAAATGCGCAGCTCAATACTGAGCCTATTTTCTATGGCTGCATCACCTAATGAAGACAGACCATCAAAAGTCACTTGTATTTTCTTTCAGAAATTAAGATCTTGGAGCGCTTTCAACATGGGGCAGACAATTCAAAGAAACACCCTCCTCCAGACATGAGCTACTACTTACCAGCATCTTTGAGGTCAGATTTTTCCAAGTAATCAGGTGATAAAGAAGCATTTTCTAAGGAATAAATCCATAGGATTTATTCCTTAGAAAAGTTCCATAGGAACTTACAGAATTTAGTTCCATAGGAACTATGTTCAGCGTATAGCCTATTTGATCAGGTGCAGGCAGTAAGGCATGGGCAGGCAAAGGTAGAAAGGTTACAGCCTTCAATCCACCTCTAACAATTACCCTTTCTGAGGTTAGAAATGAGACTTGTCTGCTCATCAGTATTATCTAATAACTTTTCCTAAACTCAGCAGGCAAAACTGATGTAGCAAGGTGCTGAATTAATACTCACTAGCACACTATGAAACCCTGTGCTTAGGAGTCCTGAGACACTTTGAGCACAGAAGTCCCTGGAGAGCAAAATGCCTCTGAAACACAGTGCTGAGGAGAAAGGATCTGACTAACACCATACCAGAAACACTATGTTACAAATCTCTAAATAAAACCAAACATGTTGAGATAGAAGTAATTATTGGCACTGATAGAAAGGTCAGTGTAAAACCAGAGAAGACGATTTGCTATCATCCAGCCAGCCAACACATCTCTACAGGAAAACCTGAGTATAGGGAACAGGGAAGGCATGAACCTCAAAAAATTCTACAAATTCCGTTGTTTAACATAAAGGTTTGTTGGTGATTTCAGTGTAACCACATCTATAAAAGCAAGACCTATCAACAACATATCACGTGCAAATGCTTTCACACTGCATTCAATGGCATGACAGATTTTGGTATAATAGTAACCATAAACATTTACATCTTTTCAACCCTGAAGTTCTGAGGTTTAGTGTAAAAAAACTGCTTTCCTCAAGATTAAGACAGTTCATATAACCCTCTCCAAATGCTCTGCATAGACAGTGGCAGTGCAAGAGAAAATAGAAATGCAACCAAAGTCTATGATAAAGAATAATTAGGCAAGGTATTTAGTAAGATTTGATATATCTCTGTCCTTTGAAGCCTAGATACTCTAGAGTGGACTGGGGCTTTACTCCATATTATTGTTGGAGTTTGGGGTGGTTTGAGGGTGGGGTTGAAGTTTAGTTTGTTCTGCAAAACTTTGAGGCAGCTGATGTCTGTCCAAACAAAACTGTCCAAAAAAACCCTAGCAACTAATTTTGACCATGTGCTGAAAAACAAAAGCCTTTTTTCTCTTACATCTATAAGAAAACACACAATTAGCTTGACTTTCAACAGCACATATGCAAAATGCTGAAGCTGCTGTAGCAGGATTTTTCCTGCCTCACAGAGTTGCCAGAATAACTGACACAAGTGTCCTCTATGCTAACAGCCAGCAGTTCAGTAAATGGAATCAATTTGCAGCATACAAAACTAAATACAAACAAGTACTGGCTGTGTTCTCAGAACTTCTGTAGAGGTTTGTGTTTCTAAGACTCTACACCATTGCTGAAAAGTTGAGGTAAATTACCAGTTTCCAGAACTACCTCATCTTAATCTATAGTAAACACAATTAACCTAAGATTGAAGTGAAGTAGGAAGAAGTCACAGAGTTGTTTTTAACCATATTCCACCCAAATCCTACCTAGCTGTCTTCCTCAATTTCTTACATCACTAAAAGCCAACCTTAGCGAAGGCTAAAAAAGACAAGTCACCAAATAAAAAAATGCTCATGCAAATCCTTCTTTTTAGGAAATGTGGTGTAAAATTATACAGTCATTAAGAACATGTTTGGTGCTGCATGAAAAAAAGCATACTGAAAGAAATACATTCTGTATACTGCTTTACATAGTCCTACTTCCCGCTTTGAATTTCTTAAGTTCTGTTGCATAACCTCCAGGTTTTCTATGGGAAGCAGTACTTTGGTATGCATGTCCCATCTTTCTTCAGATATTGCTTTTATTTTGGAACTATATCTGAGGCATAAGATAGGATTAGCATGGTTCTGCTAGTACTTGATCTTTAAATTTCAGACTTTCATTTTTATTTGCTGTTTCCACCTTACTATAAACCTTAATAAGGCTGTGTATACTGTGAATACACAAAAGCACAATTTATGATTCTACAACACAAATTGCCTTCAAGAATAGCTTTAGGACCTTCAGGTCCATTTTTACAAATGACGATAAACAAGAACTAATCAACAGTTTATTAAATAATAATGTACTTATACATCTTTTAAATTATGGCTATATGGTTTTGTCACTGCAATCTAATGACTGCTACACAGATACCCCAGACAGTTGTTCAGAATTTGCTATCAGTTCAGCTGCACAGCTGAACTCAATTTCAGACAGTATTACTCCTTCTGGAAGACCCATCATGCTCTAAGAGTGCCCTACACCTTTATGAAATAAAAAAAATGATTGCTAAAGGTAATGCCAAGAAATGGAGTAAACTGCAGTAGAAAAAACTTAAGATTCGTATGCTGATCTTGCCCACTGTGTATCTCCAAACACATTTTATTTAATAGGTGCTAATTCCACTGAAATTTATGTGTTTTGGAGGAGTAATACCGAAGGAAGATGGTATTTTTAGCTGACAGGTATAAATTAACTGTTTAACTGAAGTTCTGAGAATACTTCAAACTCAAATGGAATACTGTCATAGAAAAATTACTAGATGACCAAAGCCTTACAACTCCTGCTACAGCTTTACAAAAGGTGTACTTTACTGAGCAGATATCACCAGGTTTCACCTCTTTCTTTTCTGTTAAAAATCAGTGATATGTTGTAAATGACCTCAGATTCACACTCTTGAGCTCTTATTACATAGTAAAGTATGTGAATCTGCATTTCTGTCCAACTGTCCAACTATCTTAGCTCACAGTGTATACAAAGCTGTGCAACTGCAGGAACCAAGCTATTAAAAGGCAACAGAAAATGCATAAACAAAAGCCTGGAAGACTAAACATGTATGAGAATGCCATGGCATGTATGACTGAACATACATATACATGGCATGTATAATGAAGCAGTATATTACATAATAACAAAATGTGTTATAGATCCACTGGCATAGCTAACACACTAATTATATTATATTTAATTAACTGAAGTGTTAGAAACCATAGCCATAGAAGGGAAACTAAACAGATATGCTCACTGCTTGGTTGGAGGAACACAGTTCAAATTGAAATACTTCAATTTCATTTGGCCAGAGAAAGATGAAATTAAAAATTTGAGCCAAGCAATGCTCTGGGATACTGTCTAGGTCTTCAACAGTTCCTACATTTTGTTCATGAATGGTAAGCCCTTACTGTCATACTGGAGAAAAACGGTAATGAATCTTCAAAAATTCCAACTGCAACCCAAATTCACAAACACAGAAGACTACTGCCTCTCCTTTCCCTAGGCTTTGAGAAGGTATGTTATAATCAAACTGTTGACTGTGACCTTTTTACATTTGGGTTAAGGTCTAGGCACCCTGTACAGTATATTCTGGATGATCTCATCTCACACAGCTACTACTAAAGGCAATTCTCCATGTAATTAGTTTACATCTGTCTCACACTGTGAGGCAGCATCTTAAAGGGAAGTAATTTGATGGTAATTATGGCGGTAAGTCACCTGGTAATGTGTATGGAAAGCAAGTAACTTCTCTGTATCTCATGTGCTCTTAACTTTGCTACAGAGAAGTCTCAAAGTTGATTTTTAAACAACATGAACATCCAAGCTTTGGAGCATCCAGTGATCAGGAAACAGAACAGAATGGATTTGTTAAGCCTCCAAAAAGTTCACATCAACTCACATAATGCAGGGAATTTTCTTTCTTAGACACTACTGCCACCTCTTCCAGTAAACAAACACTGGATGTATTCTTTCAGAGTACAAGCAGTGGGTATAAAAACATCAAAAATTAAGCTAACAATGACAAAGAATGACAAAGCAGGAAAAAAGATGGCAGAAAGCAAAAGTATTATGATATACAGGACATATTAGAAACCTGAAGCGTCATTTAGAAACAATAAAGTAACAGGAATGTGAATAATTCAGGTTGCAAAAGACCTCAAACATCATTGAGTCCAACACTGACCAATCACCACTTCGTCACTTAGAACACAGCACTAGGTACAATATCCAATTACTTCCTGAACAACTCTTAAGGATGGTGACTCCACTACTTCCCTGAGCAGTCTGTTTCAATGCTTAACAACTCTTTCCAAGAAGAAATTATTCTTGATGCTCAGAAAAATGAACCTCAGCTGGTAAAACTTGAGGCTATGTCCTCTTGTTCTATCTCTTGTTACCTGGAAAAGTGTCTGACCCCCAGCTAGCTACCTCCTCCTTTCAAGGCAGTTGTAGAGAGTGGTAAGTTTACAGCTGAGCCTCCTTTACTTCATGCTAAAGACCCTCAGCTCATTCAGCTGCTCCTTACAACTTGTGGTCCAGACCCTTCAACAGTTCTGTTCCCCTTCTCTGGACATACTCCAGCCCCTCAGTGTCTGTCCTGCAGTATGGGGGCCAGAACTGGGCATAGGATTTAAGATGTGGCCTCAGCAGTGCTGACTGCAGGGGGATAAACCCTTACACACTCTGATACTGATATTCTGATGAAATATCAGATATGGTCCTGCTGACCACATTATTTGTGATCCAAGCCAGGATGCCATTGGCCATGCTGGCTGTATGCTGGCTCCTGTTCAGCTGCTGGCAACCAGCATCCTGGGGTCATCTTCTGCTGGGCAGCTTTCCAGCTACTCTGCCTCTGCCGGTACCACTGCCTTGGCCGGCTGTGACCCAAGGGCAGGACTCAGCACTTAGCCTTGCTGAATACTGATGGCAGAAAAAAGCAATGTAGGCAGCAGACTGAAAATACTACTACTACTACTGGTACTACTACTACTACTGCAAAACCACAGTGGAAAACTACTGAGAAGATGAGAAGTTCATGCAAGGGACAAATGAAGAGCACATCTGACATTGACACATATGCTTACCAGACACTGGCACATATGCTTACAAGAGAGAGAGTGGACAACAAACCATTTTGGTTCATAAATCAAGTCAGAAGACAAAGAGCACCAAGTGCTTGTTTCTGTCTTACTGCCATGTGAATGTCAGTAGCAACTTTTAAGTAATTTGCCTCCTTGCTTGGTGACAAGGATATAATTTTTGAGCTAATAAATTTGAGTGTTTTAATGATAAACCCACATACTGTATTTTTGAAACAGTGTTTCTTTGGTGTTTGCTGATTTTTTTTTTTTTTTTTTGGACTTACATACCCAGAAAAAACTCTACTTGCAAGCATAAGTTTACATGGAGGCTTTTCTAAAGACTTATACACCCTGATTAACAAGAGTTATTTAAAAGATTTTGCAGAAATCCATAGTATGAACTATAATGCAGTCACCAAATCTGCAAAAAACTCATGGTAAACTGCTAAACATGCTGAGCTTGAGAAATAACCAATCAACTAGCACATGTACATTTTGCAAGACAATGTACTAGGAATTTTTTTTATAGCTACTTAATGATTATTCCCTACTATTTTTAATGCTACTCAAAAGATCCGCTATGGTGACAATTTAATTAAAGTAGGTCAAAACTATGGTATTCAGCACAATCTGATCTGAAGTAGCATCAGATCATTATTTCCTACTTAGGAAAGTAATTCTATTTTTAGCCTCTAAGGAAGAGAGCACAGAAAATACATACATTTATTTCAACTTTAAAACCAGTATCACATCTGTTGTGGAAACAAAGTTAGGACCTACAAATACAAGAAATTCAAAGTATGAGACGAACTCTGCTTCAACTTCTATTTAATTTTGCCACTCATTTTAGTACAGAAACAACATGACGAAATATTGCTAGTAACATGTCTCTAAAATTTTCTTTTCACTGTTTACACATCTTGAAATTTTTCTCTTTATGTAAAATTGTACTTGTTTCCTTACCACCTAAAATGAAAACAGTTCGGTATGTTTGGGGACAGTGAGAATCTAAACAATACACAAGAGATGCCACTGTGCTTTGCACCAGTCTACACCAAAATATATGTGCAAAAATGATGGGTTGGGAAGGTAGCCAGGACAGAGAACTGCACCGGATGAGAGAAACCCTATGCATAGGGCAAAGGGAAGCCATGGCATGATGATAATATTGCAACGAATCTGAGGAGCCTTATATCCTGCATTGACAGATCTTCAGCTGCCTAAATTGTATCAGCAAGATCCTAGTAAGTTCGTCTTGATTAACTCCCTTATAAAGTGCTGTACTAGATAAGGATGCTCAAACTAGTGTGCAGATAAATGTTATTCCACACCTGTCATGTTTAATGTCCTGCTACAATCAGCTTAATGGAAGCTTCATAGTGCACTTTCTTAAGTTTAAGAGGCTTCCATTCATGTATACATGCCAAATGGAGACTGGAGCTACATCAATGGAATAACTTTTTTTCATAGCTAATACAAAAAACAATGCAGAACCCATGGAAGTTTTTGCGATGGCTTTAATAACACACTGTGCTGTGTTTTGTAGCACTGGTCTACATGAAAAGGCCATCAACTGTTTCTTTGACAGGAGATGAGAAATTTTACCTGAGCTCTATGCTACATCACTAAAAAATAACTAAGATTCATGGAGTAAACCTTCTGGCAGACATCAGACTCCAATGACAAATTTCACATTGTTTTCTAATCAGACTCCAGTCCCAAGAAACTAAAGGTGTGACATTTCAGACATTTTTTTTAGTCACATAAGCATTTTTATGATTGTTGATCTAGAAAAAACAATTTCACTTCAAGTGCTTTCCTGATGTCTTCTGGGCGGCCACACTCTTTAATGTTTAGACTTTGTTTCCATAATAGAAAGGCAGCTTAATATAAAACAAATATCTTTGTTTAGTACTGTTTATCTCACTACTAAGAATGCAAATGCCAGGAAGGGAAAACGGAAAATCTGGAAAATAGGAGCTCTTGGACATTTCAATTTTTATCAATTGTATGGAGGTCTACTTTAATTGCACTTCATAGTATTGACTACTGTCCCCCTACATGAAATTAGTTTTTCCCATCTTGTATTTGTGATTATATGTTGGAAGAGAGTAGGTTGAATAGGTTTAACAAAAAAATCCTCCCCCAAATTAACCATCCCTAGTTAACTTAAGACTTTGAATGATCACAGATTGTCATTTTGTGAAATAAGCACAGATATAATCCTAAAATAGATGTGTGCCACTCCTTAATTCAATTTAGTACATGTATATTCAGCTGTGTTTGTGCTGCATATGCATACAAACATGTACACGGACATATAGTACAATAAAGCAAAAATTACTTTGTTAGAAACATTAAGTTATATATAGTTATTAATTGCTACCATGTACTTACTATTTAGTTGAATCTGATAATTGATATTCCCGTCGTCTATCGTAACACTCCTGAATTCCAGGGTCATTCCATAAGCTTCTTATTGCATCTACATATGGATTCTCAAAACTCGACACCTTCTCTACATCAACTTCTCGAACTAAAAGTGCATGAACCTAATTCAAAACAAACAGAACAGTAAAATTTACCTCATTTTCTCTGTTTGCAGACAGCTCATATACAACGAACAAGATTAATAATTCTTCACATTGGTCATATCACCAACACGTGATAAGGGTCAAGGCCCTTCACCGTCCTCATGTTCAATATGAAAAATCAAATATCATGAAGATGATTATGAAGATGCAAAAAGAAGGTAACCTTTAAGCTAGCCTCAAAAGGAGTGAAGTTGCTCTCAGGAAAATTGTATCTTCTTAACACTTCTTTCTTTTGGAACACCAGTAACTGTTACCGAAACATTGGAACAAAGAAAAATGACAGACAAAACTGAAGGATACTGTAGTACCACCAAATTCAAACTGGTCATTAAGATCTTACTACTACTAGTTCAACTCAATGGTTCCACAACCAAAATCTGGATGGTGTAGGTGATTCTTCAGTTCAATACACTTTGAACAACAGCAGACAACGTTTTCTATGGCCTTCTGGGAATATAACAATTTCCCCTTTATTTACCAGGAATCTTGTAAACACTTATTCAATTCTTTTTGGAAAATCATGTCTCATACATTTTGGATCTTCATGGCTTTCTACAAACAATCATTAAAACAAGATTCCAGAAAAAGAAAGCCGGAATTTTTGGGAATGGTAATCATTACATCTCCACTTGAGGGATACTGAAAGAGCTACCACATCTTCTGCTTCTTTATTCCACTGAGAAAACTATGGGCAGGTTTAAAAACTGGTTCTGGGCCTCAACAGTCCTACAGCCTTATGCTAGTTTTCATGGCAATACTCTTTTTGTCATAATCCATTATATACTTACAGAAGTGTGGGTTTTTTGTATCTAGGCTTCATCAGCTCAGTCATATTCTTATCTTTATTATTCTTATATTTTTACTAACAAGAAAATTACAGAATTCCCAGTTACTATGAGATGCCTGACCCTACAGAACCCTATTTCAAAAAGTTGAAAAAGTTCTAGTAATTCAGCACTATTACTAAGAAAAAGGTTCATACCTTCTCTTTTCCTTGGTTTTAGGACTATGTTAATGGTGGTTAGATTTGCATAAGAACAGTGAGTTCACATTTCACTACTATGAAGCACTTGCTTTCTTTGGCTATTTGTGTGCATTTAAATTAAACTAGGTTTTACCAACATGCTCTATATATTTTCCTGAACTACCACAGTGGTTATGACAACCATAGCAGTTACCTGAATAAACTGAGTAAATAAAAATGCTTAATGCCAAAAACGTATTTCACTTTTCCAGGTATGGGAGGAGCTAAATCCATCATCCTTCTTTGGGTTTTTCTGTTTTGTCAATCAGTGTAAATCTTCAGAATGAAACGTCAGCCAAACCTCTGAGGTAAAACCTCATCAGCCAAAAAGCTTCCGTCATCTGGAGCCTTTGTATTAAACAAAAATGCCCAGAGATTCACCCAAACCATTAGAAGTCAGAAGACTGGCCTGTCATCTCTCCTGGACAATTCATGATCCCATTGAAAATGAAAGAGTAAAGCAGCCAAAAAGCAGAGCATGTTTTCCAAATACCTGATTTGTAATAAACGTGCCAGGAAAGCTTCTCCATAAACATACTACAGGAAAAGCCACAGACCTTTCTTCTTTTCACTTTGTTATTTTATTTGTATGTTTATTTCCTTTGAAAAGCAGGTACCACCTAAGGACTAGAGGGGATAGCCAGAAATTACCTCAGAAATCCAATGTTGCCACAGGCTACTGTAGTCCTGTGACTGAACTGAATTATGAACCAGAAACTGCTAACAAGTCTGAAGTTTTTCTCATATAAACTCTGCAACAGGATTTCAGACCTAGCTGACAGATAAAGAAAAACACTGATTCAACAGGAGAAAACAGAAATAGTTCATCTGCTTGCTGCCAAATGTCTGCCAATGGTGGTTTTCTTGTGAAACTCCCCCAAACCGGAATTAATTTTAATGAAGTGGTGGACAATAAAAGCAAAATGCAGTGAAGAACTACTTAAATGTTTCCTTAAACATTATATTTTTATTGCTAAAAACCATTCATTCCTAGCTTTGTTTGAGATCAGGTCACCAGACAAAGTAGGAAAAAGATAACATTATTGACATTTGGAATGGAAAATGTAATATTATAAATACAATAATATCACACAAGCAGTATCTTTGGCTTCTGGATCGTATTACAAAACAAAAAAATATGAACGAAAGCTGAAGTTTCAATTTCACACATGAAGCAAGTTCAAGTTTTCTACGGCAGAGCTTTTTAAAAAGTTGGGACCTATCCAGCGTATGTAGTAAGTTCATTTCCAAGAATTATATGTGCAAATACCCAAAATTTTAATATCCAAAAATTTATGGGAGATCTTAGAAAAGACATGAAGCAGCTTCTGACCCAAAATGTTTATAATTTAATGGATAACTAAACACTTTCCTGCCCATTCTACCATGCAATTTTCTTATATTTATATTATTATATTTAAATGCTGATGTGATTTCAGGTGTTCATAAATACAAGATTTATATGTTCCTGTCCAAAAATCATGCCACAATTTTCATTAAACATTGCTGATTTAGAGTGTTTTATATTTTGTTAAAACATATTAAGACAGAAAAACATAGAATATCCTGAATTGGAAGGGACCCAAGAGGATGATCAAGTCCAACTTCTGACCTTGTGCAAGATACCCCAAGAGCCACCACGCCATGTGACTAAGAGCATCATCCAAACACTTCTTCAACTCAGGCTGGTGCTGTGACCCTGGAGAGCTCTTCCAGTGCCAAACCACCCTCTGGGTGAGAATGTTTTCCTCGTATGCAGTGTTGGGGAGTTTCAGGCCATACGCTCAGGTCCTGTCACTGGTCACCACAGAAGTGCCTGCCCCTCCTCTTCCCCTCAAGAGGAAGCTGTAGCTGCAATGAGGTCTGTCTTCAGTCTCCTCTTCTGCAGACTGAACAGACCAAGTGACTGCAGCCACTCCTCACACGGCTTCCCCCCAAGGCCCTTCACCATCCTCATAGCCCTTCTTTGGATGCTCTCTAATAGTTTAGTATTCTTGTATTCTGGCACTCAAAACCACACTGGACTCAAGGTAAGGCCCACCACAATGCAGAGCAGAGCAGGACAATCACAATATTCCAAAATCCCAGCTTCAGAATAACAGTGCCACAGCAACTTTGGATGACCCCAACACTTTCTGGTAGGTTGAACTTAAATGCAACTACAGATGTCTATTGTAACAATTGAAGGCTGAGAATGCTGCAGCTTTCAGTCAGTCAGTATCTCCTATACAGTAATTTTCATATAAGGCTGCCAAACCTTCACAAAACCTGTTAGAGCACCATCTTCCTCACCATGGTGCTACTTACAACATGAAGATAAAAACAACTATGAAGGCATAAAGGAAGAAATAAGAATGTATAATAGCTTCTTTGTTTCTTCATAGTGAAAGGGTGAGATCTCAGTTGGGTGAACTGAAATTCATCAGGACTTCAAAATAACTTACACAGAGCCTGTGTAAACTAACTTGTTGCATCGACTCTATGATCACCTTAGTAATGTCATTACGGGGCTGCTCAAACATTCAAAATACTACACAAACATGCAAATGAAAACAGTGCATACACATAAACATTTGTACTCTAAGTATTACACAGCTCTCATGACTTTCCATACATAAATTTTACTTTAATTACCCTATGACCAAATTGGTTATTTGCAAAACATCCCCAAGAATTAAGGTATGGAATAAACAGACGTAAACTGTGCAGGTAAACACTTCCATGAAGGCAGGAAATGTATGCCATTTCTGAGGAACTACTCAAAAATCTTACATCTCCAGGCTACCTAATGTAATTGTAGTATAGTGAGGCATTTTTTCACCTCTGTGGAAGTCTTAATTACCAAAGTATTTCCAATGTTTTGTCTGTGACTGGTATAGAAGGCAATTTACCAGAGATATAGTACCATTTCAGATATCCTGGCATTTCAGAGCCCTTAGGCTTGATGTAAATTACAGATAAAACTTTGGTTTTCAAAATCAAAATGAAATTGAAACGTATTCTAATATTTGAAATTATTTGACTACATTTAATTAAAAACATTACAGCAATTTCTAGTCATCTTTTATTCCCTGTGCTGCTGGAATATGAAGAAAAACAGCTGTTTAAAATTCCTGTTATTTGAAGAGGGGGGAACATCTCACTCCCTCTCTGCTATGCAAGACTTAAAACTCCACAGAGATAATGCAATAATCTCCTCAACTGCAGTGACGACAGAGGCAAAAGAGAGAACTTTCACCTTCAGATTTTAAATATTCTTTTACATTTTTCACCTGTAGACGGATTTTAAATATTAATTCTCTTTTTATATTTTTTACTGGATCTACTTGTTCCACCTATAGATATAAACTAAAATATGAAGATTTATTAGACAAAAATTATAGGCTCTTTCATCTTCTTTTTAAAAAGTTTCATACCTCTAACTCTCCATGTGGATCCTCAAGACTTTTGGTTACTTTCTTTAAGCATTACAATTTTTAAACATATTACAACTTTGTTAGTTAATGACTGCATAGGGTGTTACACTCTTCAAATACTGGCATGGTTATAAAGCTAAGCTGGAAGATGACATCACCATGCAAAACTGAACAGCAGGTTGCAAAAGCCTATCACAAAAGAATTGTAACTAATATTTACTTTTGTGTGTGCAGCATGTTACATTTGCAATGGATTATAAATTAAGCACTTTCATACCTCCTGATGGTACTAAATGTAGCACCTTAGATGAAATTTTCACACACTGGTCCTAAAATTTTGCAGCTAGTGAATACTTTTCTGATATGTGCTGTAAAAATGTGTCATTTTTGCTGTTGAGTATCCTCGAAACAGAAATAGCTTTATTCTCCGAAAAACACTTTTGCTTTGTAGAGCTGGGGAAATTCTAGGGTTGATTTTTTGAAATATCTTTATGGATCAGCCAACTGCCACATCCTTTCCACTGCTTTAGTAATTCATCTCCGAAGAGCTGGTTTTGTGTAGTTCGGAGACTATGTATTCTGCCCTGAAATTAGTCAAGTCTGCCTAAACATCCTACTTGTTTACATTCACTTCTAAAATACTTCAAAAAACAAACCAAACACATGCAATTTTATTCTAATTGTAAACAATAGCTTCAATTACAGGATTCATTTATACATATTTAACTGCTTGATTAGGACTGTATGACATTAATTCACAAGTTCAATTTGTTATCCAGGCTTTGCCAGATTGCTTTTTAAAGAAAACAGAGCAACGAGTAAAATACAGTTCATCTAAGTAAAATTGTCCTCACAATTAATAACTGAAAAGGTCAAACAGGTAAAATCCTGTTCTAGCAATGAAATCTATTTCCAAATTTAATTCAAATCTTCAGTGAAAGAAACTAAAAAAAACCATTTCAGATTTGAACCTGCATAAGCAAGAATAGGTAACAAGCTCTCCTCTCGCTACAGTTTCTGTAGCTAAAAGGCATTATCCAAATCACTGCTCCATCTATAAAAAGATACTATTATCACCAAATGTTTATAAAAACATATTCAAGCATAGAGCTCTAAGCAACCTGGTCTAGTGGAAGACAGACCATAATGAGGGGTTGAAACTAGATGATCTTTAAGGTCCCTTCCAGGTCATTCTATGTATATACAGTAATATTTTCAGAAATATATCAATGTTCTAAGTTCCACCCCCCCCCCTTCTTTTTTTTTGGAGGGGGTGCTCTTTGTCTTCTTTTTTCTCCAGAGGACAACTTTTAAGCTGAGACCATCAAATCATTATTGTGTTATTCCTACAAATAATTATTATGTTGTGTACACACAACACATGATAAAATACTTCTATACTTCATAAACATATCAGGTTTTTAGACCTCTGTAACAGGCTTCATTGTTTTTGAAGAACAGTGTTTGATAAGCCTTGCAAATTCTTTATGCCAGATTTTAGTACAGTGGTCCAGTTGAATTTATCAAAGAAAATGCTACGGAAACATGGACATGCTGAAACTCATTCCATTTGCAAGCAAAATAACTGGCTGTACCTCACAAGCCTCCAAGAATCTGCTGCCTCAGTCAATCACTGCAGTACACAACTAAGTGTATTAAAAAAAAAATAAAAAATATTCTCCTGTGCCCTGGTCCCACACTACAGACTTTTTTAAAGTGTTGAAGTAGTAACAGCCTTGCTTGGTCCCACGGGTTCAAATACCTAAAACTGAGAAGACAACGCACCTCTTCACAGAGGTCATGGCCATTTGATTCAGACAGTTTGGCATCTACTTGCTTATATGAAGAAACTGCAGGAATTGCACTGCATTTCAGACCTAGAGAAGAACTTATGGTGAACCTAGGGCACAAGGAAACAAACAGCAGGCTCTTTTTAAGGGAATGTCCTGGTTTTGACAGGGATAGAGTTAATTCTCTTTTTATTAACTGGTACAGTTTTGGATTTATTGCTATGACAGTAACGTTGATTATACGCTGATGTTTTTGTTGCTGTTAAGTATGTTTACTTTAAGTCAAATTTCTTATGCTCTGTCAGCCCGCAGGTGCACTAGAACTGGGAGGCAGCACTGCTGGGACAGATGATCTGAGCTATCAAGGGGATATTCCATACCACGGAATGTCATAGCCAGGGAAAGTTAGCTGAGAGGCACTGATCACTGCTGGGGAATGGGCTAGGCATTGCTCAGCAGGCACTGAGCAGTTTTACTGGGCATGTCTTGTTTCTCTTGGGTTTTGCTCCTCTCTTGCTCTCCTTTTCATTCCTATTATTCTTACGATGATGTTTTGAGTCAATTAAACTGTTCTTACCTCAGCCCATGAGGTTTAGTATTTATTTCTCTGACTCTTCTCCCCACCATGGATGGAGTGATCATGATTAAGTGGCTGCGTGTACTTAGCCCTAGGCTGGGATTAAACCAGGACAAGCTAATATGTAATTGTATCTGTCTTTCAATTCAGGAGAGAAAGTATTAAGTGGAAAAATAATCCTCTACACAATTCATACTAAATAGAATTGTCAGGTGTGATTAAAAAAAAAAAAGGGGGGCATATAAAAGAAATTTTGCCCCCATATTTTTAAGCCACATTTTTTTAACTTTAAAGGAGCAGAGTGCCCTCTGCTGACTAATACCTAACAGCAGAGGCAGTTATTTCAAACTGGTATTTCTAGAAATATTAGAGAACTGGGAGGGTCCCTTTCAAAATAATGAATGATTCCAGCAGGAATTTCCCTTTGTAAAAATTGCAACTAACTTAAATGGTTGCATTTGTGTCCTGTCCAACCAAAAAGATTGTCTTTCTAAACAATTACCTCACTTCTTGGATGTAAACTCTGAAAGTGTGCTTCAGACTTACCCCAGGCATGCAAAGATACATGACACCCCATCACCTACTTATTCTGAATGTGTTCATTAATCCCTCGATGTTCAGAGCAATGAGTTGGCAAGACTGAAGTAAGGGGGGAAAATGTAATTTCAGATGAAAAGCCGTTGTTTAGAAAACGGTCACACACAAATGAATTTAGCATATTAATGACAGCAACCCAACATTATTTTCTCTAGAGAAACCACAGACATTAGACCATGGTGATGAGTAACTATTCAAAAAATGCCTTTATGGAAAATTAAAATAAAGTTTTATGCCATGTGTGACCTAAAAAAGTGAGAGCTTCCTTATAAATTAGTCCATTCCTAGGAATAGAATGTTATTTGTGCTGTCTGGTATCAGATGCCAAGAAGAGCTAATTTAAAGGAGGATGGCAAAACACTGCTGACTCTCCTTTCAAAGCTTCAAGCAGAACACCAGCGTCCTGAAACATATTGCCAACTTAAATCTTAGGAAGGAGGAAGAAAAAAAACAATAAAACATATCTTTCCAATACCGAAAACACAGAAACAAGTCTTCCATTATTAAGCTTGGAAAGCTACTCACTTTGCTGCCTGGTGTGTGTAAAATTGATTAATATGTATTTTTCAATTATTAACTTAGCTTATTAACTATTCAGTATTTATGGTGCGAGGTCACAGTAGCCTTTTGAACAACCATTTGGGAAGGCTTATTTATCCACCAAAGCACAATTGGATGAGACTCCCAAGAGAAATAAGGCATGCTCTTTATAAATGTACCATCAGTCACCACATGAGAGGAAATACATTTTTGAAGGGTTATGTTTTCTTCCTTATAGTACATTTTTAATAATGTACATGGTTTATTTGAAAGCCTGTGCTTTCAATAAGAGTGACATTTATGTGAAGGTAAACAAAATCGAGGGCTTTTTTTGAATTAATCTTGATTAAACTATTTCCGGAAGAAGCTTGTGGGAGGTGAATAACACAGATAGAAAAGTCACAAACACAGTCTATTGACTACTAGTATAATGACTACTCCTCATTACTAGTATAGCATGGTTTCTGAATTCAGTCACCTAAGCCTGCTCTTCAATATACTCTGGAGATTCTCCAAGCAACGAGATGAAGATCTACAAGTGAAAATGAATGATGAAATAAACAGTCACATCCACACAATCACATCACATCTCCTGGAGTCAACAGGTTCTACTTAGCCACAAATACCTAAATTTACCCTCTTAATTCTGTCCTTTTCTGTTGTTTGTTAGTTTCAGAAATGTCCAAGGCAATTTCCCAGAAAATCTTCAAAACAAATTTATCAAGTTAATTTAGGGAAGCTGTTGATGTAGAAAAGACAGGCTGTTTGAGTTATATCCTGCTATCCAGAAAGAATGTTTATTAATAGGCCTTATCTACCCTGTTTACAAGTATTATCAGAGAAAGGCAGCTACTTCAGAAATCAGCATGCAACTACCACACACACAGAAACAGTTTTAGTTGGAATTACAGTATTAATGCAAATGCTGGTAGTAAGACTGAACTGGATGGTTAAGAAAATAACCTGTAATTAGCCTTTAGAACAAAATGATTAATTCACTGTAAGGAAAAAAAAAAAAAAAGGATTTTGTTAAAAAAGCTAGCAAAGCACTCATGCCCTAAGTTATCACCTGATGCTATCATTAAAATTTGTTTTCTCCAGTGAGCTTAAAACTCTCTCTCAATATGAAAATAACCCTCATTACTTTTTGGACAGGGTAAATAAGTATTTTTGTTTCAGACTTCTGGCATAAAATGAATCACAATAACATCAATAACATTTAGCTTCACTGGATAATTATAGTACATTGATTTCATGCAATTCCCCATCTGCAGAACACATCTCCAACTAGGAACACTTTTGCATTTTTGCAGGTAGGTCAGGACATTACTAATCAAATAAAAGGGCATTGATGGAGGAGAGAAATCAGAAGAAGCTTTATGATGGTTTTGCAGTCACCCAACACCTTCTTCAGAAGTGTTGATTGCTAAATCTGCACCACAGTCCTATAATCACTCAAATTTGCAATGATGGTGACTGACCATTGTCAGCACCTGGCATTTTGTGCATCATTGATCATAAGTGATCATTGAGTCCTTCAACAATCTCTGCAATGTTACATACAAAGCAGCAGGACAAAACATGCTTTTGTAATTGTCATCACAAATCCTAACATGGAAATGCTATCCAGAGCAGGGTAAAAGTTTAAAAGGCTAGGAAGTTGTAGAATACATTATAAGGACATTGATATGTTGGTGAGCTTTCCTTCACACTATTATTTTCACACTATTAATAATATATATTCAAATGGCTGATTTAAATGACAGATTTAGTTTAAAAAGTCACCACTGAACTGATAGAGAGAAAACACTTAATGATGCCTGGTAACTATTGAATGTATCATGGAATGCCCCTTGTAATAAAGTCTGAATTTTAAGATCTAAACGCAGTTATATATTGGCTCAGGCATCAATGTAATGATGTTAGAGCACTTTCTATTCTATAAAAGTACACTCAGATGCAATCTGTCATACCATCAAAACCGGGCTTTAATCAAAATTGACTGGCTGTGGATTATAGCAGATTAATTCACTACACTGGTGTCACCCTGGTGGCATTACTTTTAACTGTATAAAAATCAGCTGATGGAAAGCTAGAAAATTCACAGTACAATTCTAAGAAAACACTACACTTTCTCTTATTTGTGTCATAGGTCAAAGGAACCACAGAACGTGTGTTTTCCAGAAGATTTCAGTGCTGTTTCCCCTGCGTTTTCTTTGTATCAGTGACTTCCTTTTATAGCACATTAGTTGCTGCAGCTGTTAAACTGCTCCATATTGAATTGTTTTAAACTTTTGAATATGGCTTTAAAAATCCAATGAAAACCATAACCCCCTGCCCCCATCCCCCCCCCCTTAGAAAGTAGGATATCAAATTCTGCTGTAAGGTTTTTTTCCATGTAGTAATCAGGCCTCTTCTTTGATGAAAAATATTATTTTTATTATTTTCCAAAATTCAGCTTTTCACAGTACAGAAAAAAAATTCCTTGTTTAGGGGACCTATGACAGAGAATGTCAGCAGTATATTTAGAGGTCCCAATAATTCATCACCAAGAGAAGTATTTATCCAAATACAAATTAGATCAGCAATCACATTTACCATTCCTAAAGTACTAATCACAGAACAGTAAAATCATTCCATTTTATAAAGGAATGAAGTTAGAATTTTGAGGTCAGCAATTCTTTCGCGCTTTGTAGGCCATACTCTTTCCAGTTTAAGCAGCAAAGTGGAAGCAGCAGCAGCTGGAAGTGTCTGCAGTGCTTCCCCTCCTGAGGGTCAGCACATGACTCAAGTTTAATGGAGTGAAAAAAATCACATAAAGAACAAAATAGACTGGACAAGAACAAGAGGCTCTGTCTGTGCACACTTCAGTGTCTGCTGGTCTGCAGAAACCACCTCAGCCTCCTGCACCAGAATATTACAAGTATTGCATAGTGCTCAGAGGTCCCAAACACTGCCTCAAGCTCTGGCAACCCACTTGGAAAACACCTTATTGAAGAAAAAAGTTAACTAGGTTTGTTAAAATGCGGACTTGTTAACAAGGAAACACAAGTCTAATTAGGATTCAGCTCTGACCCAATGAAGACCAGGGAGTCTTGTCTTGAAGGCAAGCAGTGTCATAAAATTGTGTTTATATACATTTGTAGTTGGTGTCTCAGCTTTTCTCCCACAGTATTTATTGTCTAACAGGAATACACAAATTGTCATGCTTCCTTGCAATTCCATTGCTTTAACTGTAAGCAAAGCCTTTAATCAAGAAAAATAAATAAATTAAGTGCTCAATCATTATCAGCCTTCAAATACACACAGCCTTCATCTTTACAACTCATAGGATCAATTATTTGGTCTGGCATTAATACTTCTATGTCAAGAAAAAAAAGAGAACAGGGAGGAAAAATAAACGGAATAAACATCAAAATATAATTCTTTAGCTTTTCAGCAGTTTTGCAGCCTCATCTTCTGTCCACTGAAATCTAAAAGCAAGTAACTCCTATAATTTTTACTGAATGAGCACTGCAAAAATCACTAATCCTACAAGAACGCAATAAATTAGGCAAACTCCATCAGGGTCTTACTGAGATCTTTAAGTTGTGTTGTTCTCCTTGCACTGCCTTGGATCAGACCATGCTGGAAATCAATCAACCATATATATTCAATGAACAACAGTAAGTGGTTTGACAGGCTGCGTTGCCTAATGACAGGTTTTGTATGCTTAAAATGCCTTGCAATCCTTCTGTGAGCATTACTGTGATTTCAATGGTCTTAATTTACAGCTTCTGTTCATAAAAAGTACAGGTCCTGAGTGCATTTTCCTGTTGCATGTGCCACTATAAAGCCCAAAAGACCAAAAGCAACCAACTGATCACATAAAAAAAGCCAACCCAAAATAATGGCAGCAAGTAAGAAGAGACAGGAAAGGAAATGACATCTTTAAAGATGGTATCCTGTGGGCAGTGTCAACTCCTACTCTCCTAAGATCACAGGATTATAATTATAAAAGGAGGACTGTGTACTCTATAGTCAGGGAAATATTAAAAATACTCCTAAAATATTTAAACTGATGCTGCTATACTGGTCTCCCCACTTTCATACAGAGATTCAGTGGGTGAGTTGAAGAATTCTTATTTAGTAAGAATATCAGAGAAACACAGCTCTAACCATATGGCTATGGATTTTTTCCTATTATTTTCATGGTAACAGCACAACCATATTGCCTTGTTTCTTGTTCAGTCATCTAAAGCATCTTATTACAGGTAAGGACAGCTCAGTATTTAAAGTTCATATGATGTACCAGCAGTACCCACACTGACAGAAAAACAACTGTTGAACCTTAGAGACACCCTGAAGACAGACAATGTAAGCAGCCCTTTTCACCAAGAGTCCTTGTCAGTATTAATGTTGGCCTTTCCTCCCAACATGAATAAATAAAGCTATTGGAACAAGCAACAAGCAGAACAAAAACTCAGAGAAATGAAATTCTCATCCAGTGTCACAGTGACAACCTGACATGAGCTTGTGATCCATATGTAAATGGCATCAAAAAAAGCAGGCCACAGCTGTTTCTCCTAAACTGTGTAATGATGGAGATGCCTAACAGTTTCTAGAGAACAGAAGAAGCTGGGCATGCCTAGTGATTCTACACTTTCATAATTAAATTGTGAATTGCATTTGCAGAATACCAGGGACTGAATTTGACTATGGACTATATTTGGTAATCCCTAAAGTATGTTGTCTGAGTGAGGCTGCAAAAGAAAAGCTGAAACTGAAGAATCTGGTGAGGTTAATAACCGCAGATAAACCAGGAAGCAGGCTGAAAGAAGAAAAGATAATTTATGAATGAGAAAAAATCTCCTTTTTTCCATTCTTTCTTCCATTGCCTTTAGATCACATTTCAAAGAAACCTGACACCAATCCTAAACCCCAAAAAATGTTACCATTACAGTTCTCATCTCAACACCTAAACCTTGACAATACTGTACATCCTTAATCTTTACCAACTAATGTTGGTACTAACCAAACGCATGTACTTCATCCTAAAAAAAAACTTACGAAGCTGCTTGCTAGAGAGATGATAAACAGTCCATTCAGGTGATCCTTTTGACATAAACATCATCACTTTGGTTAGAGTCATATGCAAACACCACACACATCAATATGACTGTGTGAGAGAAACCAGTTACTCATTACAACCTAAAAGAAATTGCAGAAACCTTTTACACAAAAGTACTACAGGAATGTATTTTACGAAAAGGTAATTCACATCTACACCAATTCTAACAAGCCACTGCTCTAGGTATAGTACAGGTAACAAGACTGCTCAAAATATTGTGGTCTGTTCTCCAAATTTAGAACAAACTGATCCTTCTGTGTTTGTACAAATCTTAATTTTTAATTTTCCAAGTCACATACTATTGAAATCACTTACTCTGGACAACATTTACCTGAATGAGACTATCTGTATCATCAGCAAATCCAGTACTGCAAAAGTAACTCTGGAAGAGAAAACAAGGCTTTGGGAAGTGCTGAACATAGAGGAACAGAAGAGACATAAGGAGAAGCAGAAAAGAAAGGCTTAATACTATGAGTAAATGCCAGATATGGCATATGTGCTACACAACTTTTAAATGGTGTGGCTAGAAAGAGCTTAAAATTCTTAGCACAAATGAAAACATGGAGCTACCTTAGAAAACAATGGATAGAGGAAACATAATAGTGTGAAAGAAGACCTGAGACTGCCATTTCTCAACTCTGCACTAGAGTTTCTCCAAAAGGCAAAGAGAAAGCAGCTCCAGTGCTTTAAATCAGGACCTTACAATAAACTGTATCTATTGCCTTACCTGGAAAATGCATAATTACAGACTACAGAGGGTGATTAGGAAAAAAATAAGAGAAAAATGAGCTAAGCAAAAACCTCTGATATAAAAATTGCTTTCCTTGGCATCATGTGAAATGTGTGAAAGGGCTTTCTCCATCTCCTAACTAAAATCTATGATTTTAGTCTTCTGATCAATATAGAAAAAAACCCATTGTCTTTAAAAATTGAAATCACACATTCAGAATAGATTACCTTGCCTGTATCACCCTGAAGATCACTGTCTCACCTATCACTAACATAAACGGCAAAGAGAAGACTTGGAGGAAAAAGCCTATCAAGCATATGCAGTTGTGTTAATGCAATGGTAAGCTGCTGGGGAAGACAGACTTCTGGCAACTTTGGAGCCAGACAGCAACCTTCTGAAATCAGAACTATTAAGCAGACCAACCAGCAAAAGTTAAAGCTGTAGAGGAAAAAAAACCCAAAAAATGAACCACAGACACTCAGGAACTTTTCACCACTGCATCCTTACCAGTATTGCTCACCTTTTTCACTTAAACCATGCTCCTCTTAATAGTTTCCTCAGACAACCTTCCACTAGCTACTGCTTTATTTTTATCTCACACTAAGCTACTAAAACTTCACAAATGTACACAAGTAATTCTATATGAACAGTTCTGATTAACAGTTCTGTCTGCAATTTTAAACTCTTTCATTTGATTAAGGCCTTGTAGGTGAGTCAATGAACTTGTCCCCTTTGAGGTAAACACCCTACAACGAATAACACATCACTTGTTACTGCACTGCAAAACTAATACTCTTTCATGTTCAATGCTCAATAATCTTCCATGAGCACAGTTCAAGAGCCAGATATTTACACCTGAACTTCCTTTAAAGATGTTAAAACTGTTCTGGGTCCTTTCAGAAAGCCTGTAAGGAATCTAGGTTTTACATTCCTGAACATTTGTTTATCATATGAAAAAGAGAAAACCACCAAAACAAAAGAAGAGATACTGTCTACTGAACCCTAAAGGCAAATAACTCCTGTAATTCTGTACTGAATTCTGCACTGTAGAAGGGAACAGGCACTTTATTTTCTGGACATAAAACCTAAATACTTAAATTGAGTTCACTCTTTCGAAGTACAAGAGCTCCTAATGAATCACAAGCTTTACTGGATTCCAAAGCTGCATACATTCATCATGCAGTTCTTGAGGAACTGAGTTTAAAATAATTACTTTGGGTTTCCTCTTCGATATATTATACAGATATATATATTTACATCACAACTGTAGCACCAGATATGTCCTATGCTTGTTCCAGTTATACTCACTGATTAATTTTCAAATTAATTTAGGCTATTGCTTATGGACCATGTTTTTTATTTTTTCTAGATTTCTATGCACACTTTTCTGAACAGTGAGAAATACAATACTGGACCTGAATTTTTAATGTACCTATTTTAAGAATAAATTAAGAGATTTCTATGTTTTTATTTCCTGCATATGTAAACCCTGAGAAAAACTAAATGAAGTGTAGACATACTAATTCAGTAATCAGTCCCTCATTCAGATCAGGCTGATGCCAAAAAAAAAAAAAAAAAAAAAAAAAAAAGAGGGAACTGTATTAGAATGAAAACTTGGTTTTTATATGGACCTCCTGTGAGCTCTGCCCTAGTTTGAAGCCTCAGTGTGGGACATTTGAGATGTTTACAGATAGCATGTGTCAAAAGAGATTGTTAATTATTATTTTCTCAATTACTTGGCCCAGGAATGAGAGATTGGAGAAGACTTCTGAGCAGCTTTTGGTCTCTTGAGAATAAGGTGAGGTATGGCAATTTTCAAGGTGCTAGATTCATCTCTCTAGACAACCACATTAAAATAAATGTTCATGAAATTGTAGCAAACTAGATCATTCAGATTTATCACTCACAGGACTGTATGCACTACTGAATTAAGATGTTCTGCAAGAAGAATCCACCAGACAGGAGGAATCATGTAGGCTGTTTGCAAGTAAAGGAGGCAAATGACACAAAGCACCCTGAACTGTTTCACTGTGGAAAATCATGAGTAGTGGGTAACCAGGAATATCTGGTATACTGCAAGCCCCTGCAGCTATCTCCACTGCAGCAATCCCTGCCCACCCAATGGCAACAGAGAAGGAAATATGCAAAAATGAGTGTATGGAACATCATTGAGGTAAACACCAAGAAACTTCTGTGGTGCATGTATCCCTAATTTGGATCTACTCAGTGCACGTATCCCTAAATTTGGATTTACTCGTAAGATATCTACTAGAAATTCTGCCTTTTAAAGGGCAATAGCTAAAACCTACAGGTTTTTTTAGAAATGTTATTAGTCTGCTGACAAAATATTTCATGGTATTTTAATACAGACTGCAATGTATTCAAACTGGAATGTATTAAAAAAAGCATGTCCCTTTGCCAAATTTCTTAAGTGTTCTTATTTCAAACACCTATACTACAATAATATCTGAGTGACAATACTTATCACACATCCTTTCCTGTATGCATAATGAAAACTCTTTTTAAAGCTGACGGAGACTAAGACTTGCTGTATATAAATAAATCAGTTATTGTGCTTGCAATGTTTAAAGTGAGACCCAATGTATTAATATTGCTCCTCTTTCACTAAACAAAGAACAGTTATGTAATTTTTCCATTTATAAATTTTTTTTTAAAAAACTGAAATCTTTAAATGGTGATTCATTTTATTAAAAGATTACATTTTAAGTTATAGTTCAATTGAATGGGTTTGATTAGAAGCAAAATATACTGATACAAGACAAATTTTGCCCTTTTTTTTAGAAACAGTATGAGAAACTTAAATTTCTAATTCTTTCCTCCACATGTTATTTATTGAAGAAAATGAAGTTCGTAGTCAGGAACTCTAAAAAATTCTACAACTGAAAAAGGTCCTGACTCTACATATGCCATATACACCTTTCTTTACACCATAAGGAAAGAAGGTGATTAAGTGATTTGTCACTTTCTGTAACCATTCAGCAGTATTTAGATTTGACTTCATACGTATACCTTACTAAAATACAACTGAAAAACATCTACTGCTGGATGAGTTGAAGTTTCTCTTCACACTACTCATTTTTCTCATACAGCTTCTGTCCTTATTAGATAACCCTATTTTATGAGTTCTGAATATATTAAAATATTTTCAAGACAGAACATTCTAGCCCTACTCCTAAACTGCAAAATGGAGGTTTAACTCTGGAATCACCTTAGTAGAAAGTAAGCCTTTGGTGGCAACAGTGATTTCCTTCATCACATTACCAATCACAAAGGACATTTAAGTCACTCTTATGTGGTCTGGATCAAATAAATAAACACTAGTGCTACACTTCATATGCATTACAACATCTGTTATGATGGAAACATTAGCACTACATGTATTCTAACAATGAAAATAAAATGCTATATAGAAAAATACACTTTAAAATGAAAAGGTTTATTTTCACTGAGAGGTTGTGAATCTATTGAAACTTGGGACAATCAAAGAAAAATAGTTATCTGCAATTGTTAAGCATGGATTGCAACTGGTGTGAATCAGTGTAGAATCACTGAAACCACTGCAGTCTACCAGTGCAGAACACTGCATCTTGCTTCTTACCCAACACCTTGTATTACATTATTAAAGAAGCACCACCTTTTGATGAACATTACTTCAGGCCAGTAAATAGAAAATATATCAATGGTACAAAACCCAGAATCTCTTCTGTCAAATTCTGATTCTAAGTGTTCACAGTCATTCAGGAGATATGAAGTATCTACCATGTATCACATATAACATAAATATTTTCAGTTAAGGTGATCTGCTCTGCTATTGATATCTGATTTCTCCTGGTATAAAATATATGACAAATAAGAGGCTGGTATTCAACACAGTTAATATTTATGGTATTCATGACTGACTTCATATTAGGTCACGAAAAAGTACATAATGCAATACATAAAAATGGATTCTCGATAACTGTATAAAATGATTAAACTGCGATGTAAAAGTATAGCTACTCACAAATCTTCAGCCTCCTCCTGGGTGAAATGCTAACTAGAACACAAAGAAATTTCATAGAAGAGTAACATACTTCAGCAAAATACTGCATCAGAAAGGAAAAACATTTTAGAGATGTAAAAACCATATTTTTTCCTTGGAAAAACATGAAATATATGTAAGGGGCCAAATTACAGGAAACTACTTCCTGGCTGTATTAACCTCTTTAAAGTGTAAGGAAAGCGTTAAATATAACAGAAATTGTAAACAGATAAAAATGCATCTGCTTTGTTATAAAATACGGTGTTTATTTTTAAAGCTAGAAAATAAGTGTAGTGTAGGTTTTGCTTCTTATCATTTATCTATAGCAAGAGAAAGTAGAAAATGCTGACAAAGGATCATCACTACTTTTGGATCCATAAATTAAGAGGACAACAGAAAATCAACAAAAATTTTATGTTATATGGAAAAAAGGAGAAAACAATATTTTTAAAAAATAACCTGGAAAGTGAACATGCTATGTCCATATATATTGACTGCAATATGCTTAATACAGCTATAACAACCAGCTAATTTAAACTATAAAGGCTGCCATTACTTCAAAACAAGTAAATCCATTCCAACTGCACATCAGTTATCGTTGCAGGCTGCAATATGTAAAGAATTTCCCTGAAAAGGGAATGGACGGCATCACCTTAAGAGAACACTGAATTCAAAGTTTTTCACACACTTCAATGTCTCCCATATAGAACTCATTTAAGCATTATGTGTCTGCAAGTTAATGGGCAAATATTATATCTACAGCCTCATATTTAGTAATATGCCTCTTAAAATCATTGGCAGAGGTGTGTCTGTCATACAGTGTTTGAGATAGTGATATGTGATCTTCAGTACTCAGAACCATTAATGATTGAATTTAAAGTAGAACAATTAATTGAGTTATCTAAACTATTTACTATGTATTCTGAGTTATTTCATGAAGAGAACAAGAAACTGCATGCATAGGGAGTTTTCTTAATTGCAGTCTGTTCCAGTTACATTTTTTCTCCTTAAAGGAAGCAGGAAGGCCCTTCACTACTTAAGAAAAAAACTGGAGGTGAATCATTAAACATTTACAGAACCAAGTTTTCAAACTTGGACACAGCTTCTCCATAAGCAAGGACAGATATTCTTAGTGGGAAGCTAAAGGAAATAACATTAGCTTGGACTTCCTTACAGAACTTCTTGCACACTTCTCAGTTTATTCTTTCAGTAGCTTTGTGCTCCTGCATAAGTCATCTCATCGCTTTGAAAAACTCTTAAATAGGAGATACAACTAAAGTGGGAAACATAAACAACCCAAGGAAGTTTTGCTAATCTACACTACATACAACAGCATGTAGTATGAAGCTCCACTAAAAACTCCCATTGGAAGAGCAGAACTCCTCCCTACGTTCCAGCAAGCCAGTAAAAAAAAGTGTTCCAAATAAACTGTTTTCTGACTCCAAGCTAGATAATCACCAAGATCATCAGAAAATAAAAATAACTTTGAGAGATCAAGTTCTATTTTGTCTTCTGAGTTGGCACGTTGCTGCATGCATGTCAAGTCTTGGCTTGGAGGATGCAGCAAGTCTGACAGAATATTTATGGCTTAAGAGAGAAAACAAGGGGGCACTGGGGGAACAGCACAAAAGAGGTGGCTTGAAAAAACTGCTTGAGAACTTGAGCACAAAAAGATGCCAGTTCTGGCTAGCATTATACAAAATTAGGTGCATTTGACTTCCTTTTTGATTAATCTATGATTGTTGGGTCTGACCTTCCATCTCTCCCATATCCCTGTCCTCACTCCAAACCTCACACACTTAGGTCTTCCCTCCAAACTTATTTGAACATAACACAAAAAATTCTGCTAGCCTGGACAAGGAACAGAATAAAACAAAAACCACAAACCCAAATCAAAACCAGAAAAGATGCAGAATGGAACAAAGTAAACCACACAAAGACAGCTGTTTCTTTATAATTCGGGCTGAAACAAACTTTCCACTAACTTCACCAACACAAATTAACATTTCCTTTTAAATTTTTTACTCACTGTAATCTGACAGACAATTCTTTGGAAGACAGTGAGGGTTTCAGAAGAGATGAACTAATTACATGAACATTTGTTTTCTTGTAAACATTCAGTGAAGATTTGTAACAACGTAAGAGTTAATGAGCTGTCTTTTGCCCTCCTTTGTCAAAAAACATACTCAGCTATTTTATGAAACCAGAAAACTCCACCTGAATAAACAGGAAAAGAAATAATTGGAATTTTCTAGGATGCCCATGGGTTGCCTTCTAGACTCTGATCTCTGAGAAAGACCAGCCATTTCCATTCCTCCAGATCCTCCTGTCCAAAAGATTAAGGATAACCCATTCAGGAATGTACTCCCCAAGAACTTTCAGGCATAAAGCTCAAGCACATTATATAAGATTGTGAAGGGAAGAATTTTTTTTCCCCAAAATGTGGTGGCCACATAAATTATGATTCACAGGGTTCTTCAAAGGGTAGGCATACTATGGCTCACACTATACTGCCTCATCAGACCCACAAAGAACCATGTAATTCCCATCCAGGCCCAGAAGAAAGCCTCTAAAGGACAAATTGTAATCACACGTGAACTGAACAAAAATGAAAGGTAAAACAAATCACAGTATAACCATGAAATACTAGGAACCTTCAAGAAGGCAGGCAAGCAGGAAGACATCTGAGTCAGATGGATAAATGGGACTGTTCTGGGAATTACAAGGTAAGTCTCAAATTTTTCTCATGATCAATGAGGTTTGTTAAAGACAATTTCTAAATTCAGACAAAGGTGCTTTGATACATGAAAACACATGAAGCTTTTTAAAATACTGATTTTTTTCTGCTATCTACAAATTATCTAAAGGAAGTATCTAGGGTGTAAGATTTTTTTTTTTTCTGAACAAGAGAACTTGGGAATACTAATCCCTTCTTTTATGCATGTTAAAACTATGCATAAAAGAGGTATTAAAAATTTTCTCCAAAAAGGGTGATGATGAAATATGATACAATGGAGCTATTGCCCCAAGTAAGGGCAGCAAACACAGATATCTTTATCACATCAAGATTCTGAAATAAGACCAATTATCTGAAAAAAAGTTTGCTTATCTGATCCTACAGCAGATCACTCCAGAGAATCTAAGCACAAAAAAGGAGATTATCTAAATGTTCTAACCAAGCAGTTATCAAAAGTGCCAAACAGACCCATTTCCTCAGGCCTGTCATGTTACAGAAGTATTACTGATCCAATGCAAGTCCTCAAAAACAAAACTAAATCCAAGTATTAGTACTCAGGTACGTGTACAGCACAGCTATAAAAACATATTCAGCACCATGTTGCCATTTTGTAAGTGTTGCTACAGAATTAGCTCACTTTCAGGAAAAAATGTATAGATTTTGAATTATACTAGTGATGTTAATTTTTTCAAATATAAGGGAATAATGGTCCATTTATGTGCCATCCTGACCAATGTTCTGTTTACTGAGAAAGCAATACCAAAACCAGTAATAATCGAAGCTGTTTCCCTATTTATGGCTTTTCTGTAAGTACTCAAACTTAATTGAAGCTCAGCAAAAAGTGTGTGCATATGTATCGAAGTTACATAAATGGGACAGGATTCAGTAGCATAAATATTGCTGCTTTTGGTTTTCTGCACTACATTTCTTGGCTGAACATGCTCTGCTGTTGAAACTGAAAATGTTTGCTTTTTCTTAACTATCAAATTTAGATTCCCCAGAAAATGTGGTTTTTTTCTGCTCCAAGCAATGACCATTTAAAGCACTGTTTTATTAATTATCTTCAAAATTTGATTCAAATGTTCCCCCCTATTTTCACATTCGTGATAAAAATAGAATGGCTTTGCACTTGGAAATACATAGCCATTTCAGTAGTTATATTCAGTAACTGAAAATAAGTTATATCAAAGTGAAAAAACAGATCACAAAGAATATCACTCCTTTGGTGTTTGTTGCATTGTATCACAATTTCAGAAACACAGAAAAACTGCTATGCGACTTAGTGCTTATCACAGCTCCTTAAATGTCAGTAGCACACATCAGTCTTTCTGAACAGTAAAAAATTAGGCAATCCTATGAAGACTTTCTTTTTACACTTCCAGTTATTTGTTACTTGCTATTCCTGCTGAAGGCAGTCACTAAACCTATGAAGTTATATGTAACGGCACCAAGAGAAGCTTACACAGCATATTAGGTATGATCTAAACAGCTTCTGAACACTGGAAAACTACAATTTTTACAATCCTGAAATCAACAGTGAGATTTAATTTTCTGAAGCATCAGTGGAAGAATAAAACCAGGTATAAGTTAATAATTAAAATTAAAGCCCCATATGGAAGTGCAGAAGTGCTAAACTGAATCAAAACTAAGCTAAACTGGTTTTGAAGGGAAGAAAGGGGCTATGGGTAGGGAAGAAAATCTAAAGCAATTGACTAATTTTGGTAATTCAGCATATGAAATGGGACCAAGGAACCTGTTAGAACAACACAGTTTGGAATCATCTAATTCTGACAGCAGATGCAGAATTATTTTCTTAAGAGAATCCTTCCTTACTGTGGAAGTATATCTTTAGCCAGCAATAGAAAAATGACAGAAATGTCTTGATTCCAAAACTATGTACAGACTAACTTTTAAAGTCTCTGGAAACACATGAAGTCAGCTGTCAGCAACAAATATGCAATAGTGACACCTTGACAGGTTGAAAGCAGAACATCAGAAGTGTTGCAGAAGAACTAGGAGAACCTGGCTGCAGAAACAAAACAAACAAAACCACAAACAAAACATGCCCAACCCTCTCTCCCAAAACCCAAACAAAAAACCTCACCAAAAAATCCACCAAAATAAAGGGAATAAAAAACCAAATAAAAAGCTATCAACCAGCGCCCCCCCCTGCTCCAAAACCCACACCACAATTAAACCAAACAAATAAATAAATTTTGAACCGAAGCTGAGAACTATATTCTGTACGTGGTATTAACTTTTTTACTATCATTTTGAGAAGATTATCAGTAATAAATGGCAGGATCATATGTCACTATACAATTAATAACCACATTTTTGCAATCTCTAGTTTTCTCCTGTATGATTCCTTCCCTTCCGTTCTTTTACATTATTTTCCATTGTTCCAAGTATTTCCTTCAAAGATCTTGCAAGGTGCTGCCCTAACAGTTTCTTAGATCCCATACCACCTATAAACACTCCAGCTTCCCAAAGTGTGTCCTGGGGACAGGACATGGGGACAACTTCTAGTGACATGGGTGTACAAAGTTACAGTACTGTACAGTAAAAGCCAAAAAAATTCTATGAGATTTCTAATTATACCCTTTATTCTCTTTCTGTTCTAAAGCAGCATTTCAAAACAGAGCAATATACACTGCACTTACTTTCGTAGGACTTTGAACTGAAGGAGTTAGTTTGGTGCATACAACTACAGCTGAATTGTGCAGCAGTTATCAAATTTTGAACTTTCCTCCCAAACGTTATGCTCTTATTAACATGAACCAATGGGGTTTTTTCCCCCCTCTTACTTCCTCAACATTTACTATTAAGTTCCTAAGCACTACTACAAATAATGGATACCCTAACATATGAAGATTTTGATATGAAATTTTCCTGTGTTAAAAGCCAGCACTGCTTTCTACATCAACTAGAATCTGGTTCTAACTTTATTATTGTCTTTCTTATACAAATGGTGCTGAACACTTTCTGTAAGCTTCTAATTGATATAATCCAGGATGTTAGATTTTTTTTTATTTAATAGCAAAACAAGTGAACATAAAGTTATTTTAGCACAGATAATTCATCCAATCTGTTCCAAAATTACTTTAATTAAAAAAAAAAAGGAGCACTGAAAAAAATTTCCCAAAAAATGTTTCTCAGAAGATACATAATCATTGTCATAGAGCTTAAAACCAGTTTTTCAAATTGCTTATAACTTTGTCTGAAAGAACTGCAGTATGACATTCTCTTTTAAAAATGCACTTGAATGTCTGTACTAACAAAGCCAAACATCATAAAACTAAGAGCAAAACAGTTAGCAAACTATTAATCAGTTAGCAAAACAAGATAATCAAAGGACTGACCAGTTCTCCAGATCCACTGAGACAAAGCTTGCCCTAGCGGAAGATTACATGACAAGCCCTCTCATTACAAACACAGCTATGTTACTATAGCCTAAAGACTGCCTGGTCACCTGTATGGAACATTTTCTGACCTCTGCCTGTTTGCCATGACTCACATTGTTTTCAAGCTAAGAGGTAAAAAGCAAAACTAAAGCAGTGAAGCCCTTCAGTGCTGTGTCACACCTGATGCAAACACAGCTCACTGCCTTCTCCTCTTTAGGGCCTCTCACATCAGCATCACAAACACCAGAGCCCAGATTCAAAATACTGTTTCTGATTTCTATATGGTTCCCCACTTCTCACTGAAATGAGAAGAACCTGGTGTTTAAAGGTGTGAGTCTAAAACACAGCACATGCAGAGCTTACAGAAAGGCAGATGGGAGTTTATGAACTAAGGAGGTAACTGATAAAAGCATCTGCCTACTGTGTTTATGTGAGGAAAAGTATCAAGAAGCAAAGCAGTTTCATTGACACAGGCAGACACAGCTGCATTGACTTGTTCAATTCTAGAAGTAATTCAATCAGAGGAACAGTGAAATGGCCCCCTGCCCCCATCCCCTGAATGTATCTCACGATTTATATAAATGCTCAGGTAGCAAGGTGAAAATCCGCCTGCTTTGTAACAACTATCAGCCACTTTCCTAATTCCCTTGATATGCTTGTTTTGTTTCAGTTTTCGAGCCAATTTCATTAATAACTTAAGCTCTAAGTAAAGTATTACCACTTTGCTTGCCTTCTCCTTTTGTATTTACAGAGTTAACAAGCATGACTCACATGCATATTAAAACAGTGCTCTCTTCCTGAGTTACTGGCCAGAAAGCTAAATTGCTTGTGCTGTTGTTCATAACTTCAACATCATAACTTTAATAACAGAAGGTATTAACAAGTTTACTATCACCCTCATCATTATTTTGTCAGAATTAGCGACACAATTAAAACACTATGCTAATTTTATTCTATTGCAAGTCCTCAAGGGAAGTTATAAAATGCAGAAATCTTGTTTGTCTAGACTTGAGTTCCTAAGGAGGAAAACCTAAAATGCAGCCTGAGACAGTTATCAAGGGAAACATACACACACTTTCATTAATAAAGGCTCCTGTTCTTTCTGTCTTGAGCAGGAGTCACAATACCATCAATCAATCAATTGTAATCAATTTAATGCAAAGGGGAGCTCCAGAAATCCCAGTCTAGTACCTTTAAGATATGTAGCAAATAATAAAAGAATGCTACCTTCCCTTCCCCAGCAGATATTCAGTGCATCTTACCAAGACTTTAAAACAAAAAGTATTGCAAATTGTGGATTTGTATTTGTTTGTTTGATATGGTTTTTTGGTTTTGTTTTTTTTTCTTTAATAATCATTATTTTGTTTAATTCTGGTACATGACGTTTAGTCTCCTTAGTTAGTGGAACAGGAGTGAAAAGTCTCCAATTGAGAGTCAAATGAACCAACAGATGAATGACTATGACATGGTTTTTATATAAACTACCAAAAAATTAGTGACTTCACGAGGTAACTAGCAAATTCCTCCCATTTACTTCAGCTACTGCCTCAGATGCAACAGCAGAAAAAATACCTCAAACGCAACAACATACTGAAATGAAAAAGTTTACTCATCATTATAGTATTTACTTTCATCAAGGTTTACAATAAGTATTTGTTCCACAGTTAGGAGAGGGAAAAGTAATGAACAAAGCAGATTAAAAAGAACACAGTTAACTAGACAGTGACTCATCAACAATACAAGTAACTGCATTAAGTAACATCATCTATTCCTAGTTTGCTTGCTGTCAAGCATCCAAACCCAAACCCAAGGAGCTGAGTGTTGCTCCTGAGCAATGTATTTCTGGAGAAGGATTGCCATGAAGAGTTGCCGTCTCTACAGACTGAAAGAAAATCCCTGCATCCCATTAGTAAGCACCTTCTTTTTTTTTTTTTCTTAGACCCTTAATTAAAAAGGAAACAGTATTTCAGCAGTTAGATCTTCAGAAGAGTTCTAAAATTAATTAGGTCAGGCGGTACGATTTGAGGTGTAATATTTTTCACCACCCCCACAGACAGCAGAACTAAGCGGAAAGAGTGACTAAGGTAGCACAAGGACCTTGCCATAGATTTATATGATTAAGGAAAAAAAAATTGTTAAATATATCAAGTTAAATAAATAAATAAATAAATAATATCACAGAATATTCCCCTGAGAAAAACAATAGTAACTGAATTTCAGTTACTTACTATTGCAACCTTTCTATGGATGTTTTCCCCGTATTTTTGATTTCAGTAAGGTAGTCAGTAATATTAACATTGATTTGTCAGGGTCTTAACAAAGAAAAGCTTCAGAAAAAAGGAAAGCTGTATCTTAGAAAAACTGAGTTCATGCTGCTCAGCAAATGACCAAATGACTTACTGAAGCACAATCTAAAGCTTAATTTTAACTGGGTCCTATATAATAAATACAAAGCACAGAAATAAATCTGCGATTTTCTTGAACAGATACTTTATTACTGGCAGCACTCTGTGTAGCACATACTGTAACTTAGCCTTTATACCAAACATAGAAAAGATGCAGTAGTAGTTCCCCAAGAAAAAATCTGTTAAGTCCCATACTTGGGGAAAGGAAGCAGTCAGCTAGAGACTTGCCTTTTGACACTTCAAATATACTGAGCCAAATTATGAAACCTTTGTTCATACTTATGAAGCCCTTCATGAATAATCTGCTATTAGTCTGAGCAAGTACTTATCAACATGATTAAGAGGAAAACCACTGGATTCATCACAATTAACGGCAAGTAAAAAGTACCCTTGGGTAAGATAAAGAAAAATACTTAAGGGCCAGATCTAGTGCAATTTTTACTAAAACATGTAAAGATTTATTTGAATATTTAATGTATTTTTTTCCAAAAAGTTTTTACATTAAGTTTTTTACATTCCACTAGACTTGTGAAATGTGCCTGAATGATACATGACATCAAGAGGGAATGCCTTGTAGAATGAATAAATGGAAAGAACACATTTTTGGTTATAATTTCAGCTACATCCTTTGTCTTCATTACTTTGCTGAGGAAATTTTGTAGGAAAGCTTTTTACCACCTCTGTGTAATCTGAAATGCGGGTACTGTGGCTCCCAAATAGAAGCTTAAATACTGATTAACTACCAGGAATATCTCCTCCTACTGATAATCTGTGTAAAATCAGAGGCAAATAGGTTTCCATGAGAAAAAGAGCTCTGGGGTAAACTACACATTTCCTGCTAACTGCATGTGAAACACATGGCATTGGTTCAGGCTGCTGGTCTGCAGTGGTAGCAGGGTGCTGGCTAAATAATGAGAAAATAACTGTAGATCAAAGATGCAAAACTTGGTGTTTCTTGAGCCAAGTTTTTTACTGGAAGGAGCTTGGTTTGCATGCCTTGTGCACCTCACTGTCAGTACAAGCAATTTAGCTGCCCTATGGACTACAGATGATGACTGTTCAAATGCACTATCTGTACGGCAATCACATGCCCCACTAACTGTGAACTCACACTGACAAGACCTGGAGGAGGAAAACACTGCTTAGCTGAGTCAGACTCTAGAGTCTGAGGCTGGCAGTACAATTAAGAAATATCTTTCAGAAATCTCAATTGTGCTTTCACTATTCATCTACTATGCAGAAATCACTTCTGTTAACAGCATTTGACTAGAAGAGCTGGAATAGGAGGAAAATGATGCTTTGCCTTCCTTCTTGTTATGTCTGACTTCTACTCAGTTGTAAATACCTGTCCTTCTGTTTTCATATAATTTAAACAGTGATAGTGGGAAGGTCAAAAAGCAAGTACGTAGATTAAAAAGATCTGAGATGGTAATGCAAGGAAAAAAACAGGGTGGTGACAGAAAGAATTAGCACTTATTTACTACAAATTGACTACAACCAATCCTGCAATTTCCAAAATTAAGATTAATTTGTTACAACTTCTCAGAGCAGAAGACATATTTACCAGCCCTAAAAAAAAAAATTAAAGGGAGTCAGTGAAAGCAGAATTAGCAGCTTAAATTGTGTTTAAGCTTCCTTGCGTCTAGAAACTGCTAGTATAATTAGCAGCCTATTAAAAAATGCTCTAAAACTGTGCCAGACATATTTTAACAAGGAGTAGATTTTGGTTTTAACTGTTTAAAAAAACTGATGCCCAAAGAGGCAGCATTATTTTTGTCACATTAAGAGAAATTTACTGGATTTCACCTTAAACTGTATTTGTTGAAGCTAGATTCTCTTTTTCCTGCTTGTTACATAGCTAATGCTAAAATAAAAGAAGTTTTGAAGGCCATTTCTTTATAACTTTCCTTACTTTCATGTTAAATGGTGGTTAAATCACTGCTGTTTCAGAACCACAATACAGAATTTGACTTCTTAAAAGTAACTGTCCCACCATTAAAGAAAATGAACATACAAGAGCAGAACAAAACTCCTGACAATGTATAAAATTCACATTCAGAAACCAGTGAAGGGAGAAAAATTTCTTGAAAGGCAACAGTTCACACTTTTAATCTCAAAATAAAGATGAACACATACTTTTTTTTTACCAGAAACAATACATTCCATCTTGATTTTGCTGGTAAGCGAATAGTATCAACCTCTGTAAATCTTCAACAAACAGATCAGCAAGAAATGAAACCTGGTAGCAAAACTTCAATGTCTTACTTCAGGTCAATCACTTAATTTAGCTTGGGTAAGTAATCTGTTTCTTGTTTTAATCAGTGGAAGGCATGTTCAATTAGCTGCATGATCTTATAAACCAGTATAAACATTATTAAACGTTACCTCCAACATGATCTGGTCTGGACTTAGTTACATTTTCTAGAATGTTTTATTGTTGAATGTGAGGTCTGAGGTCAAACCCAGAAAATCAGCCAAGCAATAGTATATTAAGGTGGGGGAGGGGAGGAAGGGGAGGAGATTTGAAAGAGAGTTAAGCATCAGATAGTGATAAATCATCTTTATACCCCCCTGACAGTTGATGCTTTTAGCTTCAGGCACCACTCCAAGTTAAGCTAGAACATCCTCCATGCTGACCTAACTTTCAGCAGCAGCCAGTGGATCTGGCAGACACTGCTCTGCTTTCTCTACTTCACCAAAGCCCATGGTAGTCAAATCACATCTCTATACATTAATACTGCAGGGGAATGGAGGTAAGTGTGGGCATTCACACAGGATGAGGTTAGGCACAAACAACATGTATCCAAAACCACTGCAGTCCATTTTCTGAACCAGCTCTCAAGACTGTAGATCATGTACTTCTGTATGCATGTGCAGCTGCTCAAGGCACTGAGCCACAAATGTGAATCCAGCATTCAGTTCCACAGTCATACAGGTTTTGAAGCAACACCAAACTAGCAATGACTAATACTTTGGTAAAATGATATCATAAAGGAAGAAACAGTTTTGTTTCATTCAGAGGTCAGAAAAGGGAAGAAAAAACAGGCAATTGCCATATTCAAGTATGTTTAGTTTGCTTCAAGTTTCCTATCTTTGAATTAACATGAATGTTAATTTAAATGTTGTGGGATACCACCCAACATCCACATTTAGGCTCTTAGCTATGCTGCTTGAGGTAAAACTCATTTTCAGGGCCATATAAGCCAGTGAAAATGACAGGCCTGAAGAAAGGATCCCTACATCCTACTGCAGCTCACCAGGCGTGTGAGAGAACTTAGCTCAGAGACTCTGTAGTTCATGGTGACCCAAGGCAGCACATGCTGACCATGCTACTGCTGCTCTCCATTTATGAATCTGTGTTGCAAACTGGATGGGTTCATCCTGGGACTGCACAGGACAAGACTGCTACTGCAAATACGGCAAAGGGCAGGGAGTCTGGGGCACTGGACAGAATTGCAGTTAATGATACTGGAAAGGAGGGAAGAAAGCTCTGCCTTTGAAGAGCCTCCCCACAACAGCTCTGAACACTTTTCCAGCACTGGTCTCCATTTTAAGGTCGAGTGATTGGTATTTTAGATATAACCACTGGTTTCTATTGAGTAAAGGCTTCACATAGCAAGATGCTGTAAGACAAAAGATATGAGAGACTAACACTCAGAAGGGCAAGATAACCATGGAACAGAAGAATTATTTTAAGAGACACGAGCCTTTTCCTTATTTATATAATTGGTTGTGCTGAGGGAAAGAAAAAAAAAATCTATGAAGTGCAGAGAACAATACTTAGCTCACTTACTGATTTTATTTATAAATGGTAACTGTGACGGCACCTGTAATATACCGTAACAATGTGGCAATTTATCTTTGTTTCTGTCATTAGATTCATCTGTTGCTGTAGTGAAGCATAATTAGGAGACGGACATGAAAACATGTCTGAATTTTGCATGCAGTAGGGTTCTTGTTAACTGTATTTTTATTGAACCTTTCAAAATATCTATGAACTCCAATTTCTAAGACAAAATTACTTCCTAGTGAAAGCAAGGATACCTTTATGCTCTTTGTAAGGATAAGATAGTTACCGTCTCTTCTTTTCTTGTACTGTACAGAAGGGATATTAGGTATTTTGTGCAATGTCTGCCAATTGCAAACCCAAAATTATGCCATTGTTTTCTGTTTGATTCCTCAGCCACCTGGAAATAACTTATTTTTAACAAGAACTGTAGTAAAATTCCCTGGAACTCTGCAGTTGGTATAAATCTTTATCTGCAAAGCAGGTGCTGGAAAATGCCACTATCAGGAATCGCATGTTTCACAATCATCTCAACCATTTTTTTCCAACTGTATAAAGCTGTGTTAAATACTGATTCACATGATTACTTCCATTACCCTTGCTGCTAGAGAAAACTAAGACTGTCCTGAGAAAGTCACTGAATTCTAAGAAGTCTGAAAGCTCAAAAGAAGTATGGGAACCAGGCACAAAGCACAGCAGTGTAAGAGTTCTCATTTAGTAACTTCTGTCATGTTCTTCTGCCAAATACAATTACACAAAATCTGAGAACACTCAAAGTGAAAGGGAAAAAAAAAATCCCACAAACCTTAAGACAAGGAGACAAATCTAATTGCCAAATCTAAATAATAAAAAAAAAAAGCTGTCTAAGGAAATACCTTACTTGATACCCTGTTGAGAAAGAACTGTGTCGTGTTCAAAGATTAATGACTTAACGAGACCGTCTGAACACTGGAAAAGCATTACTAAACAAACTCTTCAAGGACTAATCCTTTCTATACAAAGTAACATCTTGGTAACTCAGCCTACATATCAACTACATTGCTCCCTTCACCCATGTCTCTACCAACCCCTCTTACCAAGGTATATTTATTTAAATTTCCTCTCATTGTAGTAACTTCATATGAGAAGTCTAATTTTCATCCAAAGATGAAGGAATTCATAAAATCCAATTCTTGTGTAGTTTAGACTAGTAATGAAGGACGCAATGAAAAATTGCATTAAAATCTAGGAAAGCCAGAATTTTATTGCATTTCATGTTGGCAAGGATTCTGTCTGTTTCAGTACAACCAGACATTTAAAACACCTGCCTGGGATGCATTCATAGAAGGTGCTTTCTACTGCATATCCTAGCCAGTAAATGATAGATCAAAAAAGACCTGCTGGATCACAGAAATCCATCCAAGTGTGCCTTAAGAAAGTAACTCTGAACAGCACTGACTTCAAAGAAGAAAAGCTAAAAACATTACTGTTGCAGGTTCCTTATTTGTCAGATAGGCAAAACACTACCCACATTGCTGATTCATATGGTATGATCAGACAGCAGTGCGCAGGAAGCTCTACAGGAAGACCACAAAAGCTGACAAGTGTCCAAAAAGGAACAGATAGGCAAAAACATACCAGTAAGAACATACACACCCCACTGGAATCAGAAAACGACAAAGCTAATAGTGACCAAGCTACAGCTCCTACCAATCATTAAGCCTCAAAAATCTATCTCTCGAAAAGGTACACTTATTTTCTGAAAAAAATGAGATGAGGAAAATTTGAGTATTTTTTTACAGCAGGGAGTTGCTATTTATAACATTTTGCAATGCAGTGAATGAGTACTCCAGTATAGCAACCGCAGCCAGTGCAAGTCATTGTTTATCACACAAGAAGGACATGAGTTACAAGGCTTTACTGTCATGCTCTTCTCTGATTAGGATGGTTTTGGCTATAAAAACTTTCCCAGAAAAATAACTTTTTTTTTAAAAAAAACCAAATTTTCATAATTTCTTATCCCTGTCAGAAGTAACTAGAATATCCCAGAGGTGAAATAAAAAACTTCCAAGACTCAGCTTGGAAAAATGCTGACTGGTGTCTAGAATTTTTTAATAGAACAGGATCTTCAAGCAGTAAATGAACTATACACAACACAGTATCATTACAAAAATTCTGAAAGAGCTTCTAAAAATTAACAAGCATGCAAGAATAGACACATTCCCTCTAAATCACAAAAGGGTCCTTAGAACCTTCCTCACCATACTTTAAATACCACCTGCATGGTCTGTGTTCTCTCAGGAATGCTTCGTTTATCTCAGTGTACAGGCTCCTCTGCAGCCTCTGAGCAGTGTGCATTCATGTATTCCTCAATCTTTCCGTACACAGTCTTAAACATCTTCCCTTATGAGCAATTTGAATCATACACAAGTAATTCCAACTTTCTTTAATAAAAATCCATTTCATACTGCATACATAGCAGCAGATACATGTATGATACATATTTTCCTGTCTTTTAGTGATGTCTGGATACAATACCAACAGGTCCTCCATGGGTCATTACCGAAGTGCCACTTCCTTTTGCCTATTTCTTCCCCAAATTCCTACTGCACAGCTAAATTAAAATATCAATAAACTGTTTCTGAAAAGTGCCACCACATTTCATTTTCTCCTGTGCTCTTTTATTTGTAGACTACTGTACATCAGAATTTACAATATCTGATATGTTTTTGCATTGTTTTCAATGGCTTCATTTCCAGTCCTTCATCACTACTCTTTCAACTTTTCAAAGGTCCAGGCAGTATTTAAGAGTGACAGAGAAAGTAAAATAAATAAAAAGCAAAAAAAATAACTAAATAAAATTCATAAAGTACTAAGGTTGTATTTCAGCTTTAAAAAGAAATCCCTTTTCAATCCAGACTTTGAATAAAAGCAGCTTTAAAAAAAAAAAGCATAGGGCCAAAGGAATAATAAAAACGTACATTAAAAAGGTTTCAAAAATATTCTGTGCCAGAAATCAGTTTTACCATTCCTTGGGTTGATGACTGAAGGTAAAACCAATTAGTACACTGTATCTACAAAAGATACAGCTTAGAAGATTAACAACTAAACAGCCAAATTTCAACTCTGGCTAGCAGGTCATATTAAGAAAAATGGTAAGTCATCATCAGAAACAACCTTAACTACTACTTTAATTGTAACAGCTTTTCCACAGTATCATCTCAGAAACTCATATGTACAACAGGACTAATGAAGAGACAAGTGCAAGTTAGAGAAATGTTAGGAAGCAGCTCTTCACAGTTACCAACCCTACAACCCAATATTCAGGTTTTTTTGTCATGTTCAAAAAACTGTTCACAGAAGTGACTTGCTCATAGTAAATTACTTTCTTACCGACCCAGTAACTTAGGTCCACCATAGCAATCTAAACATTACATAATCTAAAGGGAAGAACTCTACACTTTCTTGACAAAGATGAAGCACATAACCATAGCCTTGTGATTGTCTGTTTGTTATGTAACTGTTAGGAAAAAATTAAAATGTAACATGACTAATGTCATGCTTTGATTTTCCTCTGCCAACCTACTCTTCCAGAAGCAAAACCCTGGATCCTTGCCTCATTACTCACCTGTATGCAACCACCCAAAGTGAACACAAGGTCTACGAATGGGGCTACAGGGGCCCATAGCCTGAAATAGGTAGGCATGTGATTGGACTGATGAAGTGCAAGTATGTAATCACCTCTTCATGGGCAGACTTTAAGCCTAATTTAACCAGGGAGAAGAAAAGAGCAAAATAATCTCTCAGAAAAAGCAGAGGTCAACGGAATGATGTGAATACCTCTACTGGGCGATACATCAAACAATACAAAACAATTATACTTCAGAAACAAAAAAAGGGGGTTGGAGGGAGCAAGGAGGGAAGGATGGGTGGTGCTTTGGTTTTTTTGTGGATTTTTTTAACTACTCTTGTCAAGCCAAGGCTGAATTTTATTGTAAGACAAAACCTGCTTGCATCTCAGACATTGTAATTTTTACCATATATGAAGAGCACACTGAACAAGGGACTGACAAAATCTGGAGAAAAATATTGTCTATTTAATCTGAAGAGCTATTAATTAAACGCAATAAACCTCATTTCAAGCATCTTGCGTGTTACTAGGAATTACAATGAAGAAACAAATAACTTTTAGTGATTCTGCATAGTAAAACTAGAACACAACAGGATCTGAATTCCCAAAAAAAAAAGGAGAAGGAAATATTTTCATAAATTTTCAAAGGAAAATATGACCAAAATACTTCAACCTGAAATTAATTTAGAAATAAGTATTAGACAAGCTTAGCCTATCTCCTGTAGAAATGAACTAAGTAATTAGGAAACTATTACTTTTAAATACTTTGTTCTTGAAAATATCTATATATAATTATGTTTATCCATTATTTTTGTAAAACTGTATTGTATAAATACTTATTCTTTAATAAGAATTATTAAATAGTGTTAATCAGGAAGAAAATCAGAACCATTCCAAGAGTACACAATCTCACTACCTTAAAACATATGCCGAACTCCTATTACACACAGAAGTTGCAAATTTCACATATTCACTGCAAGAGAACACCCTCATGTGAACATTTCCTTTCAGACACATAATATGCTCTGCAAGCAAAATAATTAAATGACAAACATATCTAAACTAAAATAGTCAGAAAGGAAGGAATAAAAATGTTAGAAGCGTGCTTTGCATTTATGGCCCTTTTTCCAGTGTGTAAGTGATCACAAAATCTACAAGAATCTGCCAGCATTATTATCACCATTAGTTGTCCACTCTAGCAGGAACTCTAAAACAACAGAAATGTAAAGATAAAACATGGCCATCATTTTTGTATATAACTTACTACATCTCATTAGCAAAAGGCAGTTAATCACTTAAAATGTTGTATTTAGAAGAGCTTAATGTAAAATGAAATATTAAAAAAGGAAGGAAAAAATCTTTTTGCTCTGCAAAGAGTAGCTAAAATTCAGTTTCAAATTTATTTTGAACTGCAAGCTGACGATTTCCTCATTTCGTATCAGTAAAATTAACTGCTATTTTACTAGAGAAAGGAAGAGTTTTCATTTACCTGTTTATTTTAAATAAAGTATTCGAAACTCTTCATGGGAGCATTCAACCCTGTTTCTCCAGCTTACTTCTCATATACCATCATACTCCCCACACATTTGGAAAAACAGCTAGAACTTGAGTTTCTGTTGCAATGAAGTATGAAACACTTAAGCAAAACATAACATGATGAAACAAGTAATTTAGTACTCCATTTGAGCAATAAGGATAAATTCAAGAGACCTCTGCTCTAAACAGAGAGCAAGCAAATGAGTGACTGGGAGAACAGAATGTCAACCACTACATATATAGGGGGGCTTTCTATTTGTTTTAATTCTACTCAAATATAAAGAAGGAAAACAGCAGAAAATAGGACAAAATGGTAGGCCACAGGTAAGTACATAAAGATGTGCTGAGGTCAAATAAATACATGTAAGACTGAGGAGGTGCCAGAAAGAAAGGCTTGGAATCAGAAGAGCAAATGACTGACAAGAGACTGATAAAAAGATGAGTAAGACAGCTGAGGAGAGGCTGCTATCCATTTAGGATTGTCCCAGTCCTCACAAAGGACTCTTTACGAAGCACTCAGAAGAAACTGCTCGTGACCTTACTGGAATCCCTAAAGCTCACAGATCAGTGTCCCCATGGGAGGAAACAAAGCTATCAGAGGGATGGGTTTTCCCTCATATTACAGCTTCTGGAAAAAGAAAGCAAGCTATCCTCAGTACCTCTGAATACATGTAGTTAAAGGACCGTATTTCAAATCGTCTATACACTCTCACATGTTATCTGACTGCAGTTACCTATTTCTTGCTGAAATAATGCCTACTGAGCTTCCTGGTATTAGAAGTATTTAACCCTTCTGCAAGACTTGCTATTTACTGGGTAATTTTACTTTGATATTGAGTGCTTGGAGAAACACCTCAGAGAACTTAAATACTAACCAAGCACTACAGATTGTTAAATACTAACCAAGAACCATACAGGTTTCTCCATCTGCTTTAAGAGCCATTTGATTATGGCCACTCTAAAGTGGTAAGCATTTTATGTCACTGTCCCAAGAATTTAATTCTTGCTTTTTTTGTTAAACAAAACAACCCTCCAGACTGAAAGACTTACCCTCCTGGTTTGCACACTACTGCCCTAGATTCAATCCTTTGCACTGTTTTGGGTGAGGTGTCTGCGGTAGGCCCTTTTCTCCAAACTGTTTGTTCAACATCATATTTCACCAAGAGAGCCAAACCACTTAACACCCCTAACTGTTAAACCAAGACAAAAACTTACGCAATCCGATTCCATTCCTGCTCCTATTGTCCCATTTCTGCCTGTAATTTTATTAGCCTTCTCCAGTGGATCTGTCTGACAGAACAAACCAAGCTAACAAAGCAATTATGGATCTGAAGACAATGCCAGTAAGATTTTGAACTTTGAAAGCATTTCCGATATCTGCTCATTTTGACTGCAAAACATTTCCCAAGAGAAACAGGCACAAATACAGACAAAAATTAATCAGAAAACATTCATAGAAACTTAACGGCAAATGTCTACCACTAAGTTTTCTGTTTCCAGCTTCTTGAAAAACTTTCCTGTAGCCTGTTCTTAAAGGCTACAGTTACTCACATTACCTTTATTGTTATGAATATTTAAGAAGTCTCAAAGGAAATGATAGGAATGGGATTCAAGTAGTTTCCTGCCTGTTAATCATCGTGGAGTGACACCTTCCTGATACTGTCTGCTGGAAGAGAGTGGCAACTTGTCTTTTGGAAGTTACACTAAAATGGAATAGTATAGGACAACAGCGGCATTTGGTGCTTAGTACAGTAGTAGATTCATTTGTCTAAAAAGACAAACTGCAAAAAAGCATAAGCCTGCACTTTGTTTTTTAAAAACTATGCATTTCAATACCTGTGGTTGCATAAGAAAGTTTGTATAAACAAAATTTCACAAAAGACAGGCAGTTTTCAGAATTGTTTCTGAACATTTCTTTAAAAACTAACACTTTCCCTCATTTCATTAAATACTTATTACCCTAAAATTCAAAAGTCATACAACAACTTCACAACTTCTAGTAAAAGAAATAATGGAAGCACAGTAAAATTTACCTAAAAGGAAACTGAAAAAGTCGTTAAGCAACCATTTCCTACGACAGAGAAATTGCTAAGAGATCACGCTCACCCATTATATTGAACATCAGAAGAGCTCACATTCTGAAGTTTAAACACAAAAAATTAAATGTCTTTCATCATATAATTCTCTACCATCAGTTCTGAGATATTAGCTTCTAAACACAGTTACATTTCTCAGTTGGCTTTCACTACTCTGATAATGAATCCTTCAAAACAGTCTAGGTTATTATAACATAGGAAAATGCATCTCACTCTCTGCCTCTTTAGTTACATTGGTGACTATGAAGCCAAACACAATCCCACAGGAACTGACTCGCCAAATTTAGATTTTGCCTCCTGCTATGTTGGTTATACTAAAATAACCCATTGTAAATGTTTTGATGTTGTACACCACACAAAGAATACAGCTGCCTACTTAACTGACTACTAGGGCACAGGGCACTGTAGGCACTTCAAATTTCAGCAGCAGTCAGAGATTCAAAATACTCCAATTTCAAAAAATCAGTTAAAGGTTTGAAAATTGGTACTGTAAGAGAAAACCATTTATACTGTAGCCCCAAAGTCTACTGCAGAATATGAAGAATTTGACCCAAAAAAAGGATAATTTTTCTTTAGGCTCAACCACATCAATACCAGCTTGACCTGCAATTTTCTAAACTACAGTGTAAAACAGCTACTGTGCTAAAAATACACTGTTACACAAACTTCAAGATATTCTCTCCAGAGATAGGACTTCCTGATAGGAGATTCAAATTAATAGGAAGTGTCCTTCCTGTGTTTTCTAGATTGCCAGACTAATGAGTTTGTTTTCAACAGCCTGTAAAAAAACGAAGGAGCAGATTTATCTGTTGACTAGTGCTCAGTGCTTTGAAGTGAAGTGACCTTGTATACAAAGCCAGTGTTGTAGACCACATCATGTCTATTTAGGCACAATGCTGTAGCACGTTTGGTTTTTCCTGTATTCCTGATGGAATTGTACAGGAATTGCCTTGAAAGACAGATAATTGGTAACTTTCATTTCACTCTGCAAGTAGCCCTATTAGAAACTGATGGGAATCCTTGCAAAATAGCTGAGTACAGACTCCTACTTTCAGTGAAGTAACTTCTATGTAGAGAAAGTGAACAGCTCTGGCCATGTCTATACAGCTATGGCTGTATAGAAACCTGACTGACTCAGCGATATAAGAACACTATGAAAAGTCAGCACATCTGAAAAATAACTACAGAACACATACTCTGTACCATAATACAAGGAAAAAGTAATCCTAATCGATCATTAGCATTTTCAGATACTAAGGCAAAGTGGCAGTCAACACCAATTTTGAACAAAAAATCTGCTTTAGGATCAACTAACTTTTCAGGGCAGTATGTTTTATGCTTTCCACACAGCAAAAACATGGAACCAAAAGGCTGAAATGCAAATGAAATTACAGCTTTAAAAACTAACTAGACATTTGATTGATTTATAGAGGGTGAAGGAAAAACAGATAGCTCCAGTACACAGCTAGACTAGGAAAGTTAACAGTCAAGAATCTTACCAATTACAAATTTTTCAATCTTTTTCATGTGCACAAAAAAATCCACCCACCATTAAAGAAGGTTAACAATATTGATTCTGACAGATGGGATCCTCCCGATTTCCTACTGCATGAAGTCATGCTCTTGCAAGACTCCTGTTATTGCAACATTACATCACCAACAAAGTGATCATCTGCAATGACTTCAGCAAATTCAAATGAAAAAACAACTCATCGTTAACCTGGTAATAAGCTTTATCTTTCCTACTTCCAAGTTAGCTGACTTAAAACACATATAACAGTTTAATAATTAAACTTCATATGTTCAGAAAAAAAAAATTCTAATATTAACCCAAGTACCTCATTTCCTCTTTCCCAGTTAATGAAGGATTTTTTTTTTTGTATCATAAATGTTGCTGCTCTTTGGTATTTTACCTTAACTAAAAAAAAAATAGAAAAAAAAAACTTTTGAGTAATTTAGCAAAGGAAGTATTGCTTTCATCCAGGACTACTAGATAATCATTTCTAATCATAGATAAATAGTCTTTCACAAGATGGAAACAAAGGTGAGCCATCCTCTTTGTCACAAATCTTAAATTCTACTTTGTCAGCAACTGATAAAAGTTGCTGATAATGGACCAATGGTAAAAATAAAAACAAGTTCTCAGGGAACTGTTATCAAACAATGCCTGCCTGAGCAGCGAGGTTGGACTAGATGATCCACTGTGGTCCCTTACAATTTGATCCATTCTATGACTCTGTGATATTGGGAGATACAGACATGTAATTCAGTGGCTTACCACATATATTAAGTAAATACTAAGCATTTCATTCCTAATCACAGAATGAGACCAACTATTATAGTTACTATACTATTAAAATCTGAATACTAAAAGAAAAACTGTAAAAAATTCAAGGTCATCAGTGATGACCCTTAGAAACATTTTAAATGTATTTTTTTCCTTTTAAACTGCAGTAACAACATCAATCTCAAGACTCTGACTGTTTCAAGGTCTTGTGTAGAAAATTTTAATTTAACAATCTATTCAAACAAAAACAGATATTCTCACCTATTTTTCTAATAATTTGAATTTTTTCCACTTGTAATGCAATAGCAATCCTTAAGCAGTAAAGTTTTGCTACATATCACTAGAATGGTTTAACTGTGCTCTAACCAGAGCACAGCCTTATAGGAAAGGACTGAAGAGTTACTGAAGTCGAATGGCAGCCTGCCATTAAGACTCTGTTCTGTGACAATCCCCCTCAGGCATCTTAAGAGAGGTCTCTTGTTTAAAGGAAGATTTGTGTTGTGAAAGTAGAAAGAAAGGCAGGGTAGGAAATGCCAGGAAACGCCCTTTTCTTCTGAGCTTTTGGTATTGCTTCTGTGATGTGTCATTTTTTTTGAGACCTTCAGTGTATTTCCGAAAATAAAAAAGAGGAAAAACTTCAGCTACAGAAATAACAAAAATCTCACCTTGTTATTTTCACACTTGTATGGGATTTTGAGGGTATCCATGGCCTTGATCATGGCCTGCATTGCTGTAAATATATTCTGGTACACCAGTTTTGTAAAGCCCCTTTTGTCTTCATCAGAGTAACCTGATCCATGAATGATTCTCATCTGCTTGATAAATGTGCTTTTGCCACTCTCTCCTGTGCCTGCAAGACAAATAAGAAGGATATGCTTTAGCCAGTGGACACAAACACGACTTTTTTTTTCCCAATGCTGACAGCTTGCTTACTACAGGGCTCAACAGTGTCAAGTGGTGCTTGGAAGGTAACTACAAGGACCATTTCAGTGTCAAACAGCAGCATCAATAGGAACTGAAGAACAACTGAATTAAAATTTGCATTTTGATTTAACAACTAAATTAATGAGCAAAATGGCACTGCAAAATATCCACATTATATATGACTTCGTATTTTAAAATCTTCTGTTCTTAAAGAGGTAATTGTCCAAAACTCTATCTTCATGAGACATTTCATCACAAAAATTCAAAGAGGAAGAAAACTAATCCTCCAAGGCTACTTCTCAGGAAATTACAGTACAGTAATCTGGTACTGCAAGCAACCAACACACTGTGTTTTGGGCTTTTTGTTTTTTGTTTGTTTTTTTTTTGCAGGAGTGTTGCCTTGTTTGGGTTTTTAGTTTTGTTGTATTTGTTAGTTTGGTTTTTTACTTTTTGTTTGAGGGGTGCGGTTAGGTTGGGGTTTTTTCATTTTAAGCTAGTATTGGAACAATCAGAGGCCATCAAACTTCAATCTCAGAACCATATGAAATCACTTAATTAAAATTTGGTTCATATTTATTAACGAGCAGATTCCTTCCATTACATTTTTTCATTTTTTTTTTATACTTTGTACTCCAAGTAGTTTATTGATGAAATACTACTTTTTGTCAACTTAAAGTTAAGATCTGCTTGTTGGAAACTTCACAAAGGTTACAACACACAACATTTTTCCTTTGCTCCAATTCAACAAGCCCATTTGTGACTATAAAAGCTTATCTATATTATCCCTGTGTTTGCTTAAGAGGAGGACTTGAATCTGCACAGCTGCGCAAGCCCTGTGTTCACCCAGCTACTCAGCCCTGCAGAAAACAAAATGCATTGCTCAGTGCTGTTTCAGACTTTCAGCCTAAAACTTTATTTCTGTAAAGCTATCATGCCTCATACCATAATATTCATATCCAGGACAATGGCAGCCTTAAAGGCCTCTTAGATAATGTTTTAGAAATAGATAATTGTTATCATAACAATTATTAGATTATTAGATAATGTTTCAGAAAAGTGTGTTTCACAGCAGTGCAATTTATAGGACTAACCCTTAACTATTTCTGAGATAGCACACACTGTAAAATCTAAGCCTCTAAAAACTTCTGCCCTTACCATGAGCATAATTTTGAAACCATTACTCCCATTTCCTGCACACATATAATGAACTTCTAATGCAAGTTTTCTTTACACACACATTCCCAGAAAATCAAACATGATGTTACATACTACAGAATCAGCATGGTTTGGGTTACAAGGGACCTTAGTGACCATGAAGTCATAACACCCCCCTTGCCATAAGCAGCGACATCTTCCATTAGGCCAGTTTCCCATCAGAGCCCCATCTAACCTGGCCTTGAATACAGCTAGGGATGGGGCATCCACAGGTTCTCTGGGCAATCTGTGCCAGGGCCTCACCACACCTTCACATGTAAAGAATTTTTTCCAGTACCTAATGTAAATCTGCCCTCTTTCAGTTTAAAGCCATTTCTCCTTGTCCAATCATGACATGCCCCCATAAAAGTCCCTCTCCAGCTTTCTTGTAGGCTCCATTTATGTAAAGAAAGGCTGCTAGATCATCTCCCTAGAGATCAAGACACTGACTGATACCAACTTGTGCTTTTTACAGCCTCATCCACTCATTACAGAACAAGTTAAAAAATACATCATGGTAGTACATTGAAATGTTACCTATCCACTATAATAAAAACAGAAAACAACACCGGGTAACAGTTGAACAAGGCTAACCTGAACAGGACCCTTCAGTGGGCCTGTTTCATCTGGTGAGAAGAAGAAAACCTGAAATTACGTAAGAAAAAAATTTACACATTCTTCTGAGAGGATATGAAGGCCTCATGGACTCTGTTAGCCGCTGCTTCCACCCCCATCATTCCATGAATACCTCTGATAAAAGGTGACAACAAAGGTGAAATGGCAGCGCAGTGGATTGGCATAATGGACCAATGGGGGAATAAAATATACTGAGACTAATTTTCTGCTGGCTACCACTGCACATTTGAATTTGTCAAGTCAGTTTTCTGAAACCAGATATGTAGTATCTTCTCACCTGTCAGTAGACTGCTGAAGTGACACAGTGTACCTCAGTGAATGAATCTCAATCATAAGCAGAATACCATTACCAGACTCCCTCATCTTTTAAAAAACATGACTTTCAACCTTCTATACCTCTTCCCAATCCTAATATAATTCCTTGTCTAGTACTTGGGAGAGAATTGAGTACTGTGGCTGAATAAAATCTCATACTCCAGATTCAAACACACAGCTTAATTGTTAATATTTTAAAACTTTTTCCCAAATAAAATCAATCTAATGAATGAAAAATAGTAACTGTCTTCTAAAAATAATAAATAAACATCTGTAATAGTGATGGACTCCTGTTCAATCATGGCATAGAGGATTATCAGAATTTCTAAGAGCTTAGCGCCTTAAAAACTGAAAATTTCTGAAAACCTCTGGTTTTTTTTTTCTCAAAATGTTAATAGTAACAACTATTACTGCATCATCAAGAATTTTAAAACCAGAGAGCTGAAAGTACTTCTAGCAGTATTATATCCACAGGCAGAATCAGGACAGAAGTCAGGTTGCTTAAATGCAGAGTAGATCCTTAATGCATGCATTTGCACCCACATATATACATATCATACAGTTTACTGTATTGTTGCTATTTCTTCTCGTACACATTCTGAAAAAATCTACCTACAGAATGTTGAAATAAAACATTCTTTGCTCTATGAAACTTACTGAAAAACTTTAAACATGGTTAATTTTAAATAGATTACAATGCAGCTACTTGCACAAAGGTTTCAGAACTTGTGGTGACTGACAAAGATGATACAAGAGACTAATTTAAGACAACCGTAGAAGCCTAAAATGACTAGCCATTCTTTTGTGTGGTTGTGCTATGCATACCTGTACTTGTCTTTGCATTTCTCTGCATTGCAACTTAAAAAAAAATAAAAATTTCAAGTATAGTATCTTCAGATAAAATACGGGTCTTTTTTAAATAAAACAACAAAGATACCATTCTCTACGCAAAATTTACACTGGCATCTGTTAGAGAGAAACACTTCTAAACTACTCTGGTGGTGTTTTTTTCCCAAGTTTGACCTTCGAAAAGGCAAAGAAAACCCACTATTATTTTGTTTGAATTTTTAAATATTTAAATTAGATAGAAGAAGACATTAACATGTAAGGAAGAAGGAGAAAGCCATTGAAATCCACTACCCTGTTAGTCACTGTACACACACATTTACTAGGAACTGTCAAAACAACAGCATGTACATTTGCAGAAAATTGCTTTCATGTTGGGGCTTGGATGCAGAAAGCAAGACTAGAAGTACCTGGAGAGTGAAGATTCATGGGTCAGAGTGGAATCAACATCGTACAGAGAGGTGAGCAGAACTGTACTATAACTACAGTTTCATCAAACATTTACTCAGAGAAAGCCGTCGGTTGTACACTGTCTCACAGATTTACAGAAAAGGGGAGGAATCAATCTCATCAGATAGTAAGTAGCAAAGTAACTCCTATGAGGAGTAAGAGCTAAAACATTTATAGAGAGGTAATACATGAGAAGAAAAATACTTGATTTCACTTAAAGTTATATTTCACTTGGAAGAGGGTTTTATGTCCTCTATGCTACAAGTAATTCAGTGATAGAGAAAACAAAAAATATGGTTTGGTCTGTTGCTGTTCCAGCAGTGGAATGCAGTGGGATCACATTTCCACTGAAACCAAGTATGGCTAAATGAAAACATAAAACAGTGTAGAATTCAGGCCTTGGACCAGCTTGTTTTTTTAGGTGACAAGTTAGTTGAAACAAATTATGGAATGCATGAGATCCTCCTGGGAACAGAACCAAAGAAGCTAGTCTGTCCTACCACCTGGAACAGCAGCTTTCAGGCTCACAGTTGAAGGCTAATGTTGGGAGGGGTACTTGGTTGGTAAGACTCTAGTGAAACTCCCTGAGGTGGACGGGAAGCTCCCCAGCTCTGGACAAGTTCTGGAGCAGAACTGGAGTATCTCTTCTCCATCAAAAGAAGGCAGCAAGGCTACTGAAATAAGGAGGCTCTCCCACACAAAAAACTCAGTCCGTCTGATGTGGTCATGCATCTAGGCAAGACTATGTTCTCATCCTGACATCTTATGAAGAGATCCTTACCTCTACAACAGCCTTGACCATCACCTCTGTCAACAATGGCCACAACTGAGTTTATGTGCTTCAAGCTGGTACAGCTATTGCTCAGGCAGTTTTTAAGTGAAGACTCCTAGTACTGTGAACTTTTTTCTCTATTGCTTAAGAAGTATTATCTCTATAACACTGAATCACTTTATCATACCCTCTTGAAAGATACATAAGTACCAACCTACATCTCCACCAATTTTTACTACTGTAAATTAGTAACTGAAACTGACCATTTTCATCTTGGTCATAAAAACACCAAAGAATTTAAGTGACAACTCATCCACAGACATGAAGAGAATTCCTGTAAGGAACTACCAGTCCTGATAATGCATACAGTAGGCATATTTATATTTTTCATAAAATGAACAGCAGTAGCATTGTATCTTCCTTGTGTGATTATCTAACTCCTTAATTGACATTAATAGATTAAACCTCACAAGAGTCGCATGACGTTAGGAAGCATTTCAATGGCATTTCATTTAGTGTTACAGAGAAGCCTATGAAACAGTTAAGCACCTCAAATTTCAAGCAAAAAAAGCCAGAAAGAGGACTAAGGTGTCCTGGAATCTGTTCCCATCAATAGCACCCTGAAAACCTGAAAGGAATAACTCCAAAAAGCCAAATTAGGTGAGAATCACAGTGATGGCTTTTTGAGATTAAACAATGCACAAGTTTAAGAACCACTTAGGAAAAAATGGGAGAGGGGTACATAGTATTCTACTAACAAGTGTTTGCTCCACTGACAGGGTATCTTTCAATTTAAACTACTACATAATCTTCTTGTTTTGCTTACAAGCCACACTTGCATATTCCACTTGCTTTTTTAAAACAAGTAAGCACATAATCATTTCATCACTCACTAAATTATTTCTGTATCATTTTAGTAATTTATAAACATTTCATTAAGATGACTGTCAATATTCTACACAAAATTATTTCATGAATTACTAATGTAACAACAAAAAAGAGCCTGGCAAGATTAGACAAAATTTATTCCAAAAAAGGATGGATAGAATTTTATGAAGTAGCTCATGAAGTAGATAATTACGTCAAATAAGGAACATGAAACATCTACATTCATGTAGAGCAGTTTCAAGAGTCATCTTGAATATTTTAAATATCTATGAAAAACTAAGCAAATGTTATCTATTACAAATATTACTGAAGTTGTTACATCATTTCCTTACCTACACTATTGAAATTGTATTAACCATCTTCCTTAAAAAAAGGGAAAGAATACCTCCCATTATGTGAACAGCTAGTCTGAGTGCTTTCTATAGCAGAAAACTACTCTTACAAATTTAATCTGGCTGGTTTTGAGATGATAACAAAATTAGTCATTCTAGTGCAGCCACAAAACTTAAGAGAAATGAAATACCCATCCTCATTGTACAAGTGATGCACTCAAAATAGTTGAAGTGACTACTAGAAGAAAGACTAAGGCAGACACTGAATTACTGAAAAACTGGAAGGAAATGGAAGATAGAATTGAAACATACAATTCAGTTGATGTTCAGTAGTTCCTTAATTAATGTAAATTCAAGCTTTTTCATGAGGCAGAACCTCAAAGTCTTTTAAAGGAAATGCAGTCAATCAAATACAGCTTTGTGCCAGATAAAACTACACTGCAAAGCTACTATTATGCAGCTAGGCACAGCTCATTACTGAAAGTCAGCACCTTCTTCTCTCCACTTTCAATTCAGAAAAAACCCCAGCCAACCAAAAAAACCCAAACCAGCAAGTTGCCCAAAATCAGAACAAGCAGATCAACATCAACCACCACTGCCTAAGAGCCCACCCAACAAAACAGAACCTCCTCCTTATCTTTTATAGCTACAAACAAATGATTTTCACCATTCTGAAGGTGTCTTATTATGGTTTACGGGTAATTGAGAGGCAAGAAAGCAAGAGAAGAGATAAACCGGGTGCCTTCACAGAGTACAAGTAATTCCTCAAGAATTCACACAGCTTTGTAAATGGGTTCAAAGCAGGACAGGATCCCACCTTGTCTGACCTTCTCTTCCCTTCTCTAGAAAGGATCCCTCTGAAAAACCACAGACTCCCTAAAGAGAATCAACTCTTTTCAGTCAGTGCTTAATTTTCCATTTTATATGGTTTGGAGCAACTTTGACAAATTCTGCCTGAAGAACTCATCTGTGCAGAGAAAGTATCACAAATAAAATTTCATGCTCACAAATATTTTCTTGCTCTTACTCAGCAAACTGCTTAAAATCAGTCTGTTGGCTGCTGCTCTTCCATGGAAATGTTATAAACAAAACCGGAAGCAAACATCAGCATTTGTAAAAGATGGTATCATACAAACTCTTACCCTCCTTGCACAAAGGAGAAGCAAAAACTGTCTTTAGAAACTTGTGTGTGACTAACTTCAAATTAATGTTTATATGAGTGTGTTGAAAAGCAGACTTAAGTAAATTCCAAGGCACAAGCAAATCAGAATTGATCATCTATCTTCTTTGAGATCAGTATAGTACACAACCATCTATAAATCTATATGTATGCTTTCTGTAAACTATTTATTAGAAGAAAATGGTAATAATATGCTGACTATCACCTGATTTTCTGTGAAAACTATACCTTAATTACTAATTGGATAGAGACTGGGTTTAGGGTTTAAATCTTGTATGTTTCCTTCATATTCCACCTATAGCTCTTCATCTCTGCACCTAAGTTGGACTGAAAATGATGGGCACTAAGAGAGGCTATACAACCCCACATGTCCTGCAGGTCTCCAAGAGGATTCTCCAGGAACTACAGAGTGAGATTTAAGTTTCTCTGAATTACAAGATAAGGTTTGAGGTAGCTCTAAACTTTTATGAAGGAAAATACATAAACTTTAGTTACCTAATAATTAAGTCTTTCAAGTTTCTTACACCTTATGTTACTCAGAGGGATTATGAACAGATAAATACAACTCGTATTCCTGGCAACTGAACACATTGTTTCAGGGACAGTACAAACCACTATGATAAATACCAGTAGCGTTCAAAACTGCAATAGCTTTCCTTTGTTTTTATTATGGAAGGGAATAAAATACCTTTACTACTTTAAACCTTATGTCTTCAGAAAAAGTGGTCCTCATCTTTAAGACACCGCAACAGAATCTGTTTGGCCGTCTTTGTTTCCCCCATGCCATGAGGTAATATTCTTCCACCCTATGGAAAACTGCAAAAGGTGAGTATTTCTCTCATGATATGTTCTATCACAAGAACATACCAACAAAACAACAGCTGTATTTACCAAGCACACCAAGCCTTATAGTTTGCATGTCCTGCTTTCGTAAGGTACATTTAGAAATTCTGTGACCTGTTTTTAATCTGTGTTTTAAAGAAGTACCGTAGTACTCAACAGTATCTTGGATGTGCATTTGCATCTGAGACACCAACATAAACCAGTATATTATTTAATTTTAATATGTTAGCAACAACTAAGTGCAAAAACATGAAAACACACTTTCCAAAGTTGGGTTTTTTTAAAAACGATATTTACTCTATTCTATGTTTGTGAGTTCTATTTTGAAAGCCTGATATAAACTTTTCACCTACCATTCATGTAAAAAGGCTCCATCCAGGAGCTGAAAGGATACAGTACAGCATTTTCCTTCTTAGAATGTGAAAATGCTTACAAGTGAATTGCTTTGCTATATGAAAGCTAGTATAAATATGAATTTACTGAAAACAAGTCATATGAGTAATAGCACATTTGTTATGATCAAATATTTATGTCAAGTAATGTTTTTGATGGTAAATATTACTATCTAAAATAAAGACTAAGAATAGCAAGTGTTTCAGTATGTTTTTTCCTCAAGAATAGTTGGCCACTGATTCCAAGAATGCTATTTACTCCAGTTCCAAGCTCCAGTCTAGGTATCATGAAGCACTCCTTCCAGGGGAAAAACACAAATGAACAAACAGAAAACCCCTTCTGCTTTTCCATCTTTTTATGTATGGTCTGTTAATGCCAAAGAAAGAACGAACATTTTCATATGGATTCAGATGATTTAAAAATAAGAAAAAGAAGCAAATCATGCTCATTCTTCCTACACATGAAGAGACCAATATTTTTTTTCACAAAGCTATTTAAGGTCTTTCTGTGTAATGTTATTTACTCCTGAGAAAGACATTCAAGCTGTTCCCTTGGTCTCTTCTGCTTGTGCTTTTTTGCTCTTCATGCTTCAGAGCTCTCTATGACCTCTGTACTCAGAATTAGATGAGAGTCAACTTACCAGTGTAACTATGAAACTTACATTAGAAACATAAAGAAACTATATATGAAATGTTGGTATGCATATACCTGTCAGACAGCTTCCCATGTCCATTCACAGGCACCACCACACACAAGACAGAGGTTTCTTACAAGCCTCAAATACACTCCTAGCACTACAATGATGAAGTAACTTTTGCTTTTAATTACACACAAACAAATACAAACAAAGTGCAGGGTCTTGCAAGTAGAGCCCTGAACTGACAGCAGTAAGTAATCAGCTGGGGTAATTAATAGTTTTTTTTAATACTACTCCTCACAAGTGTATTACACATTATGTATCTTTCTGGTTTCCTAGGGGAACAATCTTGAGAGCATCATAAAGGAAATACTTAATGATATAAGTGAAAGTTTCACAGTAAGTATTTTTCTCTAGCATTTAACCCCTTTCTCTTATGGCGCGGCGAAGTCAGTGCTCCTCCTTCACCAGGGAGCCTGAAGAGCCACACCCACCTGGCTTCAGGCCCTCTCACTGAACGAGCATCCATTTCACTCCCACACACCACCAACCCAGTTACTCCAATTGGGGTATCACAGTCATTGCAGCTGGTCACAGCATTAAACTGGAAGAACGGTGGGGTGGGGAGAACTCAGGCATTTTATAAGGAAAAAAGAAACCTGACAAAATAGCACAGGCCGGCAGCCTCAGCAGACATTGGCTTCTGGGAGAGCAATAAAGTAGGTGAACTGGGGCGTACAAAGGCAAGTCCAGTGCAGATACTGCTTTCAAATCAGCAGCTGTGAGTAGCCCTGGGAAGAACTTTTGCCATCCCCTACAAGGCAAAGCCCCTCCTGGCTGGCCTTCACCCCACGGACACGGAGGGTTGCAGAGTCCAGGGCTGCTCCTCTTGCCAGCCTCCTTCCATGCTCAAGTTTCTCAGAGGCTATTAGACATTAGCAACCATTAGACAGACTCTGTCCCCAAAAGACCCTTACTACAGGCAGTGTTCCCACATCTCTTCACCCCCAAAGCACACAGAGCCCAGGAGGGCTGACAGACCATGGTAAGAAGCTCTGGCACAGCAACTACACAGTAAAAACACATGACTCCATTGTTATTTTCATCCTGCAAATACTGTGAGGGGCTCAAATGTCAGGTTTGTGTTCCCCTTGTTCCTACATTCCCAGTGTTGCTCACAACTTTTATGTGTTTCTTGATGCACACTGGCAGAGGTGTGCAGATACGCTGAAATCCAGGCAGGCCCCAAGGCTGAGCCCATTATAAATCCACCCAGAGGGAAGCACAGTTCCAGATACTGTGGCACATTGCCTGCAGCTTATGGCAGATCATCCTCAACTTGAGACTGCTTTTTAACTGCTACTTCCCCTGGAGAGTCACTAGTTTTTGAGGGAATTTGCTGTCCTCTTGCATTTTATGTCTTCTGAGGCATTGCAAGAAGCCATACAGTGATTAAGCAGCTCCCCCAAAATAAAGGTAGACCCCTTGCACAACTTTTTCCTCCTGTAAGGAAGGGGATCTAGGCAAGTTAGCTGGATAGGAGTGACACAACTGCTCTATTATCATAGCTCTTATTTCAACCATTTCAAATCTAGCAAGTTTGGAAAAATACTAATAAAAATTGAACAAATCCTGTTTTAATCATGTTCCTTGCATATTTTAATATAAGTATCACCTATGCACATACTTTCATGTGCATGCATACACACACAGAGTGACAAAGGCTCTGAAGACATAAATATACCACTGAAACTCTCTGAACTTAAGAAATCAGGTCAAGGGTAATATTAACAAAGAACAATTTTATAATTAAAAAAATTATAATTAGATTCTCTACCCCCCCCCCAAAAAAAAAAAAACTCTTTTCGTTAAGAATAAAAAAAGTAAATCAAATAGCTAAGTTCTGAGAGGACATCCCTGCTGGCTTTACACATTGCATCATATAGGTATTTCCATGCTTAGAACATGACAGAAATGCAGCAGTCTTTTCAGATGCTGCACTTACTCAAGCAAATATCAAAATTTAAGCTTGGGGAAAGTGAAGGATGAAAACTACTACTGGGTCAGTAAGAACAGGGGCAAGCAGGCAGATTTTATGCATCCGGTGCCATAATTTTGCATTTGTGTTTTTAACAGCACAATGTCTTAGCACGCATATTGCTTAAAGCATCGCTTTGGTATGGTTGAACAGAGTGACACTGTAATGCTCTGCTCCAGCAGGGAAAGTCAGGAGGCAGCACTCTGGAGTACCAAACTATCACAGACAGCATCCACGGCTCATTGCCCTTCAGACTGCCCAGACAGGGCCCAGCTCCCATGCCACTGACCTGCTCAGCTGAGCAACTTTAGGAGCTCAAAAAGGTTTCCAATCACATCTCTGACATGACAAAACTGACAGCTACCAGACTCTTTAAGAGAAACTTCTGATCCTCCTTATAATAACCTTGTTGCTGAAGTTACATATTTATTTAGACCAGATTATATAATCTGATTATATACCAGTTTATTACCCACTCTGAAAGCTTTTAGATTTTTTAATTTTTTATTTACTTTACACACACACTATAAACAAAAAATGCACAGATTAACAAATAATACCTTTTACTTGTAAAGGTAATAAAACCCATTAGTTATTATCAGTCAGAACTCAATAAAATCCTGGATTAAGCAACACACCTTCCTGAGTTGCAGAAAAAGTGACATTTTGCTGTAAAATACTTTTACAATATTAAAAGAAATCTCCAAAAAGCCATTAACTAGATGGTGTCCAAGTTACAACTACTGTTTTACTCAAACATCAGCTACTCTAGCCAAAAGCATGTACCACCTAGACTTGGGTATGTAACTTAGGAAATGCCACCTCCTTTCTCTCCTGGAGTTGCCTCATTGCTCTGACCTCTTCTGAAATGACGTGAGACTTTCTGTTTAATTAATTAAAGTCCACATGCTGTTTATTAGCATTTAAGTTATTTGCATTATAAATCCTGGCTCATCTGAGAGAAAGTTCTAAATTCATTTAATACCCTTAGTAACTGGGCTTTCTATGGTGATGGTTTCCTGTTTTATGAACATTCATGTAATTCTAGTTTTCACTTGTACTTGCATCTGGTTTCAAAAAGATTACATTGAATATACTTCTAGCCACTTTCAGTGCGATGGCAAAAGATACTCAAGAGCATGGTAACACTCAGAATCTACTCCTGTTCTTTTTAATACACCAAAGCAGAAATAAATATAACTGTCAGGGCAAAGAACTGTAGGGCAACTGCAGTTCACACAGGCATGAGGTGGCAGGGTGAAGGACTAGTTTCTGTCAGCCATTATTTTTCTTTCTAGAGGAAATTTTTGCTTCCAGGAAGTAAACATTTAATTAACATGTCATTCCTTTGCACAATAGTCAAATAAGAAGTATTGAGTTCAAATTTTTATGTTTTAGGCTATTAAAATGTTATCCACCAAGTCAACATTCTTTGTAATTTTTCAAAATTATAATTTCATCTTAGCTAAAAAAAACCACAATGAAACAACCAAGGGCATATCCAGTTGTCACCACAAACCACAGAGTTAACAATTCAAAGCTAAACAGGAATTTACTTACAACAACCACAAAGGCATGATGCTGAAAGGTGATTGATTATATCTGGCACCTCTGCATTTACTTCCACTTTTTCATCATTTTTTTTACCCCTGCAGTAGCAGTGAAAAACAAACCACCCCCCCACCCCCCCACCCCCCCCCCCCAATTATTTTGGACTTACTCAGGCCTGCAAATGTAAGGAGTCCCTGTTCATGAAGGTGTGGAGGAAACATGATACAAAATTCATTCAATTTCTCCATTTTTCACAAATACTTTTTTGGATAAAATTTAGTCTTTGATCCTTTTTGTACAGGAATCTATCATGAAAATAAATCATAAATCATAATCATAAATCAAATAATAAATTATCATGGAAAAACTCTGGGAAATCCAACAGAAGATATTAAAAATATTCCGTTATCAGGCTTGTTCTAGGAGAAAGAAAGGCAGACAGAAAGAAATTACATGCAACAGCATACATGACTAGAAAATAGCCCATATCTTTTAGATGTTTAAAAAAATCCCCATGTCATAACACCCCTATTGCTCTAATGGCCTTGAATCTTGTGAAATAGAAGTTAATTTTATGGAGAGTACAAATGCTGAAAACACTAACGTTTTTCAAAACAAGGGAAAGTATTGAGACGAACACCTTTTTCCTATACTACCATCACAACTTCTAAACAACAGACCCCTCCACAAAGCTTTCGCTATTGTTCTGCATAATCTGCAAAATCACCACCAAGCACAAAGGTGTGTGTCTTCTCCCAAACCCTCCAGCAGCTGTCCAGACTCATCCTGCAGCTTTCTGCACTGTGCAAACCAGGAAAGAAGAGCTGTGTGTGGCAGAAACAATTTCTGCCTGGGCCATGATGGTGGGAGCTTCCAGCCAGCTAGCCCCAGTCAGGCACAGCATGGCCCTTGTGGAGGAAGTATCAGGAAAGAGCTCTTCCTCCACTCACTGACTAGAAGCTGAGAACGCAGCTCTCTATAACGGTCATGGTGCAGAATTTTTTTATGGAGAGGTTTAAGCTCCCTCCCCAGCCTTCAGCTACAAGCAACATGGAGCCATCTGGCTGCCATCACACTGGTGAGTGAGAGAGGTCTGAAAGAGGACAAGGCTGACACTTTCAGCACAAGCAGGCAGCCCTTAGTCCATGCTTTGCAACACTTTTCTTTTCAAGACAATGGGAAGCAGAAGACAATGCAATAGTCAGGGAGTTCGGAACTACCCTTCTTTTTCCCTCTGGTCAGTTGTCAGGTTTTGGGATATTTTGCTGACTCCAGCTATTTGACATAATAAAAAAAAGAAAAAAAAAAAAATAAAAAAGCTGCTTCAGCATCTGTATTACCCTACAGATCCAACCACCACTGGAAGCCTTTGAGCATTAGTAAAAGGTAAAGCACTGCAGCCTCCTAGGCTGTTGAATCACATGTACACATCTAGTATAATCAACACCTCACACTAATTACCAATTATCTAAAACACTTCTAACACTTAAGAAGTGTTTGCCATGAAGAAGCTGCAGTCAATTTTCTCTTAACATGACGTCCAAAATTACATAAGCATTCTGACATTTATTGCATGAGGAAGGATGCTGGTCCTCTAATCTCTGCCACATGGGAACAAGTCCCCACAAAAGAAACTGAAGTGTTTTGGGGATGGCCTTTCATTTGTAACAGTTCTGGGAAAATGTTATCTACAAAACTCTACGTTTATCAACTCTGACAAAGCAATTTGGTTGATGAAAATATGCAGTCAAAGACTACTTTCTCACTCTGGCTTATAAAGAATAATGCTATAGAAATGTGATTTAGACAATAGATCAGTGAATTCCAGATGCCCTGTGTTATTCCCTGATACAAAACCTAAGATGAATGTTTCCGCTCAGATAAATACGAATCCTTTTTGATTGTCAGAGGTCACCTATTTTGTTGGTCAAGTTTTCTCATGCCATCTTAACAGCTTTATTTCTAAAGTTGAAGAAGAATAAATTTTAAAGGCTTCTGAACAAGTTTTCAGAAACTAGCACTTTTGATACTTTCAAGCATCATGTAGCTTCACTTCGAACTGTAATATTTTTTCTTTCCCCCAAAAAAAACTCAGTAAAAGTCAGAAAATTATGACAGGGTTTCCTACATTTTAATAAGAAATTTCCAAACTGTGAAAATCACAAAAAGAGAAATTTCTGAGTTGTGAGTGAAAAATTGTTCTTGCAATCCAAGTTTGCAGCAGAAAACAAGATAAAATGAACACTATCTGCATAAAAATATAGATTTTTACACTATGCAGCTTACAGACAATAACTAAATTTCAACTACCATAACTACAAAGAATTACAAACCTTGTTGCAACTAAGCAGACCAAAGGTATGTTCAGGGTATTTGCAGGGGTAAAACCCCAAACAACTCACCACTCCTCCCCAGTTTTCCAACCCTTTCCAACTTTCTTCTATCTGCTGACTCCTTTGATGTCAGTAGTAAATAAAGATCAGTCATATTTCAAAGAAATTAAGTTACTGAAGAGTTTAGAAAAAGAAATTAAAGAAAGTGATAATGACCTCAGGAAAGGTTAATCATACCCCTCCCCCGCCTCATTTTTCCTGTAAGCCTTATAAAGGATTTTTTCTGCCATCCTTACTCTCTAAGTAGTCCCAACAGATTACTGCAAACTATGGCCTTATTATATGAATGAGGGTAAAAACCTGAGAGTAGACAAAGTATACTGCACATCCATTTTAATAATAGTAGAAGTATTCTTGAAAAACAAGGAAGAGGAATAAAAATCATCAAATGCTTTCCAAAATTCTCTGCCTATCACTTATAAACCAAAGTACCTTTGATGGGAGAGAGTCTAGGAACAGAGTTACCATGGTGTGACCAGTTACCACATATTAGCTGCTCCACAGTGGTTTTTTGAATGGGTAGTTGTAATTATGTGCAAATGTCAACCTTTATCAAACTGTTAGTCCTTTTTTATTTCAGTAAATCCTCCTTTATTTCAGTAAATCCACTAAATAGTTAACAAGAAGATTTAAACACTGTCTTAAAAAGTGACTTCACCTATGTTACACCATATTACCAAATGAAGAAAAATTTAATTGAAGAATGAAGTCTATAATTTTATAGTAACTACTTTATTTTTAAGCTAAAGTATCAGAAGACTTAATTTTTTACTAATTCTCTGATTTTATTCTACTGCAGCTCTGCTGTTACAAGTTTATAATTAACCTGCTTTTTAACTTCTACTTGAGAAAAATGAGAAATTCTTTGGCAAGGTATTTCATTACATCACACAACTAGGTGTACAGGTCACGATCCCATTCCTTCTCAACACAGAGGTGAAACATATATTTACCTGAATGGGAACATTTTAGCACAGTGTGGTTATATCTGTTGTGTGTGACGTACTAGTCCTCTGAACAGGTCCTTATGAATGTGTTTATATTACCGTAGTTAATTCTTACTACAAAAAAAATTACTTATTCTACTTACTAAACAGTCAAACGGACCTGTTATTAATGACCTGTTCCTTAATTACTTTTAATAGTAAGCACCAATTTCACCACTATTTTTCTTGAGGTTTGTTGCCTTCCAATAAATCTCATCTGCATGCTAGATTTTGCTGAGATTTAGAAAAAAAATCCACATACCGTTTTTCTACATGAGCTATCCATTTCAAATCAGTTATTAAAATGTTACCTTCATTGCAGCTTTGCATATTTATGATTTTTAAAACAAAATACAGTATCAAGAATAATCTCAGTGCAGAAATTCTGACTACATCTCCACATACTCTCATTTGGATTTATTCAAAACTCTGCTTACAGGCATTCCATGATCATACATATTCCTCTGTGACCCGATACCCTCCACTATAAAGTGTGTTCGGGTACCTTCAGTAAAACACAGATGCTATGAAAACAACCTGGGATGAACTAAATAATGATTTGTACATTATACTGTGTATTGACTTCAAATAACATGAACATTTTTTCTCTCAAACAATACATGACTGCAGACAATCTAGTATTTGATAAACTCTGGAAGGCATGTGGAAATTTGAAATAAAAGTTGTACATTTTTATAGCCCTAAATACTGTGGCCTAAAGCCTAAATTAAGTATCTTAAATTCTTCTCTTCCTTTGCACAGGTATTTTCTGAATTACCAAAACTGAAATGCAACCATTTCTACTTCTGTAGAAGAACACTATACAAACTTTACGCTAGAAGGCACCTACAGCACTCGATTTCAGACTGCAACTAGTGACAGTGATTACATCACCAACATAACTTCCTAGGACAAGGAGACAGCTTCTTTATGTCAACTGATACATGGCTGTTGATTCATATGCAATACTGTACATATGATTTAAGACTGTACAATCATAAACCAGACATATTAAACAAAAATACTAACTTGACTTTTGCAAGGAAGGATTTCTAACATAAAGCTACATGAACAGATGTGTCTTTTTATATATTTTACCTGCAATTTCAGTTAGAACATAATGCATCATATAATTACGCTACAATTTGGTTGCTTGAACTGATCATCTTCCTAATTAAATATGCTTTCCAAAAAGCAAATTTATACATTTATTAGTTTACTGCAAAGCAATGATAGAAGTCTGCAATTCTCTTTTATTTGTGAAGTTGGACATTAATGTTTTGTATTTCCATGTCCCATAAATTCAGCTAGCAAACTATGTAGCTTCAGATCCAATCCTGCCTTACAGAGTTTCTTTACATATTGTATTTTCTCATTTTTATTTTATCCAAAAACCAACAAATTTTCTTCCAACCAAGAACAGTACAAGGTCCATGGTGGTGAACTGTAGTCTAGAGTCAACAACCTCTTGCTTTCAGTATCATGTAACATCACCAGGCAGTACTTGAATCCTGTAACATTATGTATTGCTCCCTTAAAAATGCAATTGAAGGATTAAGCTCCTTTTTTCCTATTTAGTATATGATAACTTCTGAGATACACTTCCCCAAGAATTCAAACACTCTCCATCAACCACCTGATCAGAAGCTTCCAGAAAGAAGCTTCAGAAGAAAGAAAATTTTGTTTCCCAATTTTATTGGTTGCCAAAAATCTCATGAGGAATGTCTAAAAGATAATTGTACATCAAGTTAAAGGCATCTAGCTCACTTCAAAGCATGAAAAAGTTCCAAATGGAGTAGTTTTGTAGACATAAAACTGACACATGGGAAACCCAGCATCAAACCTCTCATTCTAATGGCTCTGTTGTGTAGCTACATAAACTCTGTATGTCAAAATTATTTTACAGATTGCATGAAAATGCTTGCACATGCAAAGAGAGATAGAAGAATAGCTATTATTTTGCTTCCTGACAAAAAGACAGCCTGAAGGACTGTATTTTTTCCTGCCCAATTAGTTAAGATCAAAAACATCTGTTAGCATCTGTTTTTCTGAGCTTCTGTTGAAGAATATTGGTATGAATTAACAGTAGCTGTTACCATTAACTGAAACAAAAAGTCAAATGAAACAAAAAGGACTGATAATTTAGATGTTAACAAAGACAGTGCCTAATCAAAGGAAAAACACTTTTCTGAACAAATAGTCATGTCGAAATTTAAGCTTACTGCAGGGTCCAACATCAAAAACAGCAAAGGGGGAATGAAATGTCATTAATGGTTCAGACAATTTAGAGTAAAAAAGACGATAAAGAGGACAACTTAATCCAAGTTGTTTCACATAATGGACTAATTTCTACTGTCACTGAAACACAGAAGGAAAGTAGCTCACGTTCCTCATGAAAATCAGACTTACCGGAAAATGTTTCTCAACATAAATCAATCTGCTTCAAAGAATTTCACTATCCCCCAGTAGTTACAGGGAAAGGAAAACTCCCAGCGACTTCTGTCACTTTTATGCAGAGTAGCAGCCAATCACTAAAACCAGATTATTTTTCATGTATATAAAATACTATTGGGAGATGCTCTGCAAACACTAATTTTTTTTTCAGTTGAAGTGCCCTTAGCAGCTCTGAAAATCATGTAAGTATAGAATCATTTAGGCTGGAAGAGATCTTGAAGATCACAGAGCCTAACCATTAACCTAACACTGCTAGGTCCACCACTAAACCACGTTCCTAAGCACTTTCCATTGGTGCTGACTTCACTGCTTCCCTGAAGATCCTGTTCTAGTGACAAACCTTCCCATGAAGAAAGTTTCACTGATACCTGTGGATGCTAAATGCGAGCAGCAAGCAGGGAGCACAGTGCCTGTGGAAAAGCGGGCCGTGTAACTTCCTCAGACTTGCCTGAGAAAGAAGCCTGGGAAATCATAAGGAAGAATCAAAACAATCCTTAGAGATAGAAGACAGCCTGGCAGGTGTTTTCTTAGTTTCTTGTTTTCTTGCAAGAGAAGGTCGAGGGGTGGTGTACGCCACTGGCCAATGATAGTGATGTGTTAGTTCACTGACCAATAGGAGTTTTACCTTTCTGGACTTTCGGGTATCGGTCTATAAAAGAAGATCTGAGGTAATAAATCTTGCTCTCTTCCCGTTCAACTCACAAGAGAGTCCTTGTGCTTCGCTTCGCTGCTCCCAATGGTGCGACAGATAACCAGTCTAAATCTCCTCCAGCACTACTTGAGGCCATTTCGTCTTGTCCTATTATCCCCACCTGGCTACACCCACTTTCAGGTAGTTGAAGAGACCCCCTGAGCCCCCTTCTCTCCAGGCTAAACAACTAACCTGTAGATACAATGAAGCTCCCAACTGAAACCATTTTCCAGAGTGTCCCTGTGGGTATACAAATACTAGTGTTTTTTCAAAGGTGTTGTTCTGAACCTTGCTTAAACATCCTCAACTCCTTCACTGACTGTGTTCTTTCCCATTGCTGTCAAAGTATCCCCAAGTGAGAACATGATTTCTTTAGAACAAAACCAGAAAAAATTGACGGTAAGGACCACAACTAATGCATTCTAACCACACATCGGCATTTAATCCCTAGAATCAGATTAGACCTAGCTAAAGGAAAAAAAAACAAAAACCAAACACCCTTGACCATGGACATCAGGTTCTCCACACCTACTGTTTTGCCCTACAGATCCCACCCTCATTCACAGTATTTGCTAACTTAGAAATAGCCTTTGTCTGCACTCCCCACCTATCATCAGAGGGATAATAATTATTAACTATATGGAGGTGACAGAGTGACTGATTAGCTAGTGGGTGGGCAGCATTTTGAAAAATCTGCACTACTGTGTAGGTATTCCCTCTTATTACAAATACTCTTGTGCATGTACCACCCAAAAAGACAGCAGTGTATAAACAAGAATCAATCTATTTCTTTGCAATATGCCTTTGCTCCACTTGCTGAAGCCACTCTGGTGACAGCAGGTTATTTCATGGAACTAAACAACAATCTGACCTGCCCACTCGAAGTACATGCATTGATTATAGTTAGGATACCTGTTCAGTCCAGCAGAAGCTTGCCTGTGGAAATACAAGTCTGTCTACACAGTATAAGCTTCTCTGTATCTTAGAAGGTTATTCAGTATTTATCAGTCAGGATCCAAAAACCCACAAACAACTAAATGACTCCTCACTATCACTGCTATACACAACATAAGCAACAAGTACCTACTGTTGTTCTCATGCATCTTCTGCTTATTTATTCTTGCATAATAAAACCAAAGACAATGTAAAGAATTTATTAGTAAGTATTTTAGAGATTGCCATTTTGTTAATTGCTACCTTTTATGTTTCATTTTGGCACTGTAGTCATGCTTCCAGAGCTGCTTACCTCCCAGGCTTTGCAGTATGGCAATAGCCGCAGAGGGGCTCACCTGAGAAGTCAGTCTACCAGATTAAGCCTCACATAAAGTGTGAGGACATTTTCTGTGCTTCAAAGTACAACAGCAGGAGAAAATAACCCTTTCTACTTCAAACAGCTTTCTGCTTGGTTTTGTCATACTGTACACAGAAGAACTTTAATTATTTTCTTCTGTTTGGCCAAATCAGTCCAAACTCCCAGTTTCAACCTCTCAAGAAAGGTATCTTGTTGTCCAACTACACTACTATGTATTGGACATCCATGTGTTGAAAAGCAGGATGCATCATCTGATGAAGGAAGGAAAGTTCTCACCCTTGATCAAAAGCTAGCCTCAGCTTCTGATCCTGCCAATTCTAGCTATTTACACATATGCTTACTCATTCATCCAGTTCTCTCAGGGCTTCTAAATCAGGTGAAAGGGTAGAGAAGTACTTCAGTGCTCACTGGCAGAGGTCACAGTTCTCTCCAGGAAACCTGCAATCTGTCTGAACAGATTCTTCACCTAGAGAGCAAGGCATGATACTAACATAAACAAATACTAAAATAAACAAATCAGGTGTCCAAGCATGCCAGAAGTTGCAGTTTGAGAAACCAGTAACTAAAGAAGCTAGATGTACTGAAAATAAATTAATGAATTTCAGTGCTCTTAAACAGATGTTTAGAGGAGTGACAGGACCTTTCATGTACACATTCAAAAATATTAGTCAAAACTACTTCCAAATACCAGCATGACTACATAGTTTAGACCAAATAAAAGAGAACATTAAAATACATTTCACAGTAAGGTTTTTCAGAAAAAAATTAACTACTGGCGCCATCAATAACATAAGTACCTGATTGTACATGACAGAAAGAATGAAAAGGAACTTCTATAAATAGTCACTTGTTATGGAATTGTAACAAGATGTGCCAAAGATATTTAAATGTGAAGTTTAGTTCAGACATTTAGGCACTATTGGCTAAGACATGCAAAACTTATTAGTCCTAAGCAAGCATTTCCAGTCCAATGTAAACTAAAATCTGCCTCTTTGGAAGCATTGATACCTCAGCCTCTTTTCTATCTCAGGGTATAAACTGGGTGATGTGCTAGAGGGGCAAACAGCATCACCTATGAAAGTAACAACTACTACCTTTCTACTTTCCCTACTTGAAAATTTAATTTCAGTATGACTTTTCCAAAAAGAAAAGCTATTGTGTGAAGGTAAGATAATGATCCATGAAGCTCTGAGTTAAAGCCTTATCATTTAGGAAAGAATCATGCATTATGATCCAAACTGTAATGATTATTTTAAGTGGATTGCAGAATACCAGCAAAATTGACAACATGCTGTCATTCCCTTGTAATTTACAGTATCAGAAGCATTACAAAGTAAATGGAAAGAAAAAAAGAAAAAACCCAACCAAACCAACCCTAGATCAGTCTGAATGATGACTGTGCTTCAGAAATGATTGTATGGATTCATTAATTGATCCAGGAATAAGGCCTGGTATCATTTCCAGTGTCATTCTGAAATGTAATTCGTAACACTATAATTACAAAGAGATTACTGGGAAGCACAAGCAGCTCAAGATACTTAGTAACAGAGATACCATTAATTTAAGAAAAAGAGGAAATACTCCTAGGTGACTTTTATGTCATAATATACAATCTGAAAAATAATCTACCTTGCTTGCTGATTAAAGAGCTGCCTGAAATTGAGAAAAAGATTACGGTGAAAGCAATAAACAATTTGCATTGCAAGTTTTTCAGGTCTTCTGCTTCAAAAAACTTTTGAAGTTTTGAAGAGGATCATTTTTCCCTTCACTGTGAAAGGCAATTCATTAACAAGGCAAGTCCAAAGGATGAATGGCAGGAAGGTTTCTTTTTCATCTACAATTAATTTACAATTGCAAAACTGTAAATTTCATTTACAACTGCAAACCTGATATATTCCAAGGTAACTTCATAACATGGAAGAGGGTTGGTTTGTTTTGTTTTCTGGGATTTGTTTGTTTTTTCTAATGTGTTCTTTTTTTTCTTCTTTTTGGTTTTGACGTTTGGTTTCTTTTAAACATACCTTATTCTAAGGGGGAATGGGTAAGACCAAAAGAAAAATCTTTGTAGGAGGCAAAGGCTTTTATATACTTAAAGCAGACTATTAAGAAAGGACAGGGAAAAATATAATCCAGTATTCAAATGGCTTTTACCTTCCTTCCATTTTTTGGTTTTCACAAAGAAAGAAAAGAAAATAGCGTATCCACAAACAGCTGACTCATTACTGGAATTATCTCAGGAGAGCCTAGAAGATAACTTGCCATCATTTGATGTTACAGGGTTGGATGCATAGAAACTCTACAAGTTAAGAGCTCCAAAGACAACCAAAATCCAACACCTAACAAATAAATCCTCAACATGACACAGTGTTATGACAAGAGGAAAATAAACCCCAGAGTCCATTTTCAGAAAATAACATAAAAAGTAAAGTTTGTAGAAAGCAGAGTGCCAAACATAGCTACATACTCATTTGCTAAGGTTCAGCCCTCCTCAAGGGTTTCAGTGCCTAGTTTCCACAGAAGCACTGAGTACCAGTCTTTAAAACAGAGACCTATGGATGAGCCAAGGTTCCAACTCCAGCGCAGCCTGACAAATGTCCCGTATCTCTCTAAATGTACTGAATGTCTTACTGGAAGACCATGCCTATATCTCCATTTCTCCCTGCAGCACAGACAAGGCAGACAGAGCTAAGGTATACTTCACAGCTTCCCTCATGCTTCACTGTCCCAGACATCAGAGTCACCAGCGGACATCAAGACAGCAGATCTTAAGGTACTAAAGATGGGACACAGGAGATGTGACACACAACATCACTCAACTGTAGGGTACTGGCTCATCTTCAAACACTAGCTAGGAGGGGCGTTCTTAAAGAAAGCAGTAAGGACAGAGTAGGACTGTTACTTCTGAAGTGGGTGCCTCTCTGTATAAAACCCTCTATCCCACACCACCATGCCCAGAAATCCTCTAAGGGAAGCCATTAGGGCCCTCTAGCAGGCATCCACATAGTAAAGAGTAAAGTCCTGTCACCTTAGACAGTAAAACTGTGCCAAGAACCAAGGCAGGTGCTGGTTGCTCTGCTATTCCCCCTGGTCTGCGCATGGCAGGGTTATAGACTGGCAGTACATGCACTTCTTCCTTACTCCCAATCTTGTCAACGTTGACTGGACAGGCTTTCAAGAATTTTTGTACGTATTCTAGAATACACATATTTGGTGCACAGTACCTTTGTAGAGAATCACAAGTCTTATCCATTTCTTTCTTTCATGAATGTACACACCAAGTTAACATTCACCTTTGCAAATAATCTTCTGACTTTTCAGCACACTTCTACCAGTGGTAAGTGGCAACCTTAACATCAGACTCACAGCCCACCAGGCAAAAGGGAAAGAGGGCTAGGTGCTCTCTCGACTTCATAAGGAAACCTTTTCGCCAGAGTGTTCAGGCTGCATCTGCATCAGTACAGTGTCAAGTTCTGACCATGGCTGTGCTGACACTCATCTGAAAATTATGTAAGAACTTTCTGAGCTCCACAGGTACACAAGAAAACAGTCCCACAGGTAAGCAGTAGATCTATGCGCCTTAAATCCTCATTTTTGTAAGAATAAATCTATTCACGAAAGCGCTGACACCTAGATGAGGGAGGGTAACTGGAAGAAAGTACCCTGTAAGCATCCCAGACTATTCCAACTGCAGTCAAGCCCTGGAACATCCAGTTCTTCCTCAATTTTCAGAAGTGCTCACTTTCTAAGGATAAATCCAATTCCTCTGCAGAAGATGCTGAACTCCTTACAACAGACCTCTAGAGGCAGTGCTCCTCAAGGTACAACCTAAAGCTGCTTTCATATTTCACACAAGAGCTAAGCAGCTGCTACCAGCATTCACCAAGCACTGACCCTTACACAAAAGCACTGTGCATAGTCTGTATAGCCAGACAGCACTCCCAAGGTGGATGAGCCATGACCACTGCGCAGGCAGTACACAAGAGAAGCCTGCAGGTACTGAGGTGTAGGCACAGACTGATTCTGGTATCATTACACTGCACCCTATCTGGATGCAAGCAAGACCCTGCAAATACTTCAACGGGATTGCTCCCTTTAATGCTATTTAATAGAAATAATGACAGCAATATGGTACATGTGCCTGAAGTACACTCCATCTGATTAATTACTCTGAATCTTTTAAATTTTAAGTACCTAAACACCCAACATTTAACATCCTGACACACAGTTTAAACATTACTGTCTTATACCAGAAGGAAGCAGAAAAACCTGGAGATAAACTCCTGGAAAAGAATAGAACACATGACAGAGTTCTGGGCTGGGGACTAGTCCCTAGATTTCTGTGGAAGATGGAAGTTACAGAATTTGGGCAATTTCCATTGTTAAAAGAGGAAGACATTCTGAAAGGCAGGTTGATCAAAGATGTCAGAGTATCCTTGCACTGTTGAAAGTGAAGGGGGTGATGGGGAGGGCAGTGCACTTATTTAGCAAAAAAATCGAAGAGGGATTACAATTAAATGAATAACCAAATAATATGGAGAGGTTGAACTGTTTGTACAAATATTCTAGACAGGCAATAAACTCATAAAATTGCTGATGTATAGATGTCAATTTGAAAAAGGAGGTATAACTGAAGAAAGTATTTACCAAAGTTGAAGTTCAGTGGTTAGCTTTATTTCATACTTGAGAATTGGCTGGCAGCAGTGATCTTTATGATTTTGGTTTAAATTCTAATAGGGAAGAACAGAAAGGCCGATGCCATAGCAGATGACAGTAACAGGTATGACCGTCACACCTGACAGACTAGTCAAGTCAAGTGGGGCTTCTCTAGCGCTTTCCTGAAAAGGGGAAAGTATAATTTCCTAAGGCCATGTAACTGATGTAAAAGGCCTCAAGCAAATTACCTTGGTATTTCTTCAAGTTTAAAAATTGTGATTCCTAAACCAGAAAAGCACCATACAGAAATACCTCTTAAGAAATGGAGCATGTGTCGGAACCACAGTCAAAAGTAACTGCAGGAGCATATAATTATGACTGTACACCATTTGCCATGTGTAAACAAAAGAAGTTCAACACCAGTAGTAAAGGCACGTTATAAGCACACTGTGTTCATGACAGCTACTTTAGCAAAACCTGACAGAATTCAAAGTGTAAATAACTGGATTTAGATTTAAAACAGGAACAACCGGGAGTCATTTCAGAACATTTTATGAACTAACCCTAGACAGCCACAGTTATATGAAGAAAAAAGAAAAACAATAAACCAGCCTGGATAAGAGAGGAACTAAAAGAAAAGAATTTAAATAGGTAAGCCAAAAACATGGAAATCTCAACCATTTTTAAGAGAAAAAGTCAAATGAAGAGCTCTAGGGCTCCAAGTAAGACATCACTTTTTTTTTAATGACAAACCACACCGTTCCCTCATGAAACTGCTGCTGTAGAATACTTAATATTTATTAACACAGAAAAACACTCATGTAATTTTCAACTTTTTTTTCTTTCAGGGAAGCACAGACCACATTTGCAGTGACAATGAAAGGGTGTCCACTGAAGACCAACAACACAGAGGATTTATTCAAGTCAGAATGCCAGTCAGGGGGTCCAAAGATTTTAGAAGGACTGACTAGGAAGGCATACTGACTTGAAACTCTTGAACTACCACTCAAAAAAACCCCAAAGGGTGAAAAATGGGTGAGAGAAAGAGACTGCACACCAAGACCAATGGAGTTACAGTATTCAGATGGCTTGCTGCACAAAATCAGTGGTTTTGAAGAACTGAGCATCTGCTAAGCAACTGATCATACAACAGACCAACAAAACATGCATTCACTAACAGTTGTTTAAACAGTTAAGTAAGTAAACTACACAGGCAAAAGTCCTCAACAGACAACTGTCTTCCAAACAGGATCCCAACAACATTAAGACTTAAAAAAAACTTTAAAATCTTCACCCATGAGATAAAATAAAACATGAAATTATTACTGACAGTACTCGCAGGTGATGCAAAAGCTATGAACTGGTAAACAGTGATGATGCCATGATGCTGAAAACTGTATTAGAATAATCTGTAAAACAGAAAGAGGCAAATACTGTGTATCTATTAAATACAAACTTGTCAAGCAATGACTAAATCCACCCTAAAAATCAATTATTTAGAAAAGCATTTGAGTTACAGCAGTCATCTAAACATGAAGAGCTTAATGTCATGGCTCAGTAGGCTGTTACACTCCTTGAACACACTTCAATAGTCGTATTTCATCCAGAAGTACTTATAATAAAAAATACATACACATCACTGTTCAATTCTCATGATTGTACTTCAGTACTGACCTTGAATTACAAAGAAGTCAAAAAACAGATACAAAAACAATTAAAGGATCATAAAATCCACTCTACAGTTGCAAAGTTAGAACTGAACTATGGAACCATTCAGATTAAGCCTCAAGATACTGGATTATTTTCTTTCTGTCCTCTAAGTTGATAATAAGTATAATGCTCATGATTATGATGAGCTGAAAAAAACAACTATCAGTGCAGTTATTTTACTTCTTATACTTTACCTAATGTCAGAAAACAAATTCCATAATATATAAAGTAAGATCTTATCAGACAGGTCACTCACATTTTGTGCAACCATTTTGGTTAAAAAAACTACATACCATCCTCTCAAAACACACACACACAAAAAAGAAAACCTCATCATAAATACCCTCAAAAAGAAGCCTTTCCAAACCCACCAAAAATTCTGAGTTATTGAGCACAGTGTTATATACAATTAATATCACTATACCTAACTACAGTCTAGATTGGTAGGTTGAAATACTGTTTCAAGTAAGAGTTATACTCAATCAACAAATACACATTTGTCTTGCTTATGGCTCTGTTTTGACTACATCCCCAGAGTTTTGATCCTCTGTCTTCAGGAAAATAAAAAAAAGCAGCAAAGAAATGGGAAGGTATTAGAAAATTCCATGTCACTAAGCAGAAGTAGCTTGGTATCATGTAAACAAGACAAAACTGACACAGAAGGTGATCACATATTTCTGCAGCTATGGATTATTCTAGAAAATACTGTCAGTCCTTGAAAAGAACTAAAATATAAGGCAAAAGCATTACAAAGTATTTTCACGGTAGTTTTCCCCCACTTTTTTAAGCAATTCTAACAAAAGACCATGCCCTAGCAGCCTGACAAGTCATATAGTCATATATAGCAACTTTCCATAATTACGCATTAAAAAAGTCCCACCACATCTTAAACAACAAAAAGACAATCTCCTCCTTTACTGGTTTTATATTATTTAAAGGGAAAACTCCATAGACAAAAAATGCAATGCAAGTATTTAAATCTACCCTTCTCACTTTACTACATGAAGCTGTAGACCAAAAAAAGTCTGTAAATCAAAACATTCAGACAAAGCATTTTCTGTGAACAACCAAATGAAAACTGCACTAATAAAACCAATGTGATTGTAAATTTATAAAATAGAACAAACAAAAAAAAATAACCACAAGAATGTCATTACCCAGAGAATGTTTCTGCCATAAATTTCTCCAGGAAAACAATTTAAAGGTATACATACTAACTTCACTGTTCAGCATCAGAGGTTTGCATTTGGCGTAGGAATTACAGCCATAACTAAGCTATTAGCAAATTCTGCTCATGTTATTTGTGTAGTTTTGGTTCAAACATCACAATCTTCAGATTACTCTGAGTCTAGTTCTTAACCTTAATTCAATCTGATAATTAATAGGAATATATTATTATGTTGTGGAACCAAATACAGAACAAAATCAAAGTGAATCTGAATTCACTATTACCTTGCCTTGCAAGTAAAGGAAAGGATAAATGCAATTAAGTAAATGAACCCCAAGAGAACAAAAACTGTTCTGGGCAGAGACTGTTTCTGGATTTCTATGAACACCAACAGCATTAAAATCCAAGCTTAAAGGATTGTAAAACAAGCCATTTTACTTATGCTAACGGTGGGGTGGTGGGGCACTGGCATAGGTTGCCTAGAGAAGCTGTTCCATCTCTGGCAGTGTTCAAGGCCAGGCTGTATGGGGCACGGAGCAGCCCCGCCCAGTGCAAGGTGCAGCCCCTGGCACGGGGCTGGAACTTAAAGATCCTTTCCCACCCAAACTTTTGCTATTCCATGAAGCATGCTGTTAGTCTATTTAATGAAATACCGTAATTCTAATGAATCTTTGTTTTGTCTGCAGAAAATACCTAGTTTTACATATACATGAAAGCAAACTTACTCCCACATTGTCTGTTCTGCTTTTCTATGAAATAAGCTACTAAAGCAGAAGAGACAGTCACCTAAATGGAACCTATCTTTGCATCACTCAGACTAAATGTTTATTATCTCCTTTATCTCAGGACTGAATTGGTAAATAAATTAAACACAGACCAAAAAGAAACTGAACACCATACAGAAAAAATCTCATGTTATTTCTTTTCGCTACTCTCTCTTTACCAAGAAAAACAGAAGTACGTTTAGGTGCATTTTGCACTTTCATAGGGGGGAAAAAAAATACATGTATAAAGCACTTACAGCTATCAAGTTAGGAAGATGTACAACAGCTTAAACTTCGGGAAATCACTTATTACTACAGCAGTCCAATCATAGCATCACAGTGCAGTTTGGGCTGCAAGGTACCTTTAAAAATCATCTACGCCACCCACCACACCAGACTGCCCAAAGACCCCTCCAGCCTTGCCTTGTACTCTTCCAAGGAAAATACCCACATCCTTCCCTAAGCAGCCTGTTCCAGTGTCTCACCTGCCTCCCTGTAAAAGCTTTCTTCTGTGAGTCCAATCTCAATCTAGTCACTTTCAGTTCAAAACCATCACTTCTTATCCTCTGACAGACCCAGGTAAAAAGTTCTTTCTACAGCTTTCTTATATATACAACTGGTATATTGAAAGGCTGTTCCAAGGTCTCTCTGGCACCTTCTTTTCTCCTGACTGAAAAACCCACACTATCTCAGACTCTCTTTGTAAGAGGTGCTTCAGCTCTCTGATAATTTTTGTGGCTCTTTTCTGAGCTCTTTTCACTCTAGAAGTGTGTCCCTCTTGTGCTGATTATCATAGAGATGGATGCAGTTTTCCAGGTCCCACCATACAAGAATCACATCCCTTGTCCACCCAGCCAGACTTCTGATGCAGGCCTGGCTTTCCAGGTTTCACGTGTCTCAAGTCCAATTTTTCATTCACCTGTACCTCTAAGTCTTCCTGCACAGGGCTCTCAATCCTTTCATGTCCCACACTGTACTGATGTCGGGGGTTGTCCTAACCCACAGGCAACACACCCAGGACCTTGGACTTGGCCCTGGTGAACCTTGCTGAGGTTCCAATTTACCTTCCAACAAAGGTACCAACTATATCTCTCAGACTGGTGTCACCTGGAAATGTGCTGAGGCTGCAACTTCCCACTGCTTATATCATAATGAAGGTATTAAACAGTAATGTCCTTGAGGGACACCACTCATTACTGTTTCCACTTAGATATTAAACCATTGACCATAACTCCTTGGATGCAGCCATCATGTCATTTCTTCATTTCTTTATTCATCCAAGAATCTATCCATCCCACTTCCTTCACTCCAATTTAACAATAAGAATTTTGGGGAGGGACACCATATCAAAGGCCCTACAGAAGCCTAGACAGATGGTATCTTTACCTCTTCCTTTGTCCACTGATACAGTTACTCCACCATAGAAGGCCACAAGATCAGGCAGTTAGTCCTTCATGAGGCCTTACTGGCTGACTCTTGAATGAATACCTCACATCTTCCCTATGTTTCAACAGATGTTTAAAGACTATCTGTTCCACAATGTAAAGACCAGCCTGAGTTCTGTCTTGAGCTTTAACGTTGCCGAAGAGGCTTCCCCTACTTGAGGGGATTAAAAAAGCTTCTCAAGTGCTTGTCACAGAATTTTATACTAAATCCTTTTGCCATGACAGGTAATACTTGTAACTTCCCAGACCAAACCTTCCACAAAAAATCACTTAGAAGATGACTTACTGGACTAGGGGAATGGTAATGAGATAAACAGATTTTGATCTCTAAATCTTTTAATAATGGGCCAAGTCAGTCAGATACTGACTTGGCTCATTATTAAAAGAGAGTGACTTTGTGGCCTGCATTCTGGGATTAACTACTAATCCAATCACTGTTGAAGATGACCAGGTCCATACATCATAATCACCCCACAAGAAAATAAGCAGTCACAGGACATGTGAGATTCAAGTGGCATGAGTATTGTTGCTGTGTATGAAAACACTTCCAAGCATCAGGTTCTATTAACATACAAACAAGAAACTAAAAGAAGGAAAAGAGAATTTACCAGAGTTATTAAAATACAGGTATATGTCCTTTATTCTTTGGCCTTTTCTCCCCAGGACAACTACACAGCATCTCTGTTTCCAGGCTACTATTACTTTCCTTTTAAAAACAAACTAACATAAAACAAACTAACATAAACTAACATAAATACAAGTGATAAGTATTGTAAGAATCATTATTTTCCTTCCCAAAAGATTAACTGAGTTAAAACAAATTTTACAAAGGAGTATTCTGGGTTTGTTTTTAGTGTTCTTTTTTGCAAACCATCTTTGAAAGGTTTTACTATCAACATAAATATTTAATTTCAACACCATCTAGAGAGCACACTCCAAAAACACAAGCATCAGATCCTCCAAGTACCTGGACAGTTGTGTAAGAATCCATTCAAGATATCTACATTACAACTTTATTTTTCAGCATTTAATTTCAATTGCTTTTGCTACTCTCGTCTATAAGAATGAAAGGCACTTACAGTCCTTTGCAAATTCATTATCAGAGCAAAATATAAATTCCATACGTGATCATCAGTTTCCCAAGCCTGATCAGTTCCTAAAAACAAAGAACGATGGCATCTTTTCCAACTTCTGTGTGTTTTGCATTTTTCTGCCCTTCTGAATTAGCAGCTACCTCAGAAGCCTTCTGTTTGACTTTCCGGATGATACTGTTCACCCATAAATGTGGGCTGGAATACGTTTCAGCATTTTTTTTCAACATTCTCTAATGTAAGCAAGATAATGAACATGAACTACTTAGGAGTTAAAAACTCTCCTGTGGTGGGTTTATAGAACAAGGAAATAAAAGCAAATTCCCTTAACTCACAGAAATATTCTCATTCAGTGTACAGATTATTGACAAAGATTATCATTACAGCAATGAATTATCCAAGGACAAAGACGCTCATGCAAGTGTCTAGTGAGCATATAGCTCAGGTACAGTGACAGACATACTAACAAAACTAGATGGTACTGTATATTCTGTACCATAAGAATAAATACTATTATAATTAAAATATTTTTTCCTAAAGGATAACTTCAATGTGTACCTAAAATACATTCGCTGTATTATACCTTAGCTTTTAAATATTATCAAGAACAGGATCTCTTTAGGTTCATTTCATGTCTGTATAGAACTAAATGAGTAATTTCTACCTTAATTCCTGTTTTCTCAAAGAATCTCTAACAGGCTGACGTTCTTTCACATCCAGATACACCAAGTTCCTACAGAACGGAAACCTTATGGTATGGATTTAACTTAAAGGTGGCTAACCCTACCTGGGCGAACACTATTCTGATCCACATTTGCTAATATTTACCAAAATTTGACCTGTATTTTTCTGTAAACTTCAGAAGACTTAAGGATCTAACTGCACTCAGCTCTTTAGAGAAGAGAAGACTGCGGGTAGATGGGAAAAATATAACGTATTTCAAATTTTAACTGCCCTTTCCACAAATTCCCTTGGGAAAAACAAATCTTTCAAGAGCCTTTGGACAGCTGGGACTGAGTACCAAAGTACTTCAACAAGGACCAGAATGGCATTCTACATACAAAACAAAAGACAGATAATCAGTAAGAACAGGGCCTTGGGTAGAAATCTCATCCATGTACTCAGAGGCAAACAGACTCAGCTCTGCCGATGCAACAATGATATGGTCTTCTCAATTTAATGAATCACTAGTTGCTTTCACTTCCATAAATTTTCTAATGTTTTGTTGCTTATTCAAGCAATACATGTATTGCACACTATCTGCTTTCCACAGGGAGATGAGCTGAACCAACACAGAGCAGCTCACCTAAATCATACAGTTCATTAAAGTAGTTTGTCAGATGCCTTAACAGATTGACAAAGGAGGAATATTGCTTGGTGGAGTTTCTTTTTGTTTTTGGAATACCCACATCACCTTCTTAAACACCAGAATGAAATGAACAGCAGTACTCTTCTGTTGGCAACTGCATCTGCATCATGGTTCTGGGATAAAACTCTGCATTACTGATAAACAGTAAGTAGAGTGTACAAATTAGGTAGTTTCAATATTCCATGCCATTTGTCCTTTGAAAGCTTACAGAGGACAAAAATCTGTAGACAATCACACTTCAGTTGTGTCTCAGTATCAGCACTACTTACTGAGGGAACAATGTGCTTTCAGAACATTTCAGATTTAAACTTTAGTTTAGCCTGAATAAACATTTTTGCTATTCCTAGAACTCTCCCAGTAGCTTTCAAAACTTGTAACTTCTAAAACTTTGATATCTCTTGGACTTCTCTCTTCCAGTTTTAATACAGCTAATGTCTTTGCACAGAGTTAATGATATGTAAAACCTGCAGCATGCTTCCTTCTTTTTGGCCAACACCCTGTGTATGGCTTCCTAGTGTTTCCTATATGCTAATTCCTCCCTTATTTTCTCCTGCTTTCCTGCTCTTTGTTCTTGCCAGGTTTGATAATTATAGTAAATAACTGTAAAAAATTCCATAATTTCATCAGGAACAGCTGTTTATACACAGTTCCATTTGTGTACAAGAACACGGTTGCATTTGTGTACAAGAACATATCTTCTTCAGTCTTCTACCATTCAGGTTAAGGAAGCTGGTAGAAAAAAATATTTTTCTTAAAGCATTCTATTGCTGCAACAAAGCTAATCACCATTACTCGGACATCTACCTTACTTTATTTCACACCTCTCTGTGATTAGTTGTGCAGAGATTGCAAGGTAGTGCTTTCCCCTATGAAATTGTTGTTACCACCATACAACAACAAAATTAATTTGAAGCAACTAGAGGAGCAGAATTATTATTTCTTCATTTTGCAGCACACACACAAATGCCCATTCTCCAAAGATTTCTCTGCTCAGCATATATTTTTCATCCTACATTTATTCAACATTGTTTGTCAGTGTAACATACAAATTAGGGGTCGCTTGGCTCTTTTACATGTAAATAAAGCTAAATCAGTCTGATTTCTTTAACTGCTCAGACCCTCCGCTAGTTCTTATGAACTTTGGTGGGTGCAGACCCCTTATCAAGTAGTAAAAAAAAAAGAGCAGCCTTTTTAATGGCTGCACACATGTATCCTTAAATGTTCCTAAATATTTTCTGAAGATATGTACTTCAGACTATCATGCATATCCAAATGATGATTTGTGTTTTCCTACTCCACAAAAACAGATGTTCTATATATGGACGTATTTGTGTATATGAGAATACATCAAGGTGTTAATACATACAGAATGAAATTATATTTCCTTAGAAACAGCTTCTGTTAAATAAGATATATTTACCTATCTAGTGTCAGTATGTATGAAGATGCAAGTTAATTATTTGTTCATTTTACAGTAGTAAATATGCACTGTGTTAATTAGCTAAAATTGTTTGAACGAATTCAGTGTGAGTAGGGCAGATTGATAAAAATACAAGTTACAAGAAAAATAAGGAAGCTTGTTTCTCCAGCTGAAGTTATATGAAACAAGAGTCTGCCATTGTTGGCTTAATGGACCCATTTCCTCTTCAATGTATCTACACAAAGTCTGCCTCTTTGTGACTACACCAAGTTCTGCATGTTCAACATCTAATTCTGTTGACACGAGTTTAAAAAATAATTCATATATTCATCTTATGTTCAAAAGAGTCTTTTGGCCTAAGATTTACTGCTGTTCATGCCAATTCAAATGGCTTATCATCCATTTACTTTCTGTGCTACAGCACTGAGAATAGAAAGACACTTGAATCAAAGCAAGTCTCTTCACTAACACATTCACTATCTTCAACATAAGAAGCACCTAACTCTTAAAAAAACATGCTTTGCATGCAACACAATACCAACCAATATGCTGCAAAAAAATAGCCCTGTCACACACATCTCCTGTACCTAATCTGGCCAGGGCTCACAGACACATAGGCATAGCTAGCACAACACTTTGCAGATTATTTTCTTAGATACTCAAGGCATTTCTCAGCAAGAAAATAGTATACAATATTAATGTATAGAGTCTACAGGCAGACTATGTCCAGGACTGATGGTTTATGGCTACAACCTGTCATACAGGCTCAAATGCTGCTTTTTCTGAGTCCCTGGAAAATGTACATGGATGGCAGGAAAAAATTATACGTGGAAGTTTTTAAAAAAACTTACATACCTAAGTATATAGCTTATACTACTTAAATATAAGTATGCACATAAATGCTTAAAAAAAAAGCATGCAGAGCACAGTGGCATAGGTGAATATGAAACGTAAGAACACCTCTTCATTTTCTCCCCTAATTATAAAAACAATGTGTTTTTATAGCTAACAGCAAACGATGGATATTAACAACTGTAAGCTCTGGAGAACAATCACAGGGTTTTACAAAGTGTTCAGCAGTAATGACATCCAGAATATCTGAAAAATACAGATGTAAACCAAATTCGGTGGAAGACTGCATTTGCTCCAAAGTGTCTCAAAACACTACAGCCAAGTTGTGCTAGCTGAAGCTACTAGAATGCAATATGCTTCAGTGCATATTTATGGATTCTGTCTTTCCACAATTACAATTGTGAAAAAAAAAAACCAAAACACTTTGTCCTGTTCTAACATGTTAAAAAAAAAATTCAAGTAATGATGTACAAAAGAATACCTAAAAGTATAATGTTTAATGTGTAAAATTTAAATGTTTAATCAAAGAGTGTTTATTTTTAAACTAATACCAAAAATAATCTTAGCAAACAGTAAAAGTTTTACACAAATTACTTCAGATTTTGAATTACTTCAGATTTTGAACTCTTTGATTTCATGAAAAGTAAAAAAGATATCATGAGCACATTAAAAGCAGTGTGTGTGTGCTTGTGTGTGTCAGAGACAATTACAAGGAACATAAGCATCCAAGAAGGCATTGTGTCTTTCACGAGTTAAGGAGGAAAAAACCCTTTTCCTCTGAACAAAAAAGATTAATTTTTTCTTTATGCTTGCTACATAAAGAAAATGTATTTTCTTTAAAAAAATCTTGCATTTTTATGCGTGTACACTTAATTTTTAAGCAAGTGTAATAATAAAACAACCTAGCACAGATACACTTCCTTTGTGCCTTGAAAGGTCGATAATACCTTCCACTTTGCATTTGCAACTAGTCTGAAGAACATGCACAGTCACTTAACAAGGCTCAGCTTAAACTGCATTAGTATGCTTTTTACAAGTCAAAGAATATTCCTTAGTCCCATATTTAAAAACCCTTAACATGCTTAGGTTTTTCAGACCCACAATACTTAAGAGAGTAGGACTGAGAAACTGGCACTTCCAAAAAAGAGAAAAAAAAATAAAAAGTTAAACATGTTTGCTTATGCTTACATAAAACTAAAGAGCACTAGTGATTTTCCTCCTAAAAATGAAGGTAAAGAGATGAAATGGGACAGTAAACATCTATTCAGTACTAAAAAAAAAAATCAAATTATTTTAAGCATGTTCAGATGGCTTTCATGATACCAGCCTCACCATTTTTAATGAATATATTTTGATTTGAAAATGTTTTTTTTCTGTCTCATAACCATGTGAATGGCCCATACAGACAACAAACTTAGTAGCTGAGCAATTGCTTATGCTGGGGAAGCATGAAAGAGACAAAAAAAAAAAAAAGTGCTCTAAGGTACTTAAAATAAACCTACTTATGAAATTAGTTTCCCTGAAATTCTTTTAGAAATTGAAACTTCTGTGCAAATCAAGACACCAAGAGTTGTTCACTACACACTGCATATCACACGACAAGATCATTACGTGTTAATCCAAATGTGCACATACAGTTTCAGCCAAACATATGACAGAGGCTGACAAAACACAAGACAAAAAATGTATGCACAGTAACAATTTCTGTACTGGTTTTATTACTCAGATACATAGATGTGCTGTTAAGTACATGCAGCCAAAAGCTCACCCCTCTAGATCTCTAGTACATCATGCCTCCACTTTCACAAGCCCGTTGGAACACTTAGCTGGCATTGATGATGAACACAGAAATCCTTTATACAGGAGTTCAGTAGAGTTTTCCCTAATTCATCCTATGGGTTGGCTTCTCCCCTGTTCTGCAAATCACCACACATTATCTGGTCCAAAACAATGTCATAACTGGACTCCAGTCTACCACCACCTACCCCAATACTTCATGTTAGTGGTGGGAGGACCTTGCAAAGCAGCTCAAGTTCTGCATTCCTAACTGCAGAAGTGAATCTCTGAATTTCTTCTCTAGGTAATAGATATCAGTCTCATTCAGTGAATTTCATATATTTCTGAAAATCTGAAAGAAGCCTCCAGCACTACTGTAAGAGAAATCAAGAATATACAGAAAAAAATCTGGACCAAGTAACACATCAAATGTATGAACTGCCTCTCCTGAAGCGAGTGTCTATCATTAATCATACTTAGACATCCCTAATATTAAGTGAGGGCAATCTATTTTATCTTTTTTGTGAATCTTGAAAGTCACACCATGCACTGCCATATACCAAAATGAGGCCAAAATCCGACAGAACATTATTACTGTGAGTGCTGCATCCATGTCCACTGCTTCTCTCCCAGACCAGTTATGAGACCCCAACCTTCTGTGTATCCAGAAGATAACCTTTATGCAATTGCATATTCATACGGGAGCACTAAAATGTATTCAAACTTTTCCTTTCAACTTGCCTTATCTCATTGAAGAGGCAGTTTACTTCCCCAGTATAAATCACTACTTCCACATACACGGCCCAAGAAAAAAAAAATCTTCCCTGTAAACATCCCACATCCATTTGGAACATACTCACTCCTCCACACACCAGACAGTAGTGCAAAAATACTTAAAGGCCTATGAGACCAGGCAGGAACTATTACCAGGGAGCTAAGCGACCTAGTGCATCACACTGGACATGGGCAGGCACATTTTAATTTGAAAGCCTTATTTTAACGTAAGTCAAATTTCTATTAGGTAAATGCCGCCTCTGCATACTAGCATCT